>NC_138295.1:52540000-52997500 GCF_965601325.2 Salmo salar
TTTGACACCCACCAAGTTTGGTACTAACCAAACTCAGATTTACTATAAGAAAAATTTGATTACCTTTGCTGTTCTTCATCAGAATGCACTCCCAGGACTTCTACTTCAATAACAAATGTTGGTTTGGTTCTAAATAATCCATAGTTATATCCAAATAGCGGCGTTTTGTTCGTGCGTTCAAGACACTATCCGAAGGGTAAAGAAAGGTGACGCGCCCGGCGCGTTTCGTGACAAAAAAATTCAAAATATTCCATTACCGTACTTCGAAGCATGTCAAACGCTGTTTAAAATATATTTTTATGAGATTTTTCTCGTAAAAAAGCGATAATATTCCAACCGGGAAACCCTGTTTTCGTTCAAAGACGAAAAAATAAAAACATGGTGTCGGCTCGTGCACACGCCCCCAGTCTCATTGTTCTCAGATCGACCACTATCCAAATGCGCTACTGTTTTTCAGCCATGGCCTGCAAAGTCATCATTCTCCGTTCTGCCGCCTTCTGAGAGCCTATGGGAGCGTTAGAAAATGTCACGTTATGCCAGAGATCCCCTGTTTTGGATAGAGATGATCAAGAAGGCCAAGAAATAGTCAGAGAGGGTGCTTCCTGTTTGGAATCTTCTCAGGTTTTGGCCTGCCAAATGAGTTCTGTTATACTCACAGACACCATTCAAACAGTTTTAGAAACTTTGGAGTGTTTTCTATCCAAAGCTAATAATTATATGCATTTTCTAGTTTTTGGGCAGGAGTAATAATCAGATTAAATCGGGTACGTTTTTTATCCGGCCGTGAAAATACTGCCCTCTATCCATAACAAGTTAATCTAACCACATTGTCCGATTTCAAAAAGGCTTTACAGCAAAAGCAAAACATTAGATTACGTTAGGAGAGTACCCTGCCAAAAATAATCACACAGCCATTTTCCAAGCAAGCATATATGTCACATAAACCCAAACCACAGCTAAATGCAGCACTAACCTTTGATGATCTTCATCAGATGACACTCCTAGGACATGATGTTATACAATACATGCATGTTTTGTTCAATCAAGTTCATATTTATATCAATAACCAGCTTTTTACATTAGCATGTGATGTTCAGAACTAGCATACCCACCGAAAACTTAAGGTGAATTTACTAAATTACTCATGATAAACATTCACAAAATAGATAACAATTATTTTAAGAATTATAGATACAGAACTCCTTTATGCAATCGCGGTGTCAGATTTTAAAATAGCTTTTCGGCGAAAGCACATTTTGCAATATTCTGAGTACATAGCTCGGCAATCACGGCTAGATATTTTGACACCCACCAAGTTTGGGACAACCTAAACTCAGAATTACTATTAGAAAAATTGGATTACCTTTGCTGTTCTTCGTCAGAATGCACTCCCAGGACTTCTACTTCAACAACAAATGCTGTTTTGGTTCCAAATAATCCATAGTTATATTCAAATAGCTCCGTTTTGTTCGTGCGTTCAGGTCACTATCCGAAGGGTGACGTGTGAGCGCATTTCGTGACAAAAAAATTGTAAATATTCCATTACCGTACTTCGAAGCATGTCAAACGCTCTTTAAAATAAATTTTTAATAATAATATTCCAACCAGGCAACGTTGTATTCATTCAAAGGCTGAAAGAAAAAAATGGAGTAGTCTCGTGACCGCGCATCTCCAGTGTCACTGTCCCCAGGCTGACCACTTACAAATTCTGCTGCTGTTCTTTGCCCAGAGACAGCAGACACCCCATTCCACTTTCTGGCGGCATTAGAGAGCCAATGGAAGCCTTAGAAAATGTCACGTTACAGCACAGATGCTGTATTTTTGATAGAGATGCAACAGAAGGACAACAAATTGTCAGACAGGGCACTACCTGTATGGAATCTTCTCAGGTTTTGGCCTGCCATATGAGTTCTGTTATACTCACAGACACCATTCAAACAGTTTTAGAAACTTTAGAGTGTTTTCTATCCAAATCTACTAATTATATGCATATTCTAGTTTCTGGGCAGGAGTAGTAACCAAGCATCCCACCCAGCCCATAGAAGTTAGAAGCATGTCAAACGCTGTTTAAAATACATTTTTATGGTATTTTTCTCATAAAATAGCGATAATATTCCAACCGGACAATAGTGTATTCATTCAAAGAGGAAAAGAAAAAACAGCGTGGTCGCGTGAATGCACATATCCAATCTCTTTGTCACCAGGCAGACCACTGAGAAACTGAGCTACTATACTCTGCCCAGAGACAGGAGACGCCTCAATCCGCTTTCTGAAGGCTTTAGAGAGCCATTGGAAGCCTTAAAAAGTGCTATGTAACCCCACAGATACTGTAGTTTCGATAGAGAATCAAAAGAAGAACTACAAATTCTCAGACAGGCCACTTCCTGCTTGGAATATTCTCAGGTTTTTGCCTGCCATATGAGTTCTGTTATACTCACAGACACCATTCAAACAGTTTTAGAAACGGAGTGTTTTCTATCCAAATCTACTAATAATATGCATATTCTCGTTTCTGGGCAAGAGTAGTAACCAGTTTAAATCGGGTACGTTTTTTCATCCGGCCGTGAAAATACTGCCCCTATCCCAAAGAAGTTAAAGTGTTTCAGCGGTTGAAGAATGCTTCTTTAACCCTCAATTTGGCCAAGTGTGAGTTTGGGAAGACTACTGTGACTGACTGGAAGAGGTCAAGTGCACCCAGTAACTGGTAAAGTGGAAGCAATTGTTGTATTTCCTGCTCCCACAACTCGCCGCCAGTTGCGCAGATTCCTGGGGATGGTAGGGTACTATTGTGCATTCTGTAAGAATCTTTCGACGGTAGTAGCTCCCCTTACATCTTTGCTTAGTCCCAAAGTACCATTTAAGTGGTCCCAGACTGTAACTATGCTTTTGAGTCCGCCAAAGCGCTACTTTGTAGTGCCCCAGTGCTTGCCGCCCCCAACTTTGACAAACCTTTTAAGTTGGAGGTAGATGCTAGTATAGTGGTGGTAGGTGCGGTTCTCTTGCAGGAAGAGGGAGTGGATCGACCCGTCAGGTTCTTCTCCCGTAAGTTCAACTCGTGTCAGTCAAGGTACTCCACCATTGAACAAGAGACGCTGTCTTTATTGCTAGCCGTACAGTTTGAGGTATATGTGGGCTCCAGTGCCTTGCCTGCACTGGTCTTCACGGACCACAATCCTTTGGTGTTTTTGAAGCAAATGTACAATCAGAACTGCCGCCTTATGTGGTGGGCTCTGATTGTACAGGGATACAACATACAGATTAACTATGTGAAGGGTTCGGTAAATGTGGTTGCCAAAGCTCTATCACAGGTTTAGTAAATGCGGATGCGTGCTGGTTTTTGTTATTGCAAACTGGAAGTTTGCAGGTTTGGGGTGGGCGTGTTACGTTCCCCAGTTTCTGTGTTTTGGATGTGTATATGTTTCAGGATGGCTTCCTGGATTCCAAGCAGCTGATTGGTCGGCCCCATTGCAGATTGGAACTCTGACCCCGCAATCTCATCAGGAGATACAGCTGTCTGCAATTACCGACTCCTTTTGCAGCTTGAAAAGCCAGTGTTCCTTTGTTAGGAGAGAGCTTCTTTGATGTCCTGTGTTGGTTGTTGCTCAGAAACAGTTTTCGTAAAGTATTTTGTAGCCGGTCCTGCTGAGGTATGTGTATGCCAAAAGGACTGTGTTTGTGATTATTGAAATTGTTCACTTAAGTTAGTAATTATTCTGTTTTTGTTCCCGGGGGAAGGGGAAGGCACCTTGGGAGTGCTTAGGCAAGAGGCCTGCGGGCATACATAACCCATAGTATTTACTGTCTATGCACACTAGGTAAGACTTGGGCGGACCACCCCCTGTATTTTGGTTAGCGTGCCAGGAGGTGCTAAAAGGTTAGGTAAATAGTGGGTAGGCAGGTAAGGTAGGAGAGGGGACTCTAACTTTCTTCGCTTTGGTTCTGTCCAGCCCCTTTTCCCAAAATTACCTTGTGAAGGAAGAATACATTCCCTGTAAACGGTAATATTCTCTGCCTCTGTCATCCTTACCCGCACCTACAGTCACATACCTCTTTCACTCCGCGGGAAGTTGTGTAGCAGGGTGCTTGCGTTCCCTCTAAGAGGCGTATGTAACAGATGTTGTCACTAATGAACAGCTCTCAGGTGTCTTTTGGTGACAACTGTTGACCCTGGCACAGGGCCTGGGAAGCTCCTCAGGATGTTATGGCTTCTGGTCCTGCCTTTAGTGGGGGGATGTTCACTCCAGTAAGACCCCTTTCTACTCAGTCTTTTTGACAGGTTTTCACTCTCCCCCTCAGAGGAGTCCTCCCCATCTGTAGGCTCATCTAGGACAGCTGGACTACCAGGTGCATCCACAACTCCAACTTGACCCACAGGCACATAGTCTGTGTCATCTGAATTGGATACCTCAGAGGCACCAATGGCTTCCTCATCTGTAAAACCATTTTGGTTGTATATCTGGGAACATTCTTATGAGCCATTTACAACACTGTGAATAGAGAAACACAAAGGCACACAACTCATAAAACATATTGTGGTTTTCCCAATACTCCAATTATTTTAGCATTAGTGTGACCAAGTTTACCCCCCCCCCCCCCCCCAAATACTCCTAGTCATCTCCAAACTACTACCCTACCCCACCCCCCTCTTTCTGATTAGCTGGCTGATCATTTTTGGGGAAAAAATTATATCTGACAAACAGACTAACTTATACTAGCTGGATGGCTAGCTGGCTAAGATCAGGATAGAAAGCTATTATTATCATTATATAGCATACATTTCTCTCTAATTTTTGTATGATGGACGTGCAAAAGTTAAGGTTTATTATTTATATGAAGACAAATGTTTTGTGAGGTAAACTTTTTGTAAAATACTTACATGTATCAGATGATGAGCAAAATTGTCTTCTGGTATTGTGAAATTGTTGACTGCAGATGTGTTGTCCACTGTAAATATATTCCTGACAGGAAAAATTTACTAGGATCGAAAATTCCTATCATATTCCATGAGAAATGTATATGGGTCATTTTTTACCCGGCATATGCAAACCTGGGGTAATAATGCAAAAACTCTGTTTACTCAGTGAGTTAAGGAGAAATGAAAACGGTGATTAATGAACGTGAAAAAATATATTAAATAAATACTATATTAGGTACATGCAGTTGAAGTCAGAAGTTTACATACACTTAGGTTGGAGTCATTAAAACTTGTTTGTTTTTCAACCACTCAACAAATTTCTTGATAACTATAGTTTTGGCAAGTCTGTTAGGACATCTACTTTGTGCATGACACAAGTAGGTTTTTCAATAATTGTTTACAGACAGATTATTTCACTTATAATTCACTGTATCACAATGCCAGTGGGTCGGAAGTTCACATACACTAAGTTGACTGTGCCTTTAAATAGTTTGGAAAATTCCCGAAAATGATATCATGGCTTTAGAAGCTTCTGATGGGCTAATTGACATAATTTGAGTCAATTGGAGGTGTACCTGTGGATGTATTTCAAGGCCTACTGTCACGACTTCCGCCGAAGTCAGTCCCTCTCCTTGTTGTTTGGCGGTCGACGTCACCGGCCTTCTAGCAATCGCCGATCCACTTTTCATTTTCCATTTGTTTTGTCCTTGTCTTACACACCTGGTTTCATTCCCCCAATTACTTGTTCATTATTTAACCCTCTGTTCCCCCATATTTGTTTGTATGTAATACGGTCCGTTATTGTGGGCTAGATTATTGTGTTGTATTATTGATTCTTTGAGTAAATTACATTTATTACTCATATCTGCTGTCCTGCGCCTGACTCGGCAACACCAGCTACACACAGGCTTATTACACCTACTTTCAAACTCAGTGCTTCTTTGCTTGACATCATGGGAAAATCAACAGAAATCAGCAAAGACCTCAGAATAAACATTGTAGTACTCCACAAGTCTGGTTCATCCTTGGGAGCAATTTCCAAATGCCTGAAGGTACCATGTTCATCTGTACAAACAATAGTACGCAAGTATAAACACCATGGGACCACAGAGCCGCCATACCGCTCAGGAAGGAGATGCGTTCTGTCTCCTAGAGATGAACATACTTTGGTGTGAAAAGTGCAAATCAATCCCAGAACAACATGAAAGGACCTTGTGAAGATGCTGGAGGAAACAGGTAAAAAAAAAGTATCTATATCCACAATAAAACAAGTCCTATATCGACATAACCTGAAAGGCCGCTCAGCAAGGAAGAAGCCACTGCTCCAAAACCGCCATAAAAAAGCCAGACTATGGTTTGCAACTGCACATGGGGACAAAGATCGTACTTTTTGGAGAAATGTCCTCTTGTCTGATGAAATAGAACTGCTTGGCCATAATGAACATTGTTATGTTGAGGAAAAAGGGGGAGGCTTGCAAGCCGAAGAACACCATCCCAGCCGTGAAGCACGGGGTGGCAGCATCATGTTGTGGGGGTGCTTTGCTGCAGGAGGGACTGGTGCACTTCACAAAATAGATGGCATCATGAGGAGGAAAATTAGGTGGATATTTTGAAGCAACATCTCAAGTCATCAGTCAGGAAGTTAAAGCTTGGTCGCAAATGGTTCTTCCAAATGGACAATGACCCCAAGCATACTTCCAAAGTTGTGGCAAAATGGCTTAAGGACCACAAAATCAAGGTATTGGAGTGGCCATCACAAAGCCCTGACCTCAATCCCATAGGAAATGTGTGGGCAGAACTGAAAAAGCATGTGTGAGCAAGGAGGCCTACAAACCTGACTCAGTTACACCAGCTCTGTCTGGAGGAATGGGCCAAAATTGACCCAACTTATTGTGGGAAGCTTGTGGAAGGCTACCTGAAACGTTTGACCCAAGTTATACAATTTAAAGGCAATGCTACCAAATACTAATTGATTGTATGTAAACCTCGGACCCACTGGGAATGTGATGAAAGAAATAAAAGCTGAAATAAATACATTTTCTCTACTATTATCCTGACATTTCACATTCTTAAAATAAAGTGGTGATCCTAACTGACCTAAAACAGGGATTTTTTACCAGGATTAAATGTCAGGATGTCACGTCCTGGCCAGTATAAGGGTTAATTGTCATTTTAGTTTGGTCAGGACGTGGCAGAGGGTATTTGTTTTATGTGGTTCAGGGTGGTGTGTTAGTTAGGAGGGCGTTTGATTTATTATTTCCGGGTTTTGAGTTATGGTCTATGTTGATGTATTTCTATGTGTAGTCTGGTTGATCTGTTTCTATGTTGAGTTAATTGGGGTGGACTTCCAATTGAAGGCAGCTGTGTGGTGTTGCCTTTGATTGGAAGTCCTATATTAGTTGGGTGTGTTTGTCTGTGTATTTTGTAGGAGATTGTTTCGTGTTTAGCGTGTGTAAGCCTAACAGGACTGTCAGTATATCGTGAGTTCGTTTTTGTTATTTTGTATGTTCCTTTTTTTTAGTTTATTAAATGTTCAAAAAATGAACTATCACAACCCTGCTGCATTTTGGTCATCTTTTTCCGACGATGATTTCGCTATATCGTCCTCCGACGAAGAAATCCCTGACACAGGAATTGTGAAAAACTGAGTTTAAATGTATTTGGTTAAGGTGTATGTAAACTTCCGACTTCAAATGTAGATTTTATTGTTGTAAAAAAAGAAAAGGTCAGTTTGATGAGTGCAAAGTAGTGAATTCCATAGGAAATAAATACGGGTCATATTTGACCCACATATGAAAACTTGAGGTGGTGACACAAAAACTATTTTTACTTAAATAAGAAATTTAAAAACAAAACTATGTCGGAACATTAAATGCACATAATTCAAGGAATTCCTGGAATATTAAATGGGGGATCAATACAGAAAAAAAAACGTTATGCATCCTAGGCTTAAGAAAATCAGTCAGTACACAGAACATGTGTTTTTCTTTTATTCAAATGACCAATATCACATATTGATCATTGCCAAATATAATCCCCTGTATACTCTGAGAATGGACTCCCAAATTGTTGGACTCTAAACTCTGGCTAAACAAACATATAGTATGGCTATATTATGAAAGAGCTGATTCTCCTTTCTTTTTTTCAAGTATCATTTTATAGAATCTGACACTCACTAAATCACATACAAGGGCACTAGATTAGAAGCATTAAAAAGCCACTATCATTTTCTCTCATGTTTACTGAGCTCATGAACATATCAACCAATTTAATAGTGTGCTCCAATCAAGGATAATCTGCCAATTTGAAATACTAATTAAAACCTGCCTTGTTTTCTGTTTGTGCCATAGGGATGCTACTCTGTTCTCTCCAGAGGATCTGGCCTATGCTATATCCTTAATGAAACGTAAACTATTATCATCAAGATAAACAATGCCTTATCAAAATAATGAGTTCATAATTGTATGCTTTTATTGTGCAGATAACACATTCCCTATCATTGCATTTGAATTGCAGTAATTTTGGGGGGAGACTGTTTTATGATGCAGTCCCTTACTCCACTGAGCTCCTAAAGTAGGTCCCGTACTGACCCAGTAGGCCAATTAAGACTGTTCCTTGATGGAACAGAGAGGAGGGTCACCAGGGACCAGACTAGTGCTGCTATCCGTGGACCATCCCAAGCCTGTTAAACAGTTCCTCCCAAGATAAAGACCTTGTTCTACGACATAGACTCTCTCACTAAAATGTGTCCGTCTCTGGGATGCCGCGTCGAGCAGATTTACTGAATTTATACATATGTCTGCCTGCTTGCCGGTCTCTCTTGCTCCCTCTCCTTTTATGGTGACAGCATTATTAACAGTGAAGCATTAAGAGCAACATGGGGGTACATTAATGTCAAACACACATGGTAGCTGTCAAGGCCATATGCTGCCATTTGTTTTTTACAATGACAAAAAGTCAAAGCGGAGATGAAAACCTTGACAGCTTGGTATGACACGCCATCTCAAAATCCTGAGGCCTCTCTTGTTTGCGCTCTCTCTCTATTTCTGTTTTAAGACATAGTAAAGGGATCAGAATGTACGTTAACACAGACAATCTCAGTCAATCCCCTCAGAGGTACACTCTGATGACATTACATGAGAAATAACCAATCAGAACTTTGGCTTCACTGAAAACAGTAACACAATTTGTGGCTATGTGTATGTGCATTATCCAATTCTCCAGTGGTTCTTGGGATCGAGGTGATGTTCCAAATCATCTTATGGGAACAGCTAATTCATTTTCAATTGATCACAGTTTGAGGGAATACCCTTTTGTTTAGGTTTGTCAGAGGCCTGAGGATAGTGAGGGCCAATGTGTACCTCTGTGATAAAACAACATATTTGAGGAGTAAATTCATGTTTAAACATCTATATTTTATTGTTGGTTCCATGTGCTTCCACCACCAGCCTCCCTCCATGCCCAGCGCGTGCCCCGTATCATGCCAAGCACACTCTGTCAAAGCCCCACTTCACCACGGACCCCAGTGGATGAAATAAAATACTGCACTTCTCGTTATTGACGGAGTGAAATGAAATAATCTATGATCCATGAACAAGTCCTAAATGAAATAATAATATCCTTAGCAGTGAAGAATGGATTGGAGGTACAGTAATTGAGCAGATGTATTTTGCGCCCGTGGAAAATAGAAGGGAAGGGGGCCGCCCCCGCTTGTCTCCTGAAAACAGCCCAGCTATTTTATTTAATCTCATATTGGAGGAATTATTGGCTGGTAATCCATTGTTAAACATCATTTAGAGTGATGGATGAAGAGTGTCAAGCTTTTCCCCACGTAATCAATTCATATCTCATTAGTACATATTATTTATGATTCTCATAATGTCCCCCGTGGGTGCTCAGCTGGGGAAGGGGCTGCAGATTGGAGGCCTCAGCTGTTGCTGAAATGAAGTGTGACATACTGTAGCTTATGACTTAATAACTGCATATATAAAAATGCTTTTGCTGGTGCTATTGATTTGTTTCGCCCATTCCAGAAATGAATGGAGATGGTGGAGCTTTAATGGAACATACTGAACTCCCTTCATACACACAAGGGGAATAACTCAGGCCATGGGGGATAAAGAAAAATAGCCTGCCTATATCCAGGGGGAAAATAAGTAACTCATATTCAAACTCTAAATAGTTTACTGAATTACTAAATAGGTGTAAAATTTATTTAAACAGTGGTCTGTAAAGGGGAACTCATTGGTTGCATTGCCAAATTAATCTCAGTAAGGAAATAATCCCAGTAAGGTAACTCCAGTTTGACCTATAGCCAAATTCATTTTAACCCTCTGAATAAAAACGAAAAGGCTCAGGAAGCAACGGAGCCAGTGGTGGAAGATAATGTCTATGGGTAATTGTGTAAAATGGTATCAACGGGTGCTTCAATTAAACTCATTTGCCGCCTCCTCTTTTTGATCTGTATTCTTTATTCAGGTGAGTTGTCCTCTTGCTTCTGGACTCATGATCATCCAATAAGGTGGACTGAGTCATAAACAATGTTCAGGAGAGGCCGTGTTATCAGATTCAGAGTGTTTAATAGTCACATGTACAGGGTTGCAACCCTGTGTGATTGCAGGACTATGTGAAATAAAATTAGGAAAATTGTAACAAAAAAAACAACAATAGAAATAGCACTATAGACAAAATAACAACTGTGGCAGTGATTAATAAATGAATGTCCATTGGGGTGGAGGCAGAGTAAAGACTTGAGGGGGTGGCGGGAATGACATTAGGGGGAGTGGGGACCAAGTTAAATAAAAAACAATTTTTTAAAACTTTTGGCCAGTCAGTTTTTGCCATGATGCTCCTGTACTTCCCGCATCTGAGTAATTGAAGCAGGGACAACAGGGCGTGGCTGGGGTTCCTGATGATCTTCTTGGCCTTCCTGCGACACCTGGTGTTGTAGGAGTCCTGTAGGGCAGGGAGGGTGAACCCAATGGTGCGTTCAGCTGCACGTATGACCCTCTTAATAGCCTTGCGGTCCGCGGCGGTGGAGTTGCCGTACCAGGCTGTGATGCATCCCGACAGTATGCTCTCGATGGTGCTCCTGTAGAACACTGAGGGCCCTCTGGGACAGGCCACATTTTTTCAGCATTCACAGGTTGAAGAGTCGCTGTCGTGCCTTCGTCACTATGGTGTCCGTGTGGTTAGACCATTTCAGCTTCTCTGAGTTGTGTACGCCAAGGAATTTAAAGTTACTGATTTTCTCCACAGCGGCCCCGTTGATGAGGATGGGGGCGTGTCCAGCCTGGTTCCTCCTGAAGTCCACAATCAACTTGCTAATGTTGAAGGAGAGGTTGTTTACCTGGCACCATGTCGTCAGAGTGCCTACATGTCTCGCCATCGTTGGTAATCCGGCCTACTACTATCGTGTCGTCAGCGAACTTGATGATGGAGTTGGAACTGTGTGAGGCCACGCAGTCATGGGTATACAGGGAATACAGGAGGGGACTGAGGACGCACCCTTGTAGGGCCCCATGTTGAGAATCAGTGTTGAGGAGGTAATGTTGCCTACCTTCACCAACTGGGAGTGGCCCATCAGGAAGTCCAGCATCTAATTGCATAGGGAGGAGTTCAGACCCAGGGCTGTGAGCTTTGTGATGAGCTTAGAGGGCACTATGGTATTGAAGGTTGAGCTGTAGCTGATGAACAGCATCCTCACATATGCATTCCTTTTGTCCAGGTGGGTAAGGGCCATGTGCATTGCAATGGCAATTGCGTCGTCCGCAGGGGCGAAAATCTGATATCAACTTTGGGGGGGACAATTACATGAAATTTTCTCAAGAGCAATTCCTGAGGGGGACACCAAAAGTAGTGCTGTAACACATAGCCTACATTGTAATATGGTAAATGTATATTGAGGAACCAAAGAAATAAGGTGTTTGCCGTACTCCTAACTACCGGTACCCAAAACTACACACAACAGCAATACCATTGCCTTTAACAAATCTTAGTTCAGTCACCAGTTTAAGTTGAGAGTGGGGTATCCATGGCATTTTCCAATTATGTTCCTATTTTACAAGTAAAAAAAATGGAGAACCTTTCATAATGTTGCCAAACAAAGACTCAACAAACTTACCTGAGACTCCCTGTCTCTGCCAGTCTGTCCCTGCATATCTGTCCCCAACTCTGCTGTCTGTGTGCCATCTGTTGCCTGCTCTGCCTAATGACATCATTGTGAAACATTTCCATTAGAATTTCATTTCTTTCTTATGAACATTTTATCAACTAGTCTTTAAGATATTAGGCTACTAGGGTTCTTACTTTGCGTTTTGGTGTACTGAAAAATACTCTGATGTCCGTCTTTTATTTTTCTGCCATTTTTCTACCTGGCTGGCTGGCTACACACACACAGTGTGTAGGTTATTTACAGTAGGAGATGGGCTTCTATCATCTTATCTTTTATCATTCTATTTGGGCTTCGATCTAAAAGGTAGCTAGCAAATGTGAAACGGATTAAAATGACAAGAGTTGACAGCTGTATGAGTTCACCATTTACACAACATATGCTGCAACCTTTTGTAATTTTAATAGTTTGTTTCATATTGGCTGGCTTCCAACAATAGCTGAATTTGCAAAGCTAGCGAGCACCAATTCAGTTTCAGTGGTGTTTGCTATAATCTTTGCTACCCGGGTTAAATAAAATAAATAAATAAAAGTTCCCTTGCGACAATTTAGCTTTTGCAACGAGACCATTAAATATGTTTAAGACAATGGTAGAAGAGAGTGTAGTTCTGTTCAGTTTGGACTTCAGTTTATCGCTAACCTTATCACAGGGACTTTGAAGCACTAACTTACATCATCTGCATGCTGATCTCGGAATAAATTGATGATAGCAAAGATTCCATCTTTGACAAGGCCACATAAATGGAATAGGTACTAGCTAGCTTAATAGTTCATATTTGCGCGCTAGCTCTGCATATTCAGCTAGTGTGTGTGCGCGATTGACTGGATTAACCTCACGTCAGTTACGTTCATTGAGTGCCTTTCAGACAGTGGCTACGACCCCTCTGTTACCTTGCCAGTGGATCAAACCATTGTGAGGAAAAGGGTGGGGGGGTCGCAATCTTTTGAAACTTAAAAACGCGCTATTAAGTGTCTATAATCAGCACAATTGCTTTCATTGCGTATTATTAATATTATTTAAATTACATAGTTATGTTTCAGTGATATATTGGGGGGGACAAATCCTATTTCTCCCAGGATGGGGGGGTCGTGTCCCCCCCGTCCCCCCCGCAATTTCCGCCCCTAGTCGTCTGTGGATCTGTCAGGGCGGTAGGCAAATTGGAGAGGGTCGAGTGTGTCAGGGAGGGATGAGGGGATATGGTATTTGACAAGCCTCTGGAAGCACTTCATGATGACGGAAGTGAGTGCTACTGGTCGGTAGTCATTCAGTTCAGTTACTTTCCCTTTCTTGGGCACAAGGATGATAGTGGATATCTTGAAGCAGGTGGGTATAGCGGCCTGAACTATGGAGAGATTAAAAATGTCAGAGAACACAACAGCCAGTTGGTCTGCACGTGCTCTGAGGTCAAGGCTAGGGATGCCGTCTGGGCCGGCAGCCTTGCGAGGGTTAACACGTTTGCATGACTTACATCCGTCCTCAGTGGAGACCGTGAGTGTGTAGCCCACGTTGTCATCGGGGGCTCTCCTCGGCAGCTCAGGGTCATTGCGCTCGAATCTTGAAAATAAGTTGTTTAGCTTGTCTGGTAGGGTGGCGTTGTTGAATGTGATGTGGCTGGCTTTATTTTTGTAATCCATGATTGTTAGGAACCCCTGCCACATGCACCTTGTGTCCGACTTGCTGAATTGCTCCTTCATTTTGCCCCTATACTTGTGTTTAACCAAACTATTGTTCCCGGTCACCTTGCCCTGTTTATACGCAAAATCTCTTTCAGTTTTCCTACAAGGCTGCTATCAATCCACAGTTTTTGATTCAGGTACATTTTGATAGATACTATCGGTATCACGCGATCTATTCATTTTTTTATGAATCCAGTGACTGAGTTGACGTATTCATTGATGTTATCTCCAGAAGAAATTAAGCACTTATTTGCCTGTAAAATACCCATCATATGCCTTGGTGGGAGAGGAGACGGGAGCCCAGATGGGAGAGCGGGAGGACGGCTGTGATCGATATCCTTGTCTAGGGCCTGGTGGAAAGGCAGCTCTCAGGCTGTGCAGCGAGCCAGCGAGCACAGAAAAGGAAAAGTGTCATTTTGTGATCTTTATCCAGTAATCTTGCTGACACCGGCTCTGTGATATATGTATCGGCTGGTCTGGTCTAGTCTGCTCCGGGGCCCTTTGAGTCTCTCTCAGCCACAGAGCGTATCATCTCTACTGTGCGCTGGCCTGTGTGCGGGTTATACTTACACACACAGGCTATGTGGAAGCCGTTACTGGGGAGAGCTGAGCTATGAAGAGAGAGTCATCTGAAATGAAAACGAAATTGACAAGAAAGGAGTATGTGGCGGTTGTGTGCAGTTATCCAGAAGGAAGCCCATATCACTTCACAGATAGATAAACGATCACTTCCAGAGGTCACAACAGATCGAGAGGAGAATTATGATAGGGCATTTGGTAAAGAGATATGATCGAAGTAGCTGTAGATGAAGTAGCTTTGATGTGGAGCTCATTTTGAGTGTGTAGGCTAATATTGAATTATCACCGAATATGATACTGTGTGAGAATGCACAGTGTATGACCGAACTCTGTCTCTTAATTACTGCATTCATTTGTTATAATTAACTTAGAAATTAATGATCTACTGTATGCATGGGCTATGTGCTCAACTTTTGTTTGCCACGAGACCAGGCTTCCTGCAAAACATGAATTAGCGCACCACATTTGATTTCAACAACTCAGCTAAAAATAAGTGGATTTAGCCATTTCTTTCCAAGTATTTTCCTGTGAAGGAGTCATTAAATACAGGCTGTCATTCTTTTTAATGTCCTTTTTTAATATCCAGAAAAGTTTTGAAGCAGAGAAGTGACCACAGACAATTTGGATGTCGTGTCATAAGCCGCTCTAGATTTTACATTTTTCTGCCTGTGGTTTCTTATAGGGACATTTACCGGATGTTACATTGATGAAGTGATTTAATTTTTAATTTTTTTTACTTTATTGACATTATAGTAAAATGCTTTCATTAAACCTTATCACCTCTAAACACATCAGTTATATGGAAAAGCGTCATTGTACCAAGATACAGTGCATTCAGGAAAGTATTCAGACCCCTTGACTTTTTCTACATGTTACGTTACAGCCTTATTATAAAATGGATTAAATAGATTTTTCCTTCATCAATCTACTCACAATACCGCATACTGACAAAGCAAAAAGTTTGACATCTTTGCAGATTTATAAAAAAATATAAAAAAATTGAAATATCACATTTACATACACATTTACATTCAGACCCTTTAATCAGTACTTTGTTGAAGCACCTTTGGCAGCGATTACAGCCTTGGACATGATGCTACAAGATTGGCACACCTGTATATGGGGGGTTTCTCGCATTTTTCTCTGCAGATCCTCTCAAGCTCTGTCAGGTTGAATGGGGAGCATCGCTGTACAGCTATTTTCAGGTCTCTCCAGAGATGTTCGTTCGGGTTCAAATCCGGGCTCTGGCTGGGCCGCTCAAGGTCATTCAGAGACTTGTCCCGAAGCCACTCCAGCGTTGTCTTGGCTGTGTGCTTAGGATCATTGTCCTGTTGGAAGGTAAACCTTCGCCCCAGTCTGAGGTCCTGAGCACTCTAGAGCAGGTTTTTAACCAAGGATTTTCTGTACTTTGCTCCACTCATGTTTCCCTCGATCCTGACTAGTCTCCCAGTCTCTGCCGCTGAAAAACATCCCCACAGTATGATGCTGCCACCACCATGCTTCACCGTAGGGATAGGGTTCCTCCAGACGTGACGCTTGGCATTTAGTCCAAAGAGTTAAATCCTGGTTTCTTCAGAGAATCTTGTTTTTCATTGTCAGAGTCCTTTAGGTGCCTTTTGGCAAACTCCAAGCGGGCTGTCATGTTGGTTTTCCTATGGGGCCTTTTACTGAGGAGTGGCTTCCATCTGGCCACTCTACCATAAAGGCTGATTGGTGGAGTGCTGCAGATATGGTTGTCCTTCTGGAAGGTTCTACCATCTCCACAGAGGAACTCTGGAGCTCTGTCATAGTGAACATAGGGTTCTTGGTCACCTCCCTGACCAAGGCCCTTCTCACCCGATGGCTCAGTTTGGCCGGGCGGCCAGCTCTAGGAAGCGTCTTGGTGGTTCCAAACTTCTTCATTTCAGAGTGGTGAAGGCCACTGTGTTCTTGGGGATCTTCAATGCGGCAGAATTTTTTTTGTACCCTTCCCCAGATCTGTGACTCAAAACAATCCTGTCTCTGAGCTTTATGGACAATTCCTTCGACCTCATGGTTTGGTTTTTGCTCTGACATGCACTGTCAACTGTGGGACATTATATAGACAGGTGTGTGCCTTTCCAAATCATGACCAATCAATAGAATTTTCCACAGGTGGACTCTAATCAAGCTGTAGAAACATCTGAAGGATGATCAATGGAAAAAATATGCATCTGAGCTCAATTTCGAGTATCATAGCAAAAGGTCTGAATACTAATGTTAATAAGGTATTTCAGTTTTTTACTTTTTATAAATTCGCAAAAATGTCTAAAAACCTGTTTTCACATTGTCTTTATGGGGTATTGTGTTTAGATTAAGGAAAATATTTACTTTAAGCCATTTTAGAATAAGGCTGTAACGTAACGAAACGTGGAAAAAGGGAAGGGGTCTGAATACTTTCTGAATGCACTGTATATGGTTCAGTTTTGCAATGTCTCTAAGTCAAATGCCAGTTTTCTTATCGTTGATGTCTAACTTGATTAGATATAGAGTCAGTTAACACTAAGAATCAAGTTGTGATAAAGACATAAGATATTAAATAAAACAATACAATATCTATACCATTGGACATTTGATTTTGAAAGCTACCTTGCCCCTTTGGGCCACCATATTACGACAACGTTATTGTGTGCAGACATTTCACTAAAACCACAATTCCTCAAGGTTTCATGTTGTACTTTACTTTCTAACTGCAGCCAATTAATTCAACTATCGGAGCAAGCTTTGAACAATATCCAACTTACTGCTCGGGGGTTTACTTATACAAAGCTGCCACCTACAGGACACATATCATCATTGGGCTGCAATAATGGTAAAAAAAAAATGAAAGCTGAACCAGATATGTATATCCATACAGTATTTTTCTACTGATAATCTTTACTGTTTTTTAATTAGTCTATTTGTCTGCCACTAAACGGTGGCCCTAAGGGGCAAACCATTCTCTCTATAGGCCTAAAGTAGGCAGTTGATAACCTACAGCACCATGAATGAAACTACCACATTAAAACTTAACATTTTCACTCATCTCAATACTGTACATCCACAAATTGAAATTCTGTGAGTGAAATACATCAGATTGATCCCATAAGGCAGAAATCACGATCTAATGACAGAGCTTACTTTTAGGTGTCCACCTACTGCCTTATGAAAAACCAACTTGCTCTTATGTCTACAGACATAGGTCTCAGAGTGTTCTGTACAGAGAAAACAGACATAGTGTATGTTGCCTTTACCAGGCTGTATAACGATGGAGAGGCATCTGCTGAGTTATTCATAAAGGGCCATTACACCTTATGCATTTTTAATTGGCCAGACATAGCCTTTTTGTCACAATATGGGGGGTTGTAATGAATATTTACTGCCTATTATTATTAATGACCGAAGCGATTAATAAGCAGGGAAGGCGGCACATCGAAGCAATTAAATTCCACCATACTATTCATTTTCTGGTCGTATTATAAATGGCCCTTAAGATTGGATTATCATAAAGTTGGGTGCCGTTTCATGCGTTTCCATCCCATATGCAATGTTAATATCTGTGTGATTGCTCAGCATACTGTAGGCATCCAGCGGTCCATATCTGGCCTAATGAATAATAGCAGAAGCAAGTTAAACGGAATAGGCTTTGTGATTTCTCTAATTGTGACTTTGTCTGTTTCCATGAATCTCAGTGTGATTCTTTATGTGGATCCTTGCCTATGTTCAACACATATTTTGGAAAATTGTAAATTTACATCAACAACTTTTAATTTTGCCAGGAAATAAAAAGAGGCAAATGGTCTCTAATATTTCACAAATGATTTACATTACATTTGATTGCATTACAAATCATTGCATTTAAACAGTGTATAATGCCAAGGAGTAAAATTTGGGACTACATTACATTAATGAAAAAAGCTCCCTACATTCTTCGGAAAAAAGGTGCTATGTAGAACCTGAAAGGGTTCTTCAGCTGTTCCCATAGGAAGAACCCTTTGAAGAACCCTTGTTGGTTTCAGGTAAACCCCATTTTGGTTTCCATGTAGAACCCTCTGTGGAAAGGGTTTTACATGGAACGCAAAACCAAATGGATTCTACCTTGCATCAGCAATCTACCCCTGCATCCTGCTATTGCCATACAGTGTACACTTTTAGAAAGAAAAAAATGTGTAAGGGTTCTTCCGCTGTCCCCAGAGGAGAACCCTTTTTGGTTCCAGGTAAACCCCTTTTTGGTTACAGGTAGAACAATTTTGGATTCCGTGTAGAACCCTTGGTGGAAAGGGTTCTACATGGAACCAAAAAGGGTTTTACCTGGAACCAAAAAGGGTTCTCCTATGGGGACAGCCAAAGAACACTTGTAAAAAAATTGTTAAAGTATATGATGTATAGCAATAGGAGGATGCAGGGGTAGATTGCTGGTACATACAATTACTGCGTCCTCTCTCTCTCTCGCTCTCTCTCTCTCTTTCCCCCGTCTCTGTTTCGTTCTTGCATTTATTTAATTACATGTATTGCTGTGTTGTTGTTAGATAAGTGATACTCTACAGTAGTATGTCTGAACAGGACTGGAAATGTTAACTGTCCCATCCTAGCAAAAAAACATTGATACCACTCCTCTTAAACATTATGAGGAGTCTTATTAATCCAGTCAAAAGATATGTAGTTACATAAAAAAAGACAATTATGATACAGTAGGTCTAGTGGGTGTCTCGTATTCTACAGGACACCTGTCTCCTCCTTATCTGTTAAGATCGAAGCACAGACTCTTGAATTACCTATCCATACAATGCCATCCAAGTTGGTGTAATCCGACCTTGAAATCAGAGCCAGCAAAACATTTATTAATTAAAGCCTAATCAAAAATGCTGCTCTCCTTTGGATGGGTGTCACACAGGAGGGATGATATGTCCTGATTTTATTTTGCTTCCAAACCACATGATGCATTCAGACAATTAAAATTTCAACAAGTCATTCGCTGATAGCCCTGTGAGTGAGTACTGCCGAGCCGTGGGTCTGGGTTTAGGGTTTCTTGCGGTTTTTCCGACACTTCGAGGGCAGGTTATTTGTTTTGGCTTTTTGCCATGTCCGCAAGAAAACCATGTTTGTCTGAGTGTGCGTCTGCATCCAGAGTTTGCAAGGTCACACAGGCTCAAAGACAACCCACTTCCAACAAATTAAGAGTAACTAAGATTAGGGAGTGTTATGTAGCAAACTGACGTATTTGCTTCCATATGGACACACACTACCATTCAAAAGTTTGGGGTCACTTAGAAATGTCCTTATGTTTGAAATAAAAATATTTTGTCCATTAAAATAACATCAAATTGATCAGAAATACAGTGTAGACATTGTTCATGTTGTAAATGACTATTGTAGCTGGAAACCGCAAAACACCAGTCTCAACGTCAACAGCAAAGAGGCGACTCCGGGATGCTGGCCTTCTAGGCAGAGTTCCTCTGTCCAGTGTCTGTGTTCTTTTGCCCATCTTAATTTTTTTTTTTTATTGGCCAGTCTGAGATATGGCTTTTCTTTGCAACTCTGCCTAGAAGACCAGCATCCTGGAGTCGCCTCTTCACTGTTGACGTTGAGACTGGTGTTTTGTGGGTACTATTTAATGAATCTGTGTGTGGGATCTGTTTCTCAAACTAGACACTCTAATGTACTTGTCCTCTTGCTCAGTTGTGCACCGGGGCCTCCCACTCTTTCTATTCCGGTTAGAGCCAGTTTGCGCTGTTCTGTGAAGGGAGTAGTGCACAGCGTTTTGCGAGATCTTCAGTTTCTTGGTAATTTCTCGCATGGAATAACCTTTATTTCTCAGAACAAGAATAGACTGACGAGTTTCAGAAGAAAGTTATTTGTTTCTGGCCATTTTGAGCCTGTAATCGAACCCACAAATGCTGATGCTCTAGATACTCAACTAGTCTAAAGAAGGTCAGTTTTATTTCTTCTTTAATCAGAACAACAGTTTTCAGTTGTGCTAACATAATTGCAAAAGGGTTTTCTAATGATCAATTAGCCTTTCAAAATGATCAACTTGGATTAGCTAACACAACATGCTATTGGAC
Organism: Salmo salar; assembly: GCF_965601325.2. Taxonomy (NCBI): domain Eukaryota; kingdom Metazoa; phylum Chordata; class Actinopteri; order Salmoniformes; family Salmonidae; genus Salmo; species Salmo salar. The sequence continues at coordinate 52,560,404 of NC_138295.1, forward strand.
CACAGGAGTGATGGTTGCTGATAATGGGCCTCTGTACGCTTCTGTAGATATTCCATTAAAAATCTGCTGTTTCCAGCTACAATAGTCATTTACAACATTATGTCTATACTTTATTTCTGATCAATTTGATGTTATTTTAATGGACCAAAAATGTGCTTTTCTTTCAAAAACAAGGACATTTATAAGTGACCCCAAACTTTTGAATGGTAGTGTATTAGTATTTCCTGTTCTTTATGACATTGACATTAGACAACACCCATTGGGCAAAAAATGGTTGAATCAACGTTGTTTCCACGTCATTTCAACAAAAACATTCAACGTGATGATGTTGAATCAACGTGGAAAAGTGATTGGACTTGAAAAAAGTAATCAACTTAAGAAAATTTTGTCATTTATTTTCACCCATCCTTTTAACCTAAATGACATCCAATGACATGGTCATTTTTTTTGTTTATTTCACATTGAATTCAGATTAGTTGACAAGTCAACCAAATATAAATCAAAACTAGACGTTGAACTGACATCTGTGGCCAGTGGGTATTGAGTATGTTTGTGGTTGTCAGAATCACATCAGGAGATCTGTGGCATGTGGCAGTCAGTACTGGACCATTACATTTGTGGTGCAATGGAGAGAGCACATTGAAGACACTATAAGCTTGCTGAAATGTCTGATGTGTATGGAGTCTATGAACACTAGTACAGACATCTGCATCATGGACACCACAGACTGCGGTGCCATGGCATTCAAACAACAGATGTCTCTCTTACATTAGCTTTCAGATAAATCAATGTCATTCAAGGAGAAGAGTAAATGCTCTAGTCTAGAAATTAGGGAACCATGTTGTGACATGGGACCGAGCATGCGGCCTGGTGAGCCCACAGAGGCAATGCTGTAGAAGAGTGTCAGACAGGTCATGGTTAATGAATGGCTGAGACATGAAGTGACTTTGGCTTCTAAGTGTTTGTGTGAGGGAGAGCAGTGTAGCGTGAAGCTGTGGAGATGAAAATGAAAATTGGAAGTGATTAAGATGAAACCATCAACCATAATCTGTCGCTACAAAACATTGAAACAGCACTGCTGGGAGGTCTGGTAGGGGATGGAGGGGATGGGGAAGTGGAAGGGGCATGGAGGACAGATATAGTGTGCAACAGTGCGTGACTCCCTTTTCCCAGAGGGAGCGGACCAGGATAAGACTGACAGCTCTGATGATGTCATCAAAAGTGGCCCTGGCAGGATGTGCTTGAGAAAGATGCCCAGCTGGCGGGGGCTGGCAATTTAGGGGGCAGCCAAGCATGGCAGCTCTACTAAGGGCAGTGCATAATTCTAAGCAGCATGGGTAAGGGGCAAATTTTGAGTAAAGAAAGCACAGAGTAAAGAGTATAGCTTCGCCATAAATAATGAAACACAGATGACATTCTTTACCTTCTGGCTGGCTATGTGGCATGCTTGTTTTTCTTTTACCCCCTTTTGTGTTTTTCTTCATTGGATTTTAACCAAAGCATTTAGAAAATTGAAAGAACACTATTCAAAAACAAGTCAACAAGAAATGACTAAATGAAAGCCCTCAAGGTATTAAGAATGAAATGGCTTTCTTTGTGGAGAAAGCTGGAATCCTTATTGGTGAAACAGCTATGTCCGTTTGCAATATTACAACAACAAAGAAATTACTGCAAACAAAAAAACATCATTGCATGCGCAATAGAACAGCAGCATATGTAATGCCATTTTTTTTACCTTGACATGCGACGCTCCCCCAGCACTCCCCATCTCTGCTTGTCAACAATGTCACACCCTGATCTGTTTCACCTGTCTTGTGCTTGTCTCCAGCCCCCTCCAGGTGTCACCCATTTCCCCATTATCACCTGTGCATTTATACCTGTGTTCTCTGTTTGTCTGTTGCCAGTTTGCCTTGTCAAGGCCTACCAGCGTTTTTTCCCGTACTCCTGTTTCTTGTTCCTGTTTTCTAGTTCTCCCGGTTTTTGACTGTTCTGCCTGCCCTGAGACTGCCTGTCATTTTGTACCTTAAAACCTGTTTGGGATAGGGGGCAGTATTTTCACATTCGGAAGAAAAGCGTGCCCAGAGTAAACTGCCTGCTACTCGAGCCCAGAGTCAATATTTGCATATTATTAGTAGATTTGGATAGGAAACACTCTGAAGTTTCTAAAACTGTTTGAATGATGTCTGTGAGTATAACAGAACTCATATGGCAGGCAAAAACCTGAGAAAAATCCAACCAGGAAGTGGGAAATCTGAGGTTTTTAGTTTTTCAAGTGATTGCCTATCCAAACTACAGTGTCTGTGGGGTCATTGTGCACTTCCTAAGGCTTCACTAGATGTCAACAGTCTTTAGAACCCTGTTTCATGCTTCTACTCTGACTGGGGAGAGAATAAGAGCTGACTCAACAAGTGGACTGCCTGAGGCCAATGAGTTGTTTACTGCGTGGTCACGCAGGCGCACCGTTCCTTCTTTTTCCTCTGTAATGAATACGCTATTGTCCGGTTGGAATATTATCAAAGATTTATGATAAAAAGACCCTAAGGATTGATTGTAAACATCGTTTGACATGTTTCTACGAACAGTAATGGAACTTTTTGACATTTCGTCTAGGGTTTTGTGCTCGCGCATTGTGCCTTTGGAATAGTGATCTGAACGCGCAAACAAATGGAGGTATTTGGACATAAATATGGAGTTTATCGAACAAAACAAACATTTCTTGTGGGAGTCCTGGGAGTGCATTCCAAACAAAGATCAGCAAAGGTAAGTGAAGATTTATAATACTATTTCTGAGTTTTTTTGACTCCAGAACTTGGCGGCTAACTGTATAGCTTGCTTTGATGGCTGAGCTCTGTACTCAGAATATTGAACAATGTGCTTTCACCGTAAAGCTGTTTTGAAATCTGACACAGCAGTTGCATTAAGGAGAAGTGTATCTATAATTCTTTCAATAACTGTTGTAAATTTTATCAACGTTTATGATGAGTATTTTTGTAAATTGATGTGCTCATTCACCGGTGGTTTTGGAGGCAAAACATTTTATGAACATCACACGCCAATGTAAAATGGGGTTTTTGTATATAAATATGAACTTTATCGAAACTAAACATACATGTATTGTGTTACATTGAGTCCTGGGAGTGTCATCTGATGAAGATCGTCAAAGGTTAGTGATTCATTTTAATTGTATTTCTGGTTTTTGTGACGCCTCTCCTTGCTTGGAAAATGGCTGTGTGGTTTTTCTTGTCAAGGTGATGTCCTAACATAATCTAATGCTATGCTTTCGCCGTAAAGCCTTTTTGAAATCGGACAATGTGGTTGGATTAACGAGAAGTTTATCTTTAAAATGGTGTAAAATAGTTGATTGTTTGAGAAATCTGAATTATGAGATTTTTGTTGTTTTGTATTTCACGCCCTGCTATTCCATTGGCTGTTGGCGAGGGGTCCTGCTGGCGGAACGGGGTCCCGCTGGCGGAACGGGGTCCCGCTGGTGGAATGGGGTCCAACTGGCGGAACAGGGTCCCGCTGGCGGAACAGGGTCCTGCTAGCGGAACGTCTGTCCTCAACAGGTTTTAAGAACTCTGCCTTGGATTATTGACCTCTGCCTGCCATTGACCTGTCATTTGCCTGATCCCTGTTTTGTAAATAAACATTTGTTATTTCGATCTGTCTGCATCTGAATCTTATCCTGAGGTCAGATAGTACAAACTGGCCATGACTGACCCAGCAGACTCGGACGAGCTCCGCAACGCCGTCTCCTCCCAAGGAGCCTTATGGAAGGATTCCAGTCCTTGGCAGAATGCCATGACCGTGCCTTGAATGCAATGCTGGAGCAATTCTGCAGATTATCTGGGAGGCAGCCGGCCCAGACAGTAAACTCCCAGCCCCTCAGTAACACCGCTGTCAGCAGCACGTCTCTCCAGGCCACCCCGGCTTCCAGAGAACCCCGCTTACCTCCTCCGGAACGCTTCGCTGGAGGGTCAGGAACCTGTTAGGTGTTTCTCTCCCAGTGGTCCCTCATCTTCAAGCTGCAGCCCTTCCCCTCTCAAAGATAGCATATCTCATAATGCTAATGTCCGGGAGGGTTCTCGTCTGGGCTACGGCGGTGTGGAAACAACAATCTGCCGTGTGTTTCAGCCTGGAGGAGTTCGTGGCTGAGGTAAAAAAGGTTTTCGATTCTCTGTTGTCCGGGAGAGAGGCTGCCGGTAAGTTACTCCAGCTTCGTCAAGACTCCCGCAATGTGGCGGACTATGCAGTTGATTTCCTCACATTGGCTGCCGAGAGTGCCTGGAACCCGGAATTCCTGTTCAATACATTCCTTCATGGATTATCGGAGGAGGATAAGGACGAGCTCGCAGCCCGGGAGCTGCCTACAGATCTCGACTCGCTCATCACCTTGACCATCCGAATCGATGGGCGGCTACGGGAATGTAGGAGGGAGAGGTCTGATTCCGGTCCTAATCGCTCGCCCAAGGATCCCACCTTGCCTCCAAGGAACCCTGGAAGTCCCCAGCATCTACGTCCCCGAGAGAATCCGAGCTTACCCGAGTTCCCCCGAGAGTCTCCGAGGTCTGCTGACTCGCCTTTTCCCGAGCCGATGCAATTCGGCAGAGCTATGCTTTCTCCAGCTGAACGTATACGCAGACTTAACACCCAGAGTTGTCTGTATTGTGGAACTGCCAGTCATTATGTGTCTACCTGTCCATTTAAAAGACCATGCTCATCAGTAGGTACGAGTACTCTGGTGGGCCCTACAGAGAATTTTTCTTCTCCCCTTACTCGCACTTACATGCCATCCTGCTGTGGGGCGACCAGTCAAAACCACAGTGAGTCTGTACAGTTTATGCTCATCAAGTCTCCTCAGGTTCCCGTTATATTGGGGTTTTCTTGGCTCCAGCACTACAATCCCCTTATCAACTGGACTGCTGGTCATGGGCTGGAACCCGTTCTGCCATGCCCATTGCCTGAAGTCAGCGCAGCCTGACCGAGGACGTCTTGCTGTGGGCTCAGAAGGAGCCTCGGGCCTCGCGTCCATTCCCGCAGAGTACCAGGACCTCCAGGAGGTTTTCAGCAAGGCCCGGGCCACTTCGCTTCCTCCGTATCGACCCTATGACTGTGGTATCGATCTTCTCCCCGGGGACGGCTGTATTCACTGTCAGGTCCGGTGACCAAGGCTATGGAGATGTACACTACCATTCAAAAGTTTGGGGTCACTTAGAAATGTCCTTGTGTTTGAAAGAAAAGCCCAAAAATTGTCCATTAAAATTGATCAGAAAGAGAGTGTAGACATTGTTAATGTTGGAAATGACTATTGTAGCTGGAAACGTCAGATACATTTTTTTTTCATGGAATATCTACATAGCCATACAGAGGCCCATTATCTGCAACCATCACTCCTGTGTTCCAATGGCACATTGTGTTAGCTAATCCAAGTTTATCATTTTAAAAGGCTAATTGGTCATTAGAAAACCCTTTTGCAATTGTTAGCACAACTGAAAACTCTTGTTCTGATTAAAGAAGCAATAAAACTGCTGGCCTTCTAGGCAGAGTTGCAATGAAAAAGCCATATCTCAGACTGGTCAATAAAAAGAAAAGATTAAGATTGGCAAAAGAACACAGACACTGGAAAGAGGAACTCTGCCTAGAAGGCCAGTATCCTGGAGTTGCCTCTTCACTGTTGATGTTGAGACTGGTGTTTTGCGGGTACTACTTAATGAAGCTGCCAGTTGTGGACTTGTGAGGCGTCTGTTTCTCAGCCAGTGTTTTCTGTTGAGCCAGTGTTTTCTGTTGCCAGTTCATCTTGTCTCGTCAAGCCTACCAGAGTTTTTTCCTGTACTCCTGTTTCTCGTTAATTCCTGTTTTCTAGATTTCCCGGTTTTTGACAATTCTGCCTGCCCTGAGCCAGCCTGCCGTTCTGTACCTTACGGACTCTGCCCTGGATTATATTGACCTCTACCTCCGTTGACCTGTTGTTTGCCTGCCCTCTGTTTTGTAAATAAGCATTTGTTATTTCAATCTGTCTGCATCTGGGTCTTATCCTGAGGTCTGATAAACAAAACAATAACAACGGCTGTGGGGCAGACAGTAGTTCAGTTTCCCCCTACTGCGAATTCCATCTTTAAAGGACTTGCTTTATGGAGTTTCAGTTCTCTTTCACTTTTGTTTTCTTACAACAAAAGGGCCGAAGCAGAGGATGCAATGGTATTTTTAATAAAGACACTGAAGTTGTCTCTTTTAACCTATTAATCCCATGCCTTTGGAATGACCCCTCCTTTCCCCTTCCCTAATGTTTTAACAATTTACTCACCCCACAGCATACAAGTGTTTTCACTATAAATGACAAGTCTAAGTAATTGATAGAACGTATTTTAAAAAAAAAATATTTACTTATGCATGGACCCCTAAAAGGTCATTTGAACCGGAGTTTTCAAAAAGTTAAATAATATGATAATTTTCTACAATTATGTTAGCTGATTATGGGATGACTATGAAACCATTGTTTGATAGGTAAATATGTTTCAAGTATCTGGGAGCCTCCAATAAAGTTCTATATAAGATGTGTTCATTTTAGGGGTATACACTATAATGTCCCTAAAAAGAAAAAAATACATGTTCTTGAGAAAAGCATATTTGTTCAGTATATTCAGTGTAAAGTACACTTTTTCATATAGACCAAAAGTGCTTATATTGCCTTCAACACAAATGAACAAAGTCATCATAGAATATTGAATACAGTTTCATAATGGTAACTAGAGAATTATAAGGAAGGTGACTAGGTTGGCTGGGTGTCTCCTTCACAGGAACATTTATAAGAGCCACAAACCTGCCACCAAGTGGATAGCTCTTGAAATTACAGAGAGCAGACAATGTTTGTAAAAGAATGGAAATACTCTTACCATTGTAGTATTTACTGGAAATGAATGTCTCTCTGTCCCAAAAATGTTATTGATTGTTGTATTCTGATATTGTCTTTACAAACCATTTTTTGGGGGGGGGATTGTGATTTGCATTTTGCTGAAAATATTGGACATGACTATCACCAGAGAATCAATTATTGATTTAATCAATGTAGGGCAAATATTTGTGTCTTTATAAACTCAGAATAAATAGAAACGTCTCTTTTTTTAGGACCCTGTCTTTCAAAGATAATTCGTAAAAATCTAAATAACTTCAGAGATCTTCATTGTGAAGGGTATAAACACTGTTTCCCATGCTTGTTCAATGAACCATAAACAATGAATGAACATGCACCTGTGGAACTGTCGTTAAGACACTAACAGCTTACAGACGGTAGGCAATTAAGGTCACAGTTATGAAAACTTAGGACACTAAAGAGGCATTTCTACTGACTCTGGAAAAACACCAGAAGAAAGATGCCCAGGGTCCCGGCTCATCTGCGTGAACGTGCCTTAGGCATGCTGCAAGGAGGCATGAGGACTGCAGATGTGGCCAAGGCAATAAATTGCAATGCCTGTACTGTGAGATCAAATCAAATCAAATTTATTTTTATATAGCCCTTCGTACATCAGCTGATATTCTCAAAGTGCTGTACAGAAACCCAGCCTAAAACCCCAAACAGCAAGCAAAGCATGTGAAAGAAGCACGGTGGCTAGGAAAAACTCCCTAGGAAAAACTCCCTAGAAAGGCCAAAAACCTAGGAAGAAACCTAGAGAGGAACCAGGCTATGAGGGGTGGCCAGTCCTCTTCTGGCTGTGCAGGGTGGATATTATAACAGAACATAGTCAAGATGTTAAAATGTTAAAATGTTCATAAATGACCAGCATGGTCAAATAATAATAATCATAGTAGTTGTCGAGGGTGCAACAAGCACGTCCGGTGAACAGGTCAGGGTTCCATAGCCGCAGGCAGAACAGTTGAAACTGGAGCAGCAGCACGGCCAGGTGGACTGGGGACAGCAAGGAGTCATCATACCAGGTAGTCCTGAGGCATGGTCCTAGGGCTCAGGTCCTCCGAGAGAAAGACAGAAAGAGAGAAAGAGAGAATTAGAGAGAGCATATTTAAATACACACAGGACACCGGATAAGACAAGAGAAATACTCCAGATGTAACAGACTGACCCTAGCCCCCCGACACAAACTACTGCAGCATAAATACTGGAGGCTGAGACAAGATGCCTAAGACAGCGCTACAGGGAGACAGGATGGACAGCTGATCATCCTCGCAGTGGCAGACCACGTGTAACAACACCTGTGCAGGATCGGTACATCCAAACATCACACCTGCGGGACAGGTACCTGATGGCAACAACAACTGCCCGAGTTACACCAGGAACGCACAATCCCTCCATCAGTGCTCAGACTGTCCACAATAGGCTGAGAGAGGCTGTACTGAGGGATTGTAGGCCTGTTGTAAGGCAGGTCCTCACCAGACATCACCGGCAACAATGTCGCCTATGGGCACAAACCCACCGTTGCTGGACCAGACAGGACTGGCAAAAAGTGCTCTTCATTAAACGAGTCGCAGTTTTGTGTCACCAGGGGTGATGGTCGGATTTGCGTTCAGTAGTATTCCGGAGGAGGAATGAGCGTTACACCAAGGCATGTACTCTGGAGCAGGATCGATTTGGAGGTAGAGGGTCCGTCATGGTCTGGGGCGGTGTGTCACATCATCATCGGACTGTGCTTGTTGTCATTGCAGGCAATCTCAACACTGTGCGTTACAGGGAAGACATCCTCCTCCCTCATGTGGTGCCCTTCCTGCAGGCTCATCCTGACATGACCCTCCAGCATGACAATGCCACCAGCCATATTGCTCGTTCTGTGCATGATTTCCTGCAAGACAGGAATGTCAATGTTCTGCCATGGCCAGCGAAGAGCCCGGATCTTAATTCCATTGAGCACGTCTGGGACCTGTTGGATCGGAGGGTGAGGGCTATTGCCATTCCCCCCAGAAATGTCCGGTAACTTGCAGGTGCCTTGGTGGAAGAGTGAGGTAACATCTCACAGCAAGAACTGGCAAATCTTTGTGCAGTTCATGAGGAGATGCACTGTAGTACTTAATGCAGCTGGTGGCCACACTAGATGCTGACTGTTACTTTTGATTTTGACCCCTCCCCTTTGTTCAGGGAGACGTTATTCAATTTCTGTTAGTCACATGTCCAGTTTATGTCTCAGTTGTTGAATCTTATTATGTTCATACAAATATTTACACATGTTAAGTTTGCTGAAAATAAACACAGTTGACAGTGAGAGGACATTTCTTTTTTTGCTGTGTTTATTTTAATTGGAATTCACTGAAGAGGGAAAATTGCTTGCTGGAGATATCCAATGCTTTCTACCTGAGTACGATTGGTGCAATTACACTAGTAACAACATGTTAATACAATGTTGTTACAGAGCACTTTAGTGAGTGCACAGTTTTTGTAATTACAAAGAGTATTAGGGACAGTTCCTTATACAGTTTTACTTCATAGGCATAAGTGGCATATCATATGCTGAAGGCTGTGTCCATATCTAACATCCCAGTATCAGAATACTTCTCAAATTGTAATCTTAGCCAGTTTAAAGGGAAAGTTCAGTATTTTACAACTTAATGTTAGATGGTTCCTCACCCTGACAGTAGTCTATGGGCCAGGAAAAACTGTAATCCATAGTTCTGTTTTCTATAATGGATAGAACCAACACAAAGTTTGATAAAGAAAAATGTTTAAATGAGTTGAAAGTATTAGTGTAATCTGATTGTATATGAGAAAAGTGGTAGGCATGTGAGCTAAATGCAAAGAAAGTGATTTATGATCAGACATTCTGTTTTGCATATCTGAAGGAAAGTACAAATATTTTAGGCTCTATTACCCATCAGTTTCTGTCTGCATAAGCTACAGTGACTCTGAACTGCTGTGTGAATTAATTTTGTCCCCCCCAAATAGTTGAGCCTAAAAATATTTTGTCCAAATACAACTCCTGGTGTTGGTTTGCCAACTTGTACTCACAAACTAATGAATGGGGCACTTTTCCCAAGAAGGAATGTGATTAAAACACTGCAGAGACATCATGTAGTTGGTGGCAAAGCCAGTGGTGAATTATTCATCTTTCACTGCAACTTCGATAATGTCTACATTGAACATATTGGTTTCTAAGTATATACAGATGCAATTTTTAGAGTGAATACTACATTTCTCTTTCAACAATGATGGCAAAAGCAAAAAAGTTCAATTTATTCCACATTTCCCTATGTAGCCATTATGAATGATATATCCCAGAACAAGATCCCAAATATGTCACAGCCCGGGATGTCATGGTATGTTTTTTACAATAATATTGGTCAAGCTAGGTTAAATTCAAACTATCGGTAGTTAAACTGTATCATAGACTGAGGTTATAGGGGTTGTCTAACTTGTTAAGTAGTGTCACGTCCTGACCAGCAGAGGGAGTAGTTGTTTAGTATTTTGGTCAGGACGTGGCAGAGGGATGTTTGTTTTGTATGGTGGGGGTTTTGTGTGTGTTGTAGAGGGGTGTTTGATTTATGTGTTCCTGGGTTTTGGGTGTATGTTCTAGGTTAGTATGTTCTAGGTTGTATTTCTGCATTCTGTCTAGTTTAGGTTTTCTATGTTTAGGTTTGGGTGCTGGACTCTCAATTGGAGACAGGTGTTTCTCGTTGCCTCTGATTGAGAGTCCTATATATGGGTAATTGTTTGGTGTAGTGTTTGTGGGAGATTTTCTTGTTTTGCATGTGTGAGCATGACAAGACTGTTTTGTTGTTCGTGAGTGCTTAGTTTTTTGTTATTTTGGTGTTTACATTATTTAAAATAAATATCAAGATGAGCATCCACATTCCTGCTGCGTTTTGGTCCTCCATTCCCGACGACAACCGTTACAAGTAGTTTTTTTTTGCTTTGGGGAGGGTTGTGTGTTTTTTTTTTATTAGGCGCATAGGGGAAAGTAGTGTGTTTTTTCCCTGGTTTACATTTGCTCTTTTGCAGATTTTAGTTTATAATTTCTTCCATCCTAGCCAAATGTCCTAATCTGCTTGCATGCGCCTCCCCTTTATCAAGGTGTTTTGGTACTACACTATGCTTTTCCACATGCTAACTTTTACTATACAGCAGGTCAATAATATCAGTCTACCAGTATAACTGTCTATCCTGCCCTCTATCCACCATTCATAGTGACAATATTGGAGGGGGATCCTTTGTCCAGATCTGCAATAGGCTAACTGGCAGTCATACCAGACATAAAAGCGTTCAAAGCTGCATACATTTATTTTCAATATGAATTCACAACAACAAATAGGAAAAGCTAATAGGCAGCGAAGAGGCCAGGTGCATCATTGCACATGAAAGGACAGTGAAGACAGGAGACATTCAGATCAAAAAGCTCCCCTATTGATCTTGTTTATGGACAATAGAATTATCCTACCTACAGTTGAAGTCGGACGTTTACATACACTTAGGTTGGAGTCATTAAAACTTGTTTTTCAACCACTCCACACATTTTAACAAACTATAGTCTTGGCAAGTCGGCTAGGACATCTACTTTGTGCATGATACAATTAATTTTTCCAACAATTGTTTACAGACAGATTATTTCACTTATAATTCACTGTATTACAATTCCAGTGGGTCAGAAGTTTACATATACTAAGTTGACTGTGCCTTTAAACAGCTTGGAAAATTCCAGAAAATGATGTTATGGCTTTAGAAGCTTCTGATAGGCTAATTGACATAATTTGAGTCAATTGGAGGTGTACCTGTGGATGTATTACAAGGCCTAACTTCAGACTCAGTGCCTCTTTGCTTGACATCGTGGGGTAAAAAAAACAAAAAAACAGCCAAGACCTCAGAAAAGAATTGTAGACCACAACTCTGGTTCATCCTTGGGAGCAATTTCCAAACGCCTGAAGGTACCACGTTCATCTGTACAAACAATAGTACGCAAGTATATGGGACCACGGAGCCGCCATACCGCTCAGAAAGGAGACGCGTTCTGTCTCCTAGAGATGAACATACTTTGGTGTGAAAAGTGCAAATCAATCCCAGAACAACAGCAAATGACCTTGTGAAGATGCTGGAGGAAACAGGTACAAAAGTATCTATATCCACAGTAAAACGAGTCCTATATCGACATAACCTGAAAGGCCGCTCAGCAAGGAAGAAGCCACTGCTCCAAAACTGCCATAAAAAAGACAGACTACGGTTTGCAACTGCACATGGGGACAAAGATCGTACTTTTTAGAGAACTGTCCTCTGGTCTGATAAAACAAAAATAGAACTGGTTGGCCATAATGACCATCGTTATGTTTTGAGGAAAAAGTGTGAGGCTTGCAAGCCGAAGAACGCCATCCCAACCTTGAAGCACAGGGGTGGCAGCATCATGTTGTGGGGGTGCTTTGCTGCAGGAGGGACTGGTGCACTTCACAAAATAGATGGCATCGTGACGGAGGGAAAATAATGTGGATATATTGAAGCAACATCTCAAGACATCAGTCAGGAAGTTAAAGATTGGTTGCAAATGGGTCTTCCAAATGGACAATGACCCCAAGCATACTTCCAAAGTTGTGACAAAATGGCTTAAGGACAACAAAGTCAAGGTATTGGCCTCAATCCCATAGAACATTTGTGGGCAGAACAGAAAAAAGTGTGTGCGAGCAAGGAGGCCTACAAACCTGACTCAGTTACACCAGCTCTGTCAGGAGGACTGGGCCAAAATTCACCCAACTTATTGTGGGAAGCTTTTGGAAGGCTACCTGAAACGTTTGACCTAAGTTAAAGAATTTAAAGGCAATGCTACCAAATACTAATTGAGTGTAAACTTCTGACCCACTGGGAATGTGATGAAAGAAATAAAAGCTGATTATATATCATTCTCTCTACTATTATTCTAACATTTCACATTCTTAAAATAAAGTGGTGATCCTAACTGATCTAAGACAGGGAAGTTTTACTAGGATTAAATGTGAAAAACTGAGTTTAAATGTATTTGGCTAAGGTGCATGTAAACTTCCGACTTCAACTGTAGACTAGCCTACAACACCACAATGCAAGTGAGTATAAAATTATACTTTTTTTATGTGCACTACGTATTGATGGAAACACAACTCCGATGGCAAAATGCATACTGTTTTTATGCAGATTTTAGAGTATTCACATGAAAATCTATCACTGATTGAATGGAAACCTAGCATAGACACCATAAAGACTCTGGCAAGTGCACTAGTTCAGTGTCACTTTGATTATGCCTGCACATCATCGTTCACCAGCAGCCCTGGGGAAGAATAAAGAATAACCTACAGACCAGCCAAAACAAGCTGGTAAGAATTGGACTTAAACTCCACCCTCATAATCATCTGGAGGTCAAGCATTTTAAGCAGCTAGGCTTGGTCTGGTCCACATAATTATCACGGACTCAGCCCCCAGGTACCTATCCAACTATTTTTCATTTGTTAGAAATGTCCACCAGCATGATACCAGAAACTCTGCTTTAAATATAAGAGTCTATCTGGTAAGAACACATTTTCATATACCAGCTCTTGAGTGGAACAAACTACCATAGCAACTTAAAGCCATACGAACCATAACAACTTTTTTGTCAAATCTGGCTAATGTGTGTACAGTAGAACCTTTTTGTCTCTCTAATGTGACTGTATCTACAGTTCCTTCAGAATGTATTCATACCACTTGACTAATTCCACATTTTGTTGTGTTATAGCCTGAATTCAAAATGGATAAAACATTTTCTCACAATACCCCCTAATGACAAAGTAACAAAATGTTTATAAAAATATTAGCAATTTTATTGAAAATGAATTATCTAATTTACATAAGTATTCACACCCGATCCAAGCACCTTTTGGCAGTTACTACAGCTGAGAGTCTTTCTGGGTAAATCTCTCAAACATTTCAACACCTGGATTGTGCAGCATTTGCCCATTATTATTTTCAAAATTCTTCAAGCTCTGTCAAATTGGTTGTTGATCATTGCTAGACAACCATTTTCAGGTATTGCCATAGATTTTCAAGCAGATTTAAGTCAAAACTGTAACTTGGTCAGAAACATTCACTGTCTTCTTGGTAAGCAACTCCAGTGCCCAAAATTTGGTATGCTTTGTTTATTGGTTGTGTTTATTGGATGGCACAGATACCTGTTGTTGGAAAATGTTTGAATATATTTTATATAATTCGAAATACGTTAAAACAACATTAATGCAACCAGTTTAATTCGAGGTGACGTGCGATGCGTAAAGGCCATACTCGTTGAAGTCAATTACAACAATGTTGACTGTCATATTGAGAAAACACTGGATGTTTTACTGTTCCAATCACTTGTTACTGTAGCCAATGCTATTTAATAAACTGTAGCATCAATCCGCAATGGACTATGAGAATATTGTGTGCCAGCCGAATTGGAGTTGATGACAACCCAAAGACCGTCAATAACCTACAGAACTTGAGACAAACACATGTAGTATTAAGCCATGGAACACCTTGATTGGTCAGTGAGTGGCCAAGCCATCATAACTGCAACTTGTTTACTAATCAAAACCCAGCCCTTTCACACTATAGCCAGCCTTTGCGCTCATAATATCTACTATAAAATAGCTAAAATATTTCTGACACTCTCCCAGACCTAAAGAGCAGTTGAGGTTCCTCAAAGGAGGAAGGGGAGGACCATGAATTTCATATTTTTTTTAACATGAAAAGTTATCCTTTTTAGATCAAACTATACTAAAATGTATTTATGTCACCAAATAACTGATTAAAACACAGTTTTGCAATGAAGGTCTACAGTAGCCTCAACAGCATCCTCTAGGGTGGCACAATGGGGTAGCTGGAGGACAGCTATTTTCCATCCTCCTCTTACTTTAATACAAAACCTAGGAGGCTCATTGTTCTCACCCCCATCCATAGACTTACACAGGAATTATGACAACTTCCAGGAGAACATCTTCCAACCTATCAGAGCTCTTGCAGCATGAACTGACATGGTGTCCATCCAAACAAAGGATCAGAGTATAAATCTCATACTGAAAGCATAAGCTACAGATAGCTAGCACTGCAGTGGATAAAGTGTGGTGAGTAGTTGACTCAAGAGAGAAAGAAAATAGTTGAACCGTTTTGAACAAATACATTTTTTCAAAAATAAAGGTGAAGCAGCAGAAAGAGATATTTAGTTGTATTTTTTTCTTCATCTTTGTTTACCTTTCACTTGTAATTAATACTCAGGGAGAAAAAGTTGCAGATTCACGCGCAGAGCGCGGCAGGTGTTTATTTCGCCTTCGCAGAAGGCAGGAATCGTGGTCACAGGCAGGCAAATGGGCAGGTGAATCAAAACTAGGACAGAGGCTATAACTGGTTCTCACGAACCAGCTAGGAAAAGGCTTAGTAGAGCCAAAAGGAATAATACTTCACAAAGGCACAAACAGAATGAACTGAACTAAATAAGGAGATGATGAGACCAGCTGAGTAACTAACACAGGTGAAGTCAATGAATAAAAATGAAAGACAGCGCTACATTCAAGAACACACAAAAAAGGGCTACATTCAAGAACAAAATGAAACATAACACAAGGTTGACTAAGAAAATAAATACAGAAGCTTACATCACTCACTTAGTTAATGCAGCTAATTGAGCCTACTCAACAACCTGACTCAAACAGAGAGGAATTAGCTAAGGCTATCCAACACTGCAACTTTTCCAAGGTAAGCTTTCCGTTTTATTAATTTATTACCACCGGAGCCCACCAGTGTAACTGCTAAACTGCTTGCTGTACACTGTACTGTGTGATTGGATTGTGGGTTTACTAAAGCGTTAATTCTAATTTGTTGACTATGACGTTAGCGAATATGGTGACAACGATATAGGCTCTGAAGTGGTTATTAATTATGGTAGAAAGGTTTGGCTTGAAGAGGTTTTTGTGCCTGGACACAGACAGCTGTGTCCGCAAGTGAAGGGGAAAAGGTGAGAGGAGGAGAGCCTGTAGATGCGAGAAGGAATTGTACAATGAGCAAGGTGATGATGCTGCAATGAAAGTGAAATGTGTGTGTGGGTGAACAGGGTTGTATTCGTTCTGCCGATTCCGTTGCAAAATGTTTCTTAAACAGAAAGGAACAGGGATGGACCTACATGTATTTTTCCAAAAGAAACTCTTGTTTTGCAACTGTTTGGTCTAATGATTACACCTCAGATCAGCTAGATGCAGGCAAGGGTGTGCAAGGCGGTATTGAATGTGTCACTGTTTGTCACCTTGATTACTCACTTTTGTCTCTCTCGATTTGTGCACCTACGTTATAAACGTTCAGTTGTAGGCTAGATTGTAGCAACCTCATGATGGCTATAGGGCAAATTCGAGTATCATGTAAGTAGCCTAGCTAATGTCAGTTATGCTAGCGATGACAGTGATAATGATTATTAAAGTATTCATAACCAGATACATAACCAGCAGTCTATGGTCTAGCTACCAGTATACTCACCACCATTGGAGACCAACAAACTCCAACTAGCTATTCCGCATGGTAGGGTCCTTCAGCAGGGCATACAAACCATAGTTGACTGTGCATCCTGCTGGAAGCATGCATTATCGAACCGGAGCCGAAAGAATGGTCAATCTGAAAGCATGGTCATGACGTCTGTGATCCTTTGAACATGGTGGGGCGATGAAACAAAGGAGCCCCATTCAATGAAGGTAAACGAAGTGGGCAGAGGGGCGATTTGCACGTAGAGTTTGGCAAAAGGGGGCATGAATTGTTGACATAATTGTAATCCAAACCTAACCTTCATTTAGTTGTGACGCACTCAGGTTCCAAACTCCAATATAGACAGGACTGACTTTATGACCAAAATGATCCTATTTAAACTTTGTAGTCAATTTTGATATTAGAATACATTTTTCGTTTCATATCGATGCCACATAGGCCGTTTTTAAAGGGATTAGGCGGTTTATAGCTCAGTTGGTCATTTATAACAGAAATAAAAAATCATCTGAGATGCCATTTTGTTCTCATTGACCTTAGCTAGCTAACTAATGCACAGTTCCCATGCCAAATGTATGGTGAGTCGAACTGAACAGAAATTAAGAGCGGGCGGGCACAGTTGAGAGCTTTCTTTGACATTGATTGGTTTGATACAACTGCTCTCAACACTGCAGACTTCCTTGTTGGTTTTGTGTCGAATTTAGGCATAACTGTGACCTCTTCTGTGTTAAAGAAACCACAAAGTTTATTGCACTATAAAGACAAAGAAAGACGATTCACACACCTGTGCAGCACAGAAGTTAATGTTTGAAGCAGTGACTATGATAACTCCCTTTTACTAAATGAATCATGAAGTCTCCTCATCCCTAAAATAAACAATGAGATTTTATTTTTTATTTAACTAGGCAAGTCAGTTAAGAACAAATTCTTATTTACAATGACGGCCTAGGAACAGTGGGTTTAACTGCCTTGTTCAGAACGACAGATTTTTACCTTGTCAGCTCGGGGATTCGATCTAGCAACCTTTCGGTTACTGGCTCAACGCTCTAACAACGAGGCTACCTGCCACCTTAGATATGTTAGCGATAGAGATATTACTGTGCAACGTAGACATTCTATTTTCTCCCGAGATTGCAAAACAATTTATGTTGATGTAGTGCCCATCAGTTATGAATGTTTCAACCTCTGTGTTGAGAAGTCGTGTTTTTACCATCAGTTGCTGGTTTCAAAGAGCACCAAAAACTACACTAACCTGTTCTAACATGTCC
Source organism: Salmo salar (assembly GCF_965601325.2). Classification (NCBI taxonomy): domain Eukaryota; kingdom Metazoa; phylum Chordata; class Actinopteri; order Salmoniformes; family Salmonidae; genus Salmo; species Salmo salar. The sequence goes on from NC_138295.1 coordinate 52,578,095, forward strand.
ACCTGTGAATCCAAGGCCATGATTGTGTTTCCGTTGTAGGTGTGGTAGCGAAGCAACCTTTATTGCGCAAAAGAGAGGTGCATGCTTGCAGCTCCCCCCAGGTGGTAACGCAATGTATACTCATATTAATGCAAAACCATGGAGGACTAGGGTACAATAATAATGTTGTGCACAAACCAGGGGTTGGTACTACAATTATTTTCCAATTGTTTCATTCTGAAAATAATCATAATTTCTCTTTTTCCATTCCATGGTTACGACCAGCAAAATAAAGTTCTGAACCGGTTCCTCTTCCTTTTAAACTTCTGAATTGGGCATTTTTTTACATTTACCTCAACATTAAATTACTTCACCAATGTGGATAAAGCAGGTTGTGGTGGAGCGGGCAAGCTATTTACATACATTGGACAAACCAGAGTAGCATGAGATGCACATTTTTCATGTGGGTAGAAAGCGAGAGAGGGTGTAGGAGGGACGGCGCACGGGCGCTTGCTGTTTAGGCCTGAATTAGGCCCACGGCTTCTATGAAGGAACTTTGAATGTCTGAGAGATGGCCGTAGGACCAGAGCTTGCTAGCTACAGTAGACTATGCATCGGAGGGGGAGAGGCAGGTAGCCTAAACACGCACACACCCTGGCATTGGTTTTCAGCTGGCAGGCAGAGACACTGGAATACTTTTCTGAGTAATAAAGTGAGGGCTTTGCATAGGCGCTATGCAAGCCCTCAAAAGGCCCGGAATGTAAAAGAATGTTAATAACCAGTTCCCGTGCTTTTAAAATAAGGGTTCTGTGTTCCAGAATAGTACAGACCACTTTCGCACCTGGTTCTGATTCGGTTCCTCTAAAATTCTGTTCTCTGAACCAGTTCCAACCCCTGGCACAAACATACTTTGATTTCATTTGTATCCCAAAATATGGATTTTTTTTACTACTTGTGCCTATGAGTGTATAAAACATGTGAATTTTGTCCCAATATTTTTCTTACATTTTCAATAAATTGTGTTCTGTTTTAATTCCATGATCTATTGAATTGATGCCATGTAGCTCTGCCATTTTAAAGTAAACTATTTCAAATATTTGACAACTGGGCTCCATGCAAAGAGTATAATACATTTTTAAAAAACAATAAACTTGTTAAAGAACAAATTAGGCCTGCTAGTGAGGAGGAAATAAAAGTAGTACAATGGATATTGTATTGTTTTATTATGCAGTCTAGTGTTCTGAATAATATGACATACTTGATTATTGATTATCTTCAAAACAAACATATTAAAAAAGTAAGACTTGTTTGTTTTGGTGTAGGGGAGAGTGTGGTGAGTTGAACCAAAGGGGTAAATTGAGCCACCATTGTTTCTAGGAAACCATACACAAAACATTTGACCAAAGATTTAGGAAGAGGTCATATTTCATGGAGTCTGAAGGAAAAAAACGACATGGAAAAAGTGGTAGGCAAGTTAGGTCCAAATTAATTTATTGTGTCAGTGGTTTCATGATTCTTGTATCTAAACCAAAGTAGATCATTTTAAGATGTTTTTCTTAACATCAGTTGGGGTATCTATAAGCTTCAATATGAGGTCCTAAACCTAGCATGAAAGTGCATCCTTGTACCTGTGTTGGCTAATATAGTCTAAATATTTGCACTGGGGTAAGTTGAGCCAATTGCCATGGGGTAAGTTGAGCCAATGGCAACTTGAGCAAAAGTAATTGTTTTCTTCCCAGACATATGCAAGGTATTATTGTGAGGTAACAACGATTAAGTTGTGTTAAGTGTTTTTTTTAAGTACAATGTGTTTGTTAGGTGTTAAGCCTGTATTAAAATATGCTTAAAATTATTAAAAGACAAAAAAGCTACTGTGATTGTGTTGAATTGTGTTTGGGAAATAAAGATGGACATGGTTTTAAAAAGGTAGTGGTGATTTTTTATTCAGTACAGAAATGTGTAGGCGGCTTAATTTACCCTGTCTCGTGGCTAAACTTACCCCATACCCATCTGCCACAAGCACAGGGATCGGTTAACCACCTAACTGAGGAACTAAATTTAACCTTGCGTAATAACCAAGATGCAATTCGAAACTAGCTCCCAGGTTTACAGAAAATATCCGAGCTCTGAAGCAAGCTTTCAGAAATTTTGAACGGAAATGGCGCTCCACCAAACTGGAAGTTTTCCGACCATCTTGGAAAGACAGTACTGTGCAATATCGAAGAGCCCTCACGGCTGCTCGATCATCCTATTTTTCCAACTTAATTAAGGAGAATAAGAACAATCCAAAATGTATTTTTGATACTGTTGTAAAGCTAACTAAAAAGCAGCATTCCCCGAGAGAGGATGGCTTTCACTTCATGACTATTTCAAGGACAGCTTTTTTACATCTTCATAACATTGCAAAAATCTGAAACTTTCTGTCCAAAAATGATAGAGAAAAGTTTATCCACACTTTTGTCACTTCTAGATTAGACTACTGCAATGCTCTACTTTCCGGCTACCCGGATAAATCACTAAATAAAATAAAATTAGTTCTAAACACGGCTGCTAGAATCATGACTATAACCAAAAAATGTGATCATATTACTCCAGTAGATAGGTAGGGCTGATTTCAAGGTTTTACTGCTAACCCACAAAGCATTACATGGGCTTTCTCCTACCCATCTCTCCGATTTGGTCCTGCCGTACATACCTACACGTACGCTATGGTCACAAGACGCAGGCCTCCTTATTGTCCCTAGAATTTCTAAGCAAACAGCTGGAGGCAGGGCTTTCTCCTATAGAGCTACATTTTTATGGAATGGTCTGCCTATTCATGTGAGAGACGCAGACACGGTTTCGACCTTTAAGTCTTTATTGAAGACTCATCTCTTTAGTAGGTCTGATGATTGAGTGTAGTCTGGCCCAGGGGTGTGAAGGTAAACGGTAAGGCACTGGAGCGACGAACCACCATTGCTGTCTTTGCCTGGCCGGTTCCCCTCTCCCCACCGGGATTCTCTGCCTCTAACCCTATTACGGGGGCTGAGTCACTGGCTTACTGGTGCTCTTCCGTCCCGTCCCTTGGAGGGGTGCGTCACTTGAGTGGGTTGAGTCACTGACGTGATCTTCCTGTCTGGGTTTGGCGCCCCCCTCGGTGTCTCCCGACCCCACCTGTCTCAGCCTCCATTATTTATGCTGCATTAGTTTGTGTAGGGGGGCTAGGGTCAGTCTGTTATAGCTGGAGTATTTCTCCTGTCTTATCCTGTGTCCTGTGTCAATTTAAGTATGCTCCCTCTAATTCTCCCCCTCTCCCCTCCTGGAGGACCTGAGCCCTGGGACCATGCCTCAGGACTACCTGGCCTGATGACTCCTTGCTGTCCCCAGTCCACCTGGTCGTGCTGTTGCTCCAGTTTCAACTGTTCTGCCTGCGACAATGAAACCCTGACCTGTTCACCGGACGTGTTACCTTGTCCCGGACCTGTTTTCGACTCTCTCTCTCTCTACCACACCTGCTGTCTCGACCTCTAAATCCTCGGCTATGAAAAGCCAACTGACATTTACTCCTGAGGTGCTGACCTGTTGCACCCTCTACAACCACTGTGATTATTATTAATATTTGACCCTGCTGGTCATCTATGAACATTTGAAAATCTTGGCCATGAACTATTATAATCTCAACCCAGCACAGCCAGAAGAGGACTGGCCACCCCTCAGAGCCTGGTTCCTATCTAGGTTTCTTCCTAGGTTCCTGCCTTTCTAGGGAGTTTTTCCTAGCCACTGTGCTTCTACATCTGCATTGACTACTGTTTGGGGTTTTAGGCTGGGTTTCTGTATAGCACTTTGTGACATTGGCTGATGTTAAAAGGGCTTTTTAAATACATTTGATTGATTGATTGGAAAAGAAACAGAAATGACTGCTTCGGGCCCCACTATTACCACAGGTCCCCTCCAGAATGTCTTCTCTTTTTTTACATTTATGGTACAATCCACACAACATGTGTTACAGATCTAAGAACAATTTTTATCTAAGAGTGTACGATCGAAATATGACAAACCTCAGGGTCTCCCTAAAACTCAACCAAGGTCTTTCTATTACTTTGAGGATATTGCGCTATTACTTTATCTATATTGCGCGAACGATCATAAATCAATATGAGACGCTGGAAAAGTTCCCAGTGGGAGTGAAGAGAAGGGGATTATAATGCCGGCCCTGCATTCACTTATTACCACAACTGTCACTGGGCAATGGATGAATCTCCAGGGGGAAAGAAAGGCTGCATTTCCATAATCATTCACTTCCTTTTCTTTATGATGGATTTGAGATTCACAAACTCAGGCTGTATGTTTCGATGAATCACGTTGCCTAAGGGCCCATTCGAACTTCTAACTTTCCTTCTCGCAGTCGATGCAATCTCTATGCACCCACTGTCTTTGCTTTAACCAAGACATCCATCTGATTTTGTCAATGTTGTCACATCGACTGCTCATCTGGTAAAGACGTGAGAATAATGCAACCCACCTCCACAACCAAGGCATGTCTGACTGTGGCAAACCTCTAGGGGTCACCATAACGCAGTGCATGACCTAAAGACCTATCAGATACTTTCCTGACTTACCCAAAGGGAGAACCTTCTCACGACCAGGAATAAACGGCTGTGTGCATGTTTCACAATAATACAATTAAGATGAAAATGAGGACAAGGTGTTCTTGGGAAGAACACAAAACATGACTTTGTTGGCATTTCATGACTATTTTCCAAGGATATACTTTATGAAGACAAGATGTTATTCTCCAGAAATATGTTTTTATTCATACTAAAGTGATACCATATGGTAACATAAAATGATACCAATGGTGCCATACTGTAGTTTGAAATGCCTGTCTAATGTCTCAATTGGACCTATACTGTATGTAATTTACTAGTTGGTGAATATGTTGATTGAAGTCATATCTTATTTGTTGGATGAAGTCATTTTGTAGGTCATAATATATTGGGGCATTTTTCATCTAATGGATCCAACAAAGACAATATTTTGTCTGTGGCTCTACACAAACAACATCTCGAACAGTGAAATCCATATTGAGTCTAAGTGTAGGCCTGGGTGTAGGCCTGGGTGTAGGCCAGTGTTCAGAGACCAAAGCATTGACAGCTTATACATAGATGGATTCACTATAGGGGAAAGTATCTACAGCCAGATTTTGAAGATACAGTGGAAATGAATGAAATCCATAATCTAAGCCTATGTATCTGTGACTCAATATAGGAAAATAAACATGTTGTGGATCCTGAGCCAGAAACAAACAAGTCGTGTGGGTGGAGTAGCCACATCATAAGAACTTGTGTTCTTACTCATGGGCACGATGTTAGTGAAGGTAGTACCTCTTCGTTTCACTCCATTTCAAAATACTTTTTCCCGACTGAACATGACCCTGATGTTATCTAATGTGGATTATGTAAAGCTCTTACCAAAGCACATGGTCTCCATGACAACCAACATCCTGAAGAAACCACTCCTTCACAATAAACAAAGGTTGGCCGTGTGTGTTGCACAGCCTGTGTCTATATCACCTTGTAGTGGGCCTACAATACAATTCTGAAATGCAAATTGCCATGACATCTGAAGAGAAACGTAAGGGTATGTTTTCAAGTCTGCTTTCAAAAGGCCTCACAAGGCTAGTAAAGTAAAGGAAAATTCGGACAGGTGGGGACATTTAGTTGGTCCCCACAAGGAAAAAGGCTGAAGTTAGCTTTAGGGTAAAAGTCAGAATTAGGGTTAGGAGTTGGGTCAGGGATTAAGGGTTAGGAAAATAGGATTTTGAATGGGTGTCTGACAATGTGTGGGCGAATAAGGGTGTCTGACAACCAGGGTTGAAAGAAACTGGAATGGTCTGATACCGAGTATCAGTAAAATAAATTGTGGGGGTATGCCATTCCATAAAATATGATCCTGTCACAATAATTAAAACATAGATTTCAAGAAAAGGCTATCACACTATTTATTATTACCGCATGTCAGTCACATGAAACATTTACTAATAGACTTGAAAACTTGTGGAATAAGCTCCAAAGATTAAAACAATGTAACGCTACAAAATGCTGTGCAGTTCAATGATAACACTGACATTTTTGCCAACTCGCACAGACAGCAGTGTATCCGTCAATTCAGGTTACAAAACTTGTGTAGGCCTAATGAATGATGTCATTCATAACACTTTTTGGTGTTTTGTAAGTGGTCTCTATGCATTGATTGCCCCCCATCTATCTTCAGAGCTCGTGCTGCTAGGTGACCTAAACTGTGACATACTTAACACCCTGGCCATCCTACAATCTAAGCTTGATGCCCTCAATCTCACACAAATTATCAATGAACCTACCAGGTACAACCCCAATGCCGTAAACATGGGCACCCTCACAGATATCATCCTAACCAACTTGCCCTCTAAATACACCTCTGCTGTTTTCAACCAAGATCTCAGCGATCATTGCCTCATTGCCTGCATCCGTAATGGGTCAGTGGTCAAACGACCTCCACTCATCACTATCAAACGCTCCCTGAAACACTTCATCGAGCAGGCCTTTCTAATCGACCTGGCCCGGGTATCCTGGAAGGATATCGATCTCATCCCGTCAGTAGAGGATGCCTGGTTATTTATTTTAAATGCCTTCCTCACCATCTTAAATAAGCATGCCCCATTCAAGAAATTTAGAACCAGGAACAGATATAGCCCTTGGTTCTCTCCAGACCTGACTGCCCTTAACCAACACAAAAACATTAGCATCGAACAGCCCCCGTGAAATGCAACTTTTTAGGGAAGTTAGAAACCAATATACACAGGCAGTTAGAAAAGCTAAGGCTAGCTTTTTCAAGCAGAAATTTGCTTCATGTAACACAAAGTCAAAAAAGTTCTGGAACATTGTAAAGTCCATGGAGAATAAGAGCACCTCCTCCCAGCTGCCCACTGCTCTGAGGATAGGAAACTCTGTCACCACCGATAAATCCACTATAATTGAGAATTTCAATAAGCATTTTACAACGGCTGGCCATGCTTTCCACCTGGCCACCCCTACCCCGGTCAACAGCACTGCACCCCCCACAGCAACTCGCCCAAGCCTTCCCCATTTCTCCTTCTCCCAAATTCAGTCAGCTGATGTTCTGAAAGAGCTGCAAAATCTGGACCCCTACAAATCAGCCGGGCTAGACAATCTGGACCCTTTCTTTCTAAAAGTATCTGCCGAAATTGTTGCAACCCCTATTACTAGCCTGTTCAACCTCTTTTTCATGTCGTCTGAGATTCCCAAAGATTGGAAAGCAGCTGCGATCATCCCCCTCTTCAAAGGGGGGGACACTCTTGATCCAAACTGCTACAGACCTATATCTATCCTACCCTGCCTTTCTAAGGTCTTCGAAAGCCAAGTGAACAAACAGATCACCGACCATTTCGAATCCCACCGTACCTTCTCCGCTATGCAATCTGGTTTCAGAGCTGGTCATGGGTGCACCTCAGCCACGCTCAAGGTCCTAAACGATATCTTAACCGCCAGTACTGTACCAACAGTACTGTGCAGCCATATTCATTGACCTGGCCAAGGCTTTCGACTCTGTCAATCACCACACACTCATCGGCAGACTCAACAGCCTTGGTTTCTCAAATGATTGCCTCGACTGGTTCACCAACTACTTCTCCGACAGAGTTCAGAGTGTCAAATCTGAGGGCCTGTTGTCTGGGCCTCTGGCAGTCTCTATGGGGGTGCCACAGCATTCAATTCTTTGGCCGACTCTCTTCTCTGTATATATCAATGATGTCGCTCTTGCTGCTGGTGAGTCTGATCCACCTCTACGCAGACGACACCATTCTGTATACTTCTGGCCCTTCTTTGGACACTGTGTTAACAACCCTCCAGACGAGCTTCAATGCCATACAACTCTCCTTCCGTGGCCTATAACTGCTCTTAAATACAAGTAAAACTAAATGCATGCTCTTCAACCGAACGCTGCCTGCACCTGCCCGCCCGTCCAGCATCACTACTCTGGACGGTTCTAATTTAGAATATGTGGACAACTACAAATACCTAGGTGTCTGGTTAGACTGTAAACTCTCCTTCCAGACTCACATAAAACATCTCCAATCTAAATTTCAATCTAGAATTGGCTTGCTATTTCGCAATCAAAGCAGCCTTCACTCATGCTGCCAAACATACCCTCGTAAAACTGACCATCTTACCGATCCTCGACTTTGGCGATGTCATTTACGAAATAGCCTCCAACACCCTACTCAACAAATTGGATGCAGTCTATCACAGTGCCATCCGTTTTGTCACCAAAGCCCCATATACTATCCACCACTGCGACCTGTATGCTCTCATTGGCTGGCCCTCGCTTCATACTTTTTGCCAAACCCACTGGCTCCAGGTCATCTACATGACCCTGCTAGGTAAAGTCCCACCTTATCTCTGCTCGCTGGTCACCATATTTGCTTTCACCTGGGGCACGCATTCCAGCAGGTAGTATATCTCAATTGTCACCCCCAAAGCCAATTCCTCCTTTGGCCGCCTCTCCTTCCAGTTCTCTGCTGCCAATGACTGGAACGAACTACAAAAATCTCTGAAACTGGAAACACTTATCTCCCTCACTAACTTTAACCTGTCAAGGTATAGGGGGCAGTATTTTCGATTTCGGATGAAAAACGTGCCCAGAGTAAACTGCCTAATACTCGGGCCCAGAGTCAAATATTTGCATATTATTCGTAGATTTGGATTGAAAACACTCTGAAGTTTCTAAAACTGTTTGAATGATGTCTGTGAGTATAACAGTACTCATATGGCAGGCATAAACCTGAGAAAAATCCAACAGGGAAGTGGGAAATCTGATGCTTGTAGTCTTTTCAAGTCATTGCCTATCTAACACACAGTGACGTAGGGTTCATTTTGCACTTCCTAAGGCTTCCACTAGATGTCAACAGTCTTTAGAACCTTGTTTCAGGCTTTTGCGGTGAACACAGAGCAAACACGAAGGCCAGGAAGTTGGTGACTCAGAAAATGACATGACTTTTGTGGCGCGCACTCACCTGATGAGGTAGCTGTGTTCCATAACGTTTTGCAAGACATTGGAATCGTCCGGTTGGAATATTATTGAAGTTTTATGTTAAAAAGGCCCTAAAGATTGATGCTATACAACATTTGACACGTTTCAACGAACGTAAATAGAACTTGTTTTGACTTTTCTTCGTAGAATTTTGGGCGCGCTTCCTACATTTGGAGTACCTTACTGAACGCGCTAACAACAAGGAGGTATTTGGACATAAATTATGGACTTTATCGAACAAAACAACATTTATTGTGGACCTGGGATTCCTGGAATTGCCTTCTGATGAAGATCATCAAAGGTAAGTGAATATTTATAATGCTATTTATGATTTTAGATGACTCCAAATGGCAGGTATCTGTATTGCCTGCTGTATTTTTCTGGGCGCCGTACTCAGATTATTGCAAAGTGTGCTTCCCCGTGAAGCTTTTTTAAAATCTGTCACAGCAGTTGCATTCAGGAGATGTTTATCTATAATTCTTTGAATAACAGTTTAATATTTTATCAACGTTTATGATGAGTATTGTTGTGCTGATTCACCGGCAGTTTTGGAGGAAAAATATTTTCTGAACATCACGCGCCAATGTAAAATGGGGTTTTTGGATATAAATCTGAACTTTATCGAACAAAACATACATGTATTGTGTAACATTGAGTCTTAGGAGTGTCATCTGATGAAGATCGTCAAAGGTTAGTGCTTAATTTTAGCTGTATTTATGGTTTTTGTGACCCCTCTCCTGCTTGGAAAATAGCTGTGTGGTTTTTCTTGTGTTGGCACTGTCCTAACATAATCTAACTTTATGCTTTCGCCGTAAAGCCTTTTTGAAATCGGACAATGTGGTTGGATTAAGGAGAGGTTTATCTTTAAAATGGTGTAAAATAGTTGTATGTTTGAGAACTTTGAATTATGACATTTTGTTGTTTTGAATTTGGCGCTCTGATTTTTCACTGACTGTTGAATAGTGTGAACCGTAGGTGGGACGGAAGCGTCCCACGCAGCCCTGAGAAGTTAAGCATCAGCTGTCAGAGCAGCTCACAGATCACTGCACCTGTACATAGCCCATCTATAAATAGCCCAAACAACTACCTCTTCCCCTACTGTATTTATTTATTTTTCCCCTTTGCACCCCAGTATTTCTACTTTGCACACTCAACTACTGTCAAATCTACCATTCCAGTGTTTTAATTGCTATATTGTATTTACTTCGCCACCATGGCCTATTTATTGCCTTTACCTCCCTTATCTCACCTCATTTGCTCACATTGTATATAGATTTATTTTGTTACTGTATTATTGACTGTATGTTTGTTTTACTCCATGTGTAACTCTGTGTTGTTACAGTGAGGGAAAAAAGTATTTGATCCCCTACTGATTTTGTACGTTTGCCCACTGACAAAGAAATGATCAGTCTATAATTTTATTGGTAGGTTTATTTGAACAGTGAGAGACAGAATAACAACAAAAAAATCCAGAAAAACACGTCAAAAATGTTATAAATTGATTTGCATTTTAATGAGGGAAATAAGTATTTGACCCCCTCTCGATCAGAAAGATTTCTGGCTCCCAGGTGTCTTTTATACAGGTAACGAGCTGAGATTAGGAGCACACTCTTAACCTCTCTAGGGTAGGTGGCACCAAATCGTCCCACCTACGTAACAGCCAGTGTAATCCCGTGGCGCGTTATTCAAAAACCTTAAAAATGCAAAAACTTCAATTTTTCAAACATATGACTATTTTACACCATTTTAAAGACAAGACTCTCGTTAATCTAACCACACTGTCCGATTTCAAAAAGGCTTTACAACGAAAGCAAAACATTAGATTATGTCAGCAGAGTACCCAGCCAGAAATAATCAGACACCCATTTTTCAAGCTAGCATATAATGTCACATAAACCCAAACCACAGCTAAATGCAGCACTAACCTTTGATGATCTTCATCAGATGACAACCCTAGGACATTATGTTATACAATACATGCATGTTTTGTTCAATCAAGTTCATATTTATATCAAAAACCAGCTTTTTACATTAGCATGTGACTAGCATGTGACTAGCATTCCCACCGAACACTGCCGGTGAATTTACTAAATTACTCACGATAAACGTTCACAAAAAGCATAACAATACTTTTAAGAATTATAGATACAGAACTCCTCTATGCACTCTATGTCCGATTTTAAAATAGCTTTTCGGTGAAAGCACATTTTGCAATATTCTCAGTAGATAGCCCGGGATCACAGGGATAGCTATTTAGACACCCAGCAAATGTAGCACTCACCAAAGTCAGATTTACTATAAGAAAAATGTTATTACCTTTGCTGTCTTCGTCAGAATGCACTCCCAGGACTTCTACTTCAATAACAAATGTTGGTTTGGTTCAAAATAATCCATAGTTATATCCAAACAGCGGTGTTTTGTTCGTGTGTTCAAGACACTATCCGAAAGGGTAAATAAGGGTGACGAGCATGGCGCAATTCGTGACCAAAAAATTCGAAATATTCCATTACCGTACTTCGAAGCATGTCAACCGCTGTTTAAAATCAATTTTTATGCCATTTTTCTCATAAAAAAGCGATAATATTCCGACCGGGAATCTGCGTTTAGGTAAACAGACGAAAGAAAATAAAGCATTCGGTCGACTCGGGCACGCGCCTAAGCCCATAGTACTCTGATCGGCCACTTGCCAAAAGCGATAATGTGTTTCAGCCAGAGGCTGCCTCGATATCGTTCAGCTTTTTCCCGGGCCGGGCCTATGGGAGCCGTAGGAAGTGTCACGTTAGAGCAAAGATCCTCAGTCTTCAATAAAAAGAGCCAAGATGAAACACAACTTCTCAGACAGGCCACTTCCTGCATGGAATCTTCTCAGGTTTTGGCCTGCCATTTGAGTTCTGTTATACTCACAGACACCATTCAAACAGTTTTAGAAACTTTAGGGTGTTTTCTATCCAAAGCCAATAATTATATGCATATTCTAGTTACTGGGCAGGAGTAGTAACCAGATTAAATCGGGTACGTTTTTTATCCGGCCGTGTCAATACTGCCCCCTAGCCCTAACAGGTTAAAGGGAGTGCTCCTAATCTCAGTTTGTTACCTGTATAAAAGACACCTGTCCACAGAATCAATCAATCAGATTCCAAACTCTCCACCATGGCCAAGACCAAAGAGCTCTCCAAGGATGTCAGGGACAAGATTGTAGACCTACACAAGGCTGGAATGGGCTACAAGACCATCGCCAAGCAGCTTGGTGAGAAGGTAACAACAGTTGGTGCGATTATTCGCAAATGGAAGAAACACAAAAGAACTGTCAATCTCCCTCGGCCTGGGGCTCCATGCAAGATCTCACCTCGTGGAGTTGCAATGATCATGAGAACGGTGAGGAATCAGCCCAGAACTACACGGGAGGATCTTGTCAATGATCTCAAGGCAGCTGGGACCATAGTCACCAAGAAAACAATTGGTAACACACTACGCCGTGAAGGACTGAAATCCTGCAGCGCCCGCAAGGTCCCCCTGCTCAAGAAAGCACATATACATGCCAGTCTGAAGTTTGCCAATGAACATCTGAATGATTCAGAGGACAACAACTGGTGAAAGTGTTGTGGTCAGATGAGACCAAAATTGAGCTCTTTGGCATCAACTCAACTCGCCGTGTTTGGAGGAGGAATGCTGCCTATGACCCCAAGAACACCATCCCCACCATCAAACATGGAGGTGGAAACATTATGCTTTGGGGGTGTTTTTCTGCTAAGGTGACAGGACAACTTCACCTCATCAAAGGGACGATGGACGGGGCCATGTACCGTCAAATCTTGGGTGAGAACCTCCTTCCCTCAGCCAGGGCATTGAAAATTGGTTGTGGATGGGTATTCCAGCATGACAATGACCCAAAACACACGGCCAAGGCAACAAAGGAGTGGCTCAAGAAGCAGCACATTAAGGTCCTGGAGTGGCCTAGCCAGTCTCCAGACCTTAATCCCATAGAAAATCTGTGGAGGGAGCTGAAGGTTCGAGTTGCCAAACGTCAGCCTCGAAACCTTAATGACTTGGAGAAGAGTGGGACAAAATCCCTCCTGAGATGTGTGCAAACCTGGTGGCCAACTAGAAGAAACGTCTGACCTCTGTGATTGCCAACAAGGGTTTTGCCACCAAGTACTAAGTCATGTTTTGCAGAGGGGTCAAATACTTATTTCCCTCATTAAAATGCAAATCAATTTATAACATTTTTGACATGCATTTTTCTGGATTTTTTTGTTGTTATTCTGTCTCTCACTGTTCAAATTAACCTACCATTAAAATGATAGACTGATCATTTCCTTGTCAGTGGGCAAATGTACAAAATCAGCAGGGGATCAAATACGTTTTTCCCTCACTGTAGTTGTTCCCCTTGCTCTGCAAGGGCCACGGCTTTTGTGGAGCGATGGGTAATGATGCTTCGAGGGTAGCTGTTGTCTATGTGTTCCTGGTTCGAGGCCAGGTTGGGGCGAGGAGAGGGATGGAAGCTATACTGTTACACTGGCAATACTAAGCAGTGGAAACACGTTCTCTGGAGTGATGAATCATGCTTCACCATCTGGCAGTCCGACAGACGAATCTGGGTTTGGCGAATGCTACCTGGCCCAATGCATAGTGCCAACTGTAAAGTTTGGTGGAGAAGGAATAATGGTCTGGGGCTGTTTTTCCATGGTTCGTGCTAGGCCCCTTAGTTCCAGTGAAGGGAGATCTTAACGCTACATCATACAATGACATTCTCGACGATTCTGTGCTTCCAACTTTGTGGCAACAGTTTGGGGAAGGCCCTTTCCTGTTTCAGCAAGACAATGCCCCTGTGCACCAAGTGAGGTCCATTCAGAAATGGTTTGTCGAGATCTGTGTGGAAGAACTTGACTGGCCTGCACAGATCCCTGACCTCAACGTCATCGAACACCTTTGGGATGAGTTGGAACACCGACTGCGAACCAGGCCTAATCGCCCAACATCAGTGCCCGACCTCACTAATGCTTGTGGCTGAATGGAAGCAAGTCCCCTCAGCAATGTTCCAACATCAAGTGGAAAGCCTTCCGAGAAGAGTGGAGGCTGTTACAGCAGCAAAGTGGGGGGGGGGGGGGGCAACTCCGTATTAATGCCCATGATTTTGGAATGAGATGTTCGACGAGCATTCGTCCACATAGTTTTGGCCATGTAGTGTACCACTAAATGCGATATTACTCATATAACTCAATAAGTGCGGTCCTTCATTCACCATACAGTTTCTCCACTAAGGCCATACAAATTTCAAATGTGTAACGGATTTCTTTTTTAAATTAAACTTAGGGCTCCATTTTTCTCAATTTCCGCCTGACTGACGTGCCCAAAGTAAACTGCTTCTTGCTCAGGCCCTGAAGCCAGGATATGCATACAATTGGTACCATTGGAAGAAAAGCACTTTGAAGTTTGTAGAAATGTTACAAATAATGTAGGAGACTATAACACAATAGATATGTTAGGAGAAAATCCAAAGAAAAACTAAGCTGATTTCTTTTTGAGACAGACCATGCTCTTTCAATGGAAAGTATAGGGGCATTCTGAATTGTGTGCTCCTAGGATGCAATTCCTATGGCTTCCACAGGGTGTCAGCAGTCTATGTTCAAGGTTTCAGGCTTGTAAATTCCAAAATGAATAAGAAATATGAGTTTTAGTACAGGGACACAGTCTTGGAAATTCATGTTTGGGTGCGCGATGAAGACAAGACGCACCTGCTAAAATCGGTTTCCTATTGAACATACTTCTTTCCGTAAGAAATATTGTAGTTTGATTTCATTTTAGGGTATCTGAGGAGTAAATAGAAATGTATTTTGACTTGTTGAAGCAAAGTTTAGCGGTAGATTTTCGGATTCCTTTCTCTGCATGTTGAACGAGTGGATTGCTCAAATCGATGGCGCCAACTAAACAGACGTTTTGGGATGTAAAGAAGGATTTTATCTAACAAAACGACACTACATGTTATAGCTGGGACCCTTCGGATGACAAATCAGAGGAAGATTTTCAAAAAGTAAGTGAATATTTCATCGCTATTTGTGAATTTATGAAACTTGTGCCAGTGGAAAAGTATTTTGATGTGGGGCGCCATCCTCAAACAATTGCATGGCATGCTTTCGCTGTAAATCGGACAGTGCTTAGATTAACAAGAATTTAAGCTTTCAACAGATATAAGACACTTGTATGTACCTAAATGTTTAATATCCATAATTTTTTATTATTTATTTGAATTGCGCACTCTCCAGTTTCACCGGAAGCGGGATGCCTAGCCCAAACAGGTTTTAAAGTGAGGCAAATAAAAGTTAAAACCAAAATGTGGATCTTCTTGTTGAAATACTATAGCGATCTTAGTTCAGCACCTAGCAATCTAATCAAGATATTTTTGCTTCTTGGGGAGGCTAAAAGAGGCATAGTTCAGCCATAATCCGAGAGGAAGTTGTTTATCTCTTTACTGAAAGCTTGAACACATTTAGCCGTTTCTATGACTGAGTGAGTGTCGCCTGAGTGTTGACAATTTTAGGTCAAACACTAAAAGGCCAGCCTTTTTGACTATTGCTTTATTCATACGCCATCATTCATATGTTGAGTCCTTGAGAACAATTAGGCTACAGTAGATGAAAATGTTGGAATGGTTGCACTCACAAAATCCATTGTGCTGCATGCATCCTGACGTTATGGGCTACTATACCTAATGTCTCAAGCATTCATTTTCACAAGGATGAGGTTCTTGCACTTAAACCATTTGTATTCAGGTATAGCTCCCATGGCATCACTACTAAAGTTAGTTTTACAGGAGCCTGATTGAAATACCATGCCCATATGACTGGGACCGTCTAGGAGAGCAACTCTAAGCTGTCTGGATCTGGGAACCGTCGGTGAGACTGTCTTCCATCCGTTTGCTAACACCAACAATTTAATGGAAGTGTTTATCAGTGCTTTTTCTGCACCTGGCGGGCACACGACATCCTGAGGTTTCGGGAGAGATTCCTAGGGTGGGGCTGAGGGATGGGAGCTTTAAGTGTGCGTCTCCCCCTGATAAACATGACTGTTTAGGCCAGAAACTGAGAAAAACATTTCATAGCACCCATTTCTTTTGTGTGTGCAAGTACAGAATGCCTTGGGACTTGTATTGATGTAGCGCAAGACAGATGTGTCAAGTCTAAGGTTTGTTGTTTGACGACGATGTGTACATAGCATAGTTTATTTTGGATTTGACAAACTTTGGAATGCCAATCAAAATGCAAAAGTTTAGGGGAAAATATGTGTCAATTCTATCTCATGTGTGTTCGGGGTGTGGGAAGACTACGTGTACCAACAGAAAAATAAATTGTTGCGTGCCTGCACTGTAAAACCTTTCCCTGTAAAATGAGAGCATTATACTGGCAGTGGAGTTGCCAGCTAAATACTGTAATTTTGCTTCACAGCAGCGATGGCGTCATGTTATACAGTAAGAAAAATTGTACAATACAGAGTTATTCTGTACATGAATGAGCCTACTGGATTCATTACAGCATCACAGCTGTATTATATAATTACAGTAATTTGCTGGCAACTCTGCTGCCAGTATAATGCTGTAAATTTACCAGGGTTTGTATTTTACAGTATTTTAATGTAATTGGTGCAAGCAAATTGGCTGCTTGATAATGTATTTTCATATTACAGCATATCAAAAGTATTGTGTATATAAATATTTCCAAACTTGTTGTGACTACAGGGCAAAACAGACCAAGGTACATCACTCTCTCACGGGCGCAACAAATGTAGCCTCTTACAAGACACACCTCAAAATATGTTCATGAGACTGAAACAATACCATGTACCCACTAGTGGTCAAAGGTTTTTTGGCGCCCCAAAAATACGGTAGGGTACTGTATTCTGTGGGGTGGAATTACAGTACTATTTGAAATACAGTACTTCTTTACAGTAATGTACTGTTAAATCAATGTTTCAATGTTATTTCCGGTATCATTTACCAGTTATGCCTAAAATCACCAAGAGTGCATTGCAATTTATGGCTATTTACTGTATGTAACCAAAGAAGCGCAGCATTACAACAGTAATTAAAAACGTATATTGTGTGCCTGTGTGTGGGGTGGGTGTTGGGGAGCGAGAGAGATAGAGGGGGAGGTAGATGGAGTTAAAATTGGGATTCTATAATCAGGAGCAAATCTATTTGGGGTAAGGGAGCTTATAGTCTGAGCTTCATGTCTCTCACCCGACAGCATGAGGATGGAACCTGAAACTGAAAATGTATATCAAGTCTACAGTATGTGTAAGCCATTAGGCCTACTTTAAAGAAATACAGTATGTTAGAGTAATTTTTCATGAGTGTTTCAGTATTTTACCCATAATGCAGTGCAATCTACAGTATTAATTCTGTAAAACACATTTAATGTATTTTACTGTGCATTCACCAACCAACACCACCCCACTACTATCTTTTTCAGACTGACCTTTTCTGACCCTCTTTACTCATGCTCTTACAACTAGATACAGAGTGTTCCGTTCCCTCCAGACTATCTCCATGCACAAACGTAAACACACTCACACAACAGACACACACACACTTATGGATTCTGTCCCCCACCTCCTCCTCACATCTCCTTGGTGAGATAGTGAATAACCTAGAGGAAAGCCTCTGATGATAGAGTACATTAAGTCCACGCAGTCCCACTTTAATTATCAAACACAGGGGAAGAGCAAATGCCGCTCTCCCTCTCCTCGGACAATTTCCCTGGTAATCTCCCTCCCTCTGCGCTGAAAAGAGAGGCTCCTCCATCACCCCCTCTATTGACTTAGGGAAAGGACCAGTGTTCATTCAGCTATGATTGAACCAAACAGTATTCCCTAGAGGGAACTGAGTATTTTCTCTATTGAAGCCTGGATCATTGAGTAGAATAATTATAATGGTCAGGCAGCACCAAACCCAATATTGCTGATAGAAAAACGAGAGCACAAATGTAATGTACAGAAATATGCATGTTCATAAATTAATCAGCTGGCAAATGCACGGGCTCAGTCACTGAATCACAACTGAAAATACAAAAGCAAGTCCCTGTTCTCCAGTGAAAGTAAAATGTAAATTTAGTCCCAAAATTCTGTAAAATC
This sequence comes from Salmo salar, assembly GCF_965601325.2. NCBI lineage: Eukaryota > Metazoa > Chordata > Actinopteri > Salmoniformes > Salmonidae > Salmo > Salmo salar. The sequence continues at coordinate 52,596,266 of NC_138295.1, forward strand.
TAAATAATTCAGCCTTGAGAAATTAAGAATTGATTTTAACAGTTCAGTCTGTCCTTATAAGCAATAGTACACACAGGAAATGTACACTGAGTGTACAAAACATTAGGACAGACTGACCAGGTGAATCCAGGTGAAAGCTATGATCCCTTATTGATGTCACCTGTTAAATCCACTTCAATCAGTGTAGATGAAGGGGAGGAGACCAGCAGGAGACAGGTTAAAGAAGGATTTTTAAGCTGTGAGACATTGAGACATATATTGTGTATGTGTGCCATTCAGAGGGTGAATGGGCACGACAAAAGATGTGTGCCTTTGAACAGGGTATGGTAGTAGGTGCCAGTGTGAATGTGTCAAGAACTGCAACGCTGCTGGGTTTTTCACTCTTAGCAGTTTCCTGTGTGTATCAAGAATTGTCCACCACCCAAAGGACATCCAGCCAACAGCAGGCCAGTGGTCAAAAACAGTTCATTGATAAAAGAGGACAAAGAATGCTGACACGAATTGTGCAGAGCAACAGACAGTCTACAGTTAGTCAACTGATATTGGGAATTTTCAAGTACATGTGTGCCCATTATACATCTTAGAGTATAGGGCAGAATAAGTGCACTCAATATTTGTGGCTAGGTCATTAGGCACCATTAGACATGCACTGTCTTGGGAGTGGCATGTCTGTTTATTTTTGTACCATTGCTATGACCTAATGTTTACTCTTGCTATGGTTATGCCACCAATGGAATCTATGCCTTAATGTGAAATCAAGCTAAAATTAGTGCAAGGCAAAAGGATAATGGTGGCTAGTTGAGGGAGAGTTGTGTGCTTCATCTTTCTTGACTGGCTCAGTTGAATGGGGTTATTCACCTGATTTGTTCGGGCAGTTCATCTGACCAGTTTGTTCAGTCTGTTTGAGTTGTGACTGTGTTGTCTGATTCAGTTTGGCCGGATTTGTTTGTTTAGACCTGTTTGAGTTGTGCACGGACGCAACCCATTCGTTTTATTCAATCAGTCCGAGTGGGTGGGTCATTCAATTCATCCGGCTCACTCAGTTGCTCATCTGGGGTGGGTGTGCAGTCTCGTTCATCTGTCTGCCATATTGACTGTTCTGTTCGATTCAGTTTGTAGTGGCAACTGTCCATCTGCATGGTCAAATAAAATTAAATAGAAATCCTATGATACCGCCTATTGTGTCGAGAAAGTGGATCAATAGGGACTGCTTGGATAGGTACAAATCCTGTATAATACTGCTTTTCTGTGTCGAAGAAGTGAATCAGGAAAAAGTGCTGAATTTGCAGGTCACTTAGGAAAGCGTGAGAGAGTGTGAAAGTTCTCTGTGTGACCTGGTAGGGAGGACGCACCCAGTCCCCCACTAAAGGAGAGGAGTGTGAATGGCACATGAATAACCATTGAAGTAATATGAAGTTGAAGTAATTGAAGTAATATGATATCAGTAGTGTTAGAACAGAAAAGGAAGATAATAACTGAAAGATTATGTGGAAATAGGAAGACAAGTGTGAATTATTTTGGTAATATGGGTTATCAATAGTGATATTTGAGGCGCAATACTGGAATAAGACTTAAAGTCATCTGTATTCTCCAGTAATACATTTGCAGACGCTATAGTATAGATTCTAATACAAGGTATTCAGTGCCATAACCAATGAATTATTATCCAGGGAAGTGGGTAGCGCTACCTTGGAAAATAGTTAATAGAAGGTGTGTGATATAGACGGGAGTGAAGAAATCATAAACACCCTAGACACAGTAGGGAGAGGTTTGGGAATAATAACTATTCATATGTCAACAAACGGCCCCATTTCTCTCTGTAATATGGAGCTAGAGGATTTTAATAAAGCCATGGAGTTGCTGAAAGAAGTGCAATAGAATTCTACCAATTCGACTCGAATATGGGAAGAATTGAGCAAACTGGATAATATTGGGCAGCATTTCCCTGCTGACGGAGAATTCAAATCAAATAAAGAATTCAGGGAGACAATTATGACTTGGCACAATCACATAAAACCAGAATCAAAAGCTCGATTTACCAACTTATTGATGTTAGCATTCTATCAGCGTAATCGCACTAACCACACTATTTGAGTATGGGTATTGTTAAATGGGGTACTTGGTAAAATCTCTCAGGCTACTTTGTTCAGATTTCAAAGCACTGGTTTGAATGTACCAGAGTGCAGAATTACTGATGAATTTACGAACGCTAAACGCCGGGTTGAATATGGCCAGTGTCAGTAAACGTCAGGGAAATAACATAATTTGAATTATTGCCAGCAGCACAGTCACCAACGTTTTTAACAAACATGTAAAGAGCCTAACCAGCTCTGCGAGGTGAGTAGAATGGAGAGTGAAGATGTATTCTCTTGTTTGTGTCTGGAAGTAGCGCAAGCTAAATTAGCTAGCCAACTTTAGCCAGTTATTTTGGATGCTTGAATGCCTGGTGGCAAGAAAAATATTATGCATTATGAATCAGAGGATCAACCCTATTCCTTAGCGGATTTTGGGGTTGAATAATCCTTGTGAGAATCAAGGACAGTGGATATTAGGTAACATATTAAAATTGGCAGTATATGGTCAAGAGCACAAATTATGTTTAAAAATAGTAGTCAAACTTTGTATCACGCCACATTCAAACAATCGCTAAAGGGTGTGGATTTGGGGGTTCTGTGTTGATACAATATGTTTTGGATTTGTTATTGGCGTGAAAAGACGAAGAAACTCATATACCAAACATCGCCACATTAGTAAACTATGTGATAGAGTAAGGTCACAATGAATTATAGCTATGGTAAAGTACAACCAGCGAAATGAGAACATATTTGGGGGTTTCGAGAACCATTCGAATTAAGAAAACCCTAGTAGCTTTAAAGTCGTGAGACTTTATTTTGTTTTATTCTAAAAATAGATTTATTGACAAAAGGAAGAGATACGAGTAATTAAAGTGCCTCCCTGTGAGAAGTAGAAGTTGTTTGTTTTGACTTTAATTGAAATAAATAAATCACATGGTAACATAAACGTCAGATGGAAAGACAGAGGTAGAGTACAGTAGAGATTCTAGAGGGCTTTCTGAGTTTAATGGAAGAGATGTTTTTATTTATTTTATTTTATTTCACCTTTATTTAACCAGGTAGGCAAGTTGAGAACAAGTTCTCATTTACAATTGCGACCTGGCCAAGATAAAGCAAAGCAGTTCGACAACATACAAAAACACAGAGTTACACATGGAGTAAAACAACATACAATCAATGATACAGTAGACAAAAATAAGACTATATACAATGTGAGCAAATGATGTGAGATAAGGGAGGTAAAGGCAAAAAAGGCCATGGTGGCAAAGTAAATAAAGTATAGCAAGTAAAACACTGGAATGGTAGAATTATAATTTGAAGAAAGTTCAAAGTTAAAATGTAAATAATGTGGTGCAAAGGAGCAAAATAATAAATAAAATAAATAAATACAGTAGGGGAAGAGGTAGTAGTTTGGGCTAAATTATAGATGGGCTATGTACAGGTGCAGTGATCTGGGAGCTGCTCTGATAGCTGGTGCTTAAAGCTAGTGAGGGAGATAAGTGTTTCCTGTTTCAGAGATTTTTGTAGTTCGTTCCAGTCATTGGCAGCAGAGAACTGGAAGGAAAGACGACCAAAGGAGGAGTTGGCTTTAGGGGTGACCAGAGAGATATACCTGCCGGAGCGCGTGCTACAGGTCGGTGCTGCTATGGTGACCAGTGAGCGGAGATAAGGGGGGACTTTACCTAGCAGGGTCTTGTAGATGACCTGGAGCCAATGTGTTTGGCGACGATTATGAAGCGAAGGCCAGCCAACGAGAGCGTACAGGTCGCAGTGGTGGGTAGTATATGGGGCTTTGGTGACAAAACGGATGGCACTGTGATAGACTGCATCCAGCTTGTTGAGTAGGGTATTGGAGGCTATTTTGTAAATGACATCGCCGAAGTCGAGGATCGGTAGGATGGTCAGTTTTACGAGGGTATGTTTGGCAGCATGAGTGAAGGATGCTTTGTTGCGAAATAGGAAGCCAATTCTAGATTTAACTTTGGATTGGAGATGATTGATGTGAGTCTGGAAGGAGAGTTTACAGTCTAACCAGACACCTAGGTATTTGTAGTTATCCACAAATTCTAAGTCAGAACCGTCCAGAGAAGTGATGCTGGACAGGCGGGCAGGTGCAGGCAGCGATCGGTTGAAGAGCATGCATTTAGTTTTACTTGTATTTAGGAGCAGTTGGAGACCACGGAAGGAGAGTTGTATGGCATTGAAGCTCGTCTGGAGGGTTGTTAACACAGTCCAAAGAAGGGCCAGAAGTATACAGAATGGTGTCGTCTGCGTAGAGGTGGATCAGAGATTCACCAGCAGCAAGAGCGACATCATTGATGTATACAGAGAAAATAGTTGGCCCAAGAATTGAACCCTGTGGTACCCCCATAGAGACTGCCAGAGGTCCGGACAGCAGGCCCTCCGATTTGACACACTGAACTCTATCAGAGAAGTAGTTGGTGAACCAGGCGACGCAATCGTTTGAGAAACCAAGGCTACTGAGTCTGCGGATGAGGATGTGGTGATTAACAGAGTCAAAAGCTTTGGCCAGGTCAATGAATACGGCAGCACAGTATTGTTTCTTATCGATGGCGGTTACGATGTCGTTTAGGACCTTGAGCGTGGCTGAGGTGCACCCATGACCAGCTCTGAAACCAGATTGCATAGCGGAGAGGGTGCGGTGGGATTCGAAATGGTCGGTAATCTGTTTGTTGACTTGGCTTTCGAAGACCTTAGAAAGGCAGGGTAGGATGGATATAGGTCTGTAGCAATTTGGGTCAAGAGTGTCACCTCCTTTGAAGAGGGGGATGACAGCAGCTGCTTTCCAATCTATGGGAATCTCAGACGACACGAAAGAGAGGTTGAACAGGCTAGTAATAGGGGTTGCAATAATTTCGGCAGATAATTTTAGAAAGAAAGGGTCCAGATTGTCAAGCCCAGCTGATTTGTAGGGGTCCAGATTTTGCAGCTCTTTCAGAACATCAGCTGAATGGATTTGGGAGAAGGAGAAATGGGGGAGGCTTGGGCGAGTAGCTGTGGGGGGTGCAGTGCTGTTGAACGCAGTAGGGGTAGTTAGGTGGAAAGCATGGCCAGCCGTAGAAAAATGCTTATTGAAATTCTTAATTATAGTGGGCTTATCAGTGGTGACAGAGTTTCCTATCCTCAGTGCAGTGGGCAGTTGGGAGGAGGTGTTCTTATTCTCCATGGACTTTACAGTGTCCCAGAACTTTTTAGAGTTTGAGTTGCAGGAAGCAAATTTCTGTTTGAAAAAGCTAACCTTGGCATTTCTAACTGCCTGTGTGTATTGGTTTCTAACGTCTCTGAAAAGTTGCATATCGCGGGGGCAGTTCGATGCTAATGCAGAACGCCACAGGATATTTTTGTGTTGGTTAAGGGCAGTCAGGTCTGGGGAGAACCAAGGGCTATATCTGTTCCTGGTTCTACATTTCTTGAAAGGGGCATGCTTATTTAAGATGGTGAGGAAGGCATTTAAAAAAAATAACCAGGCATCCTCTACTGACGGGATGAGGTCAATATCTTTCCAGGATACCAGGGCCAGGTCGATTAGAAAGGCTTGCTCGTTGAAATGTTTCAGGGAGCGTTTGACAGTGATGAGTGGAGGTCATTTGACCTCTGAACCATTACGGGTGCAGGCAATGAGGCAGTGATCGCTGAGATCTTGGTTGAAAACAGCAGAGGTGTATTTAGAGGGCACGTTGGTTAGGATGATATCTATGAGGGTGCCAGTGTTTGCGGCTTTGGGGTTGTACCTGGTGGGTTCATTAATAATTTGTGTGAGATTGAGGGCATCAAGCTTGGATTGTAGGATGGCTGGGATGTTAAGCATGTCCCAGTTTAGGTCACCTAGTAGCACGAGCTCTGAAGATAGATGGGGGGCAATCAGTTCACATATGGTGTCCAGAGCACAGCTAGGGGCCGAGGGGGGTCTATAGCAGGCGGCGACGGTGAGAGACTTGTTTTTGGAGAGGTGGATTTTTAAAAGTAGAAGTTCAAATTGTTTGGGTACAGACCTGGATAGCAGGACAGAGCTCTGCAGGCTATCTCTGCAGTAGATTGCAACACCGCCCCCTTTGGTCATTCTATCTTGTCTGAAAACGTTGTAGTTAGGGATGAGGATTTCAGAGTTTTTGGTGGACTTCCTAAGCCAAGATTCAGACACAGCTAGGACATCCGGGTTGGCAGAGTGTGCTAAAGCAGTGAATAAAACAAACTTAGGGAGGAGGCTTCTAATGTTAACATGCATGAAACCAAGGCTATTACGGTTACAGAAGTCATCAAAAGAGAGCGCCTGGGGAGTAGGAGTGGAGCCAGGCACTGCAGGGCCTGGATTCACCTCTACCTCCCCAGAGGAGCAGAGAAGAATGAGTATAAGGGTACGGCTAAAAGCTATAAGAATTGGTCGTCTGTGACGTCCAGAATAGAGAGAAAAAGGAGCAGGTTTCTGGGGGCGATAAAATAGCTTCAAGGTATAATGTACAGACAAGGGTATGGTGGGATGTGAATACAGAGGAGGTAAACCTAGGCATTTAGTGATGATGAGAGAGATATTGTCTCTAGAAACATCATTGAAACCAGAAGATGTCATAGCATGTGTGGGTGGAGGAACTGAGAGGTTGGATAAGGTATAATGAGCAGGTCTAGAGGCTCTACAGTGAAATAAACACTAACCAGAACAGCAATGGACATTGCATATTGACATTGAGGAGAGGCATGCTTAGCCGAGTGATCAAAGGGTCCAGTGAGATTCAGACAGCTAGCCGGGCCATAGGTAGCAAGCTGGTGGAAGATGGAGGGAGGTCTGTTTTTAGCCACCTCGTGCGTTTCCGTCTGTGGGTTAGTGGGGTTCCGTGTGGAAGGGGGGACCAGTCCAAGTTGGCAAAATAGTTAGTTATAGTGGCCCAAGAAAAGTGTCCGATAGACCTATTCAGATCGCAGCCGATAAGACAGCTAACGATTAACGCAGATGGGCTATCAGGTTACGTCGCGATAACTCCCTCGGGCAGATAGCGTCGGAGGTCCAGTCGTGAGGGCCCGATGGGGCTCCGCATCGGCAGTAAAGCGGGTCAGGATAGGTGATTGTAGCCCAGGGGACACTTCAGCTGGCTAGCTCAGGAAAAGCCCACGAGTGGCTGACGGAACTCTTCAGCTGGCTAGCTCTGGGATAATGTGTGTTAATTCCGGGACCGACGTTTCCAATAGTCACTCAGGTAGCAGCTAGTTAGCTGCAAGATCCAGGTGTAAATGTCCTGAGCCTGCGGTAGAAATCGGGAAAAGGAGAGAGAATAGGTCCGGTATGCTCTGGTCTGAGTCGCGCTGTACAAAAAACTGGCGATAGCTTTTCGAGCTAACGGATAGCTGAGGACAGCTAACCGTGGCTAGCTGAACTCCAACGTTAGCCAGTGAAAATGGCTAACCTCTGGCTAGCTTCTGTTGTGGAGATGTAGACTCGTGAAGACTCGTGAAGGTGACAAAGGAGAGTAAGTCCATTGGAAAGTGTCATGACTGTCCTGATCAGGTCAGGGTACAGGAGACCACCACCCTACAGGTTATCTCCCAAACCCCCAACAGAGGAGGAGAGATCTAGGGGTCTGAAGATGTGGGGGTTTTATGACCCCTCACGCCCATAATAAACCTTAGGCCACAGAGAAATTCCTTTGTCCTCACAATGGAGAACTGGCCTCAGGACATTAAACATGCAATAAAGGGACTTTGGAACAATGGTTTCCGTCAGCCACAATGGTGGTCATGACGAGAGGTGGAATATGAAAATGTATGTAACTTTTGTATTGTTATTAAAGGTTAAGAGATGACGTTATTATGAAAACATTGTACCTTTAAGAGTTTTCCCAGTATATGCCTGATGTTTATACATTGTACGTTGTGTGGAAAATATCAAAATCAAAGAGAATGTTTTGGTAAGGATTAAATGTGAAGTTAGTGTCTAAAATTGGATTTTAGTCAAATCTAGGCCTTGTCCCTTAACTTGGTACACCCAGAGAATTGCCCTAAAGGCGGTTATGCCCACTTCTGACCCGAGGGTATAAGACAGGAGAGTGAAGAATTAACATAGGAGACTTGGTGACCCCAAGCTGCAGCGAAGGTCTAACAAAGTCAACGAACCCCAAAACGAAACACAAGGTTGAAGACAAAGAAATCTTTTTCTACACGAGCTACGGACGAGTAGCTGTGTCTAAGCGGGTGAATTCAAGCCGAACAACCCAGCCTCCACTCTCCATTGAATCGTGGTATCTACACCGTTCGAGTCCTAAGCTGTGAGCTCTGAGCTACAGAGCTGTCTGTCCTCAGAAGACCCCTTTCAGATCAAGGGCGAGGGATCAGACCACTAAGCCAAGAAGGACACTGACATCGTGAGGACAACCAGAGAGTTGCGCCGGAGAAGTGCGTCATTGAGAAGCCTAAACGACCCACGCGGAGCTTCCCACCTGAGACCTCCAACACGTAATTACATCATTATATTCTGACCCATAAGAGCGGCAGTTCGGGGCAAGGCTAGGTTTAAATAAGCATGGCTGACAAATGAACCCAAATGTATATTTCTCTCGTGTACTTTCTTTGTTTCTCTCTCTTTTAAATCCCCATTTTGGGTAACACGTGCCATAGTGTGTTGGCCCGTTATACTAAGTCCTAATCAATAGCCTAGACTGTGTTTTGTGTATGTGTATTTTTATCATCATTTTAGCTTGCTAGTAAATAAATAATCAACTAAGATTGGTGTGGTAAACTCATTGGTGTAGCCCGGGTTCGTGCAGATTCCCGGATTATGCGACATTCAGACATGAGACAAGAGGTTGATTAATTTAGCGACTGTTGTAAAATCGATATTCTGATATCCTTTGAGTTAATTTGGGAAATAGAAACTCAATCAAAATAATTTTCCCATGGTGCCCCAGGTTAATGAGTTAATAATTGCTTGATTCATTGCTTAATTCATTTAATCACGCAATTATAAACCGTTAATAATTCGATGAGCAACAGTCGTCACATTAACTAATACAACGTCACGACAAAAGTAAGAATTTCAGATTTGAATTGTTTGGATTGATTAAAAATAGACTGATGTATTTTCTACATTTGGCTATTACAAGTTAATCTTCAAATAACAGATGTTTAATGAGTGTGAAGCACTGGTTATTGATAAAAAAATATAGTCATTGATAAGGAGGGTTGACGTAAACGTAATGAGTGTTGACAGTATGTGAATGGTAATATGTTATGTTTTTTTATAGCACTCTAATGATGCGATATTTTAGTCATTTGAAAAGCTGAGGTTTCAATACAAGGTTAAATGATGAGTAGAAGATTTGAGCCTTGAGAATGTAAAAAAGATTAGCTGCGGTTGAAAGTGAGCAGGCAGTGGGACATTTGAAGTAGAGGTATGAGAAACATTCTTTGACAGTTTCTGATTACTGTTGCTTGGTTTTATAGTTAGGTAACACCAGTGAATTTGAGCAGGAAGTTAATGTATTCTATTACTGAACAGTGTCCAGGAATAAAAGTAGATGTGACTGGAGTAGGATTCTTGCTTCCAGGACTGATGGATGTCGAGTACAGTATGTATGTTAATTAAGGGAGACATAGGAAACCACGTCTCAAACAACTTTTTATTAGATGCCTGGGATCAAATATCACTGATTCCTTAAGATGAGAAATTAACCTGTTATGGCTAGGGGGCAGTATTTTCACGGCCGGATAAAAAACGTACCCGATTTAATCTGATTATTACTCCTGCCCAGAAACTAGAATATGCATATAATTATTGGCTTTGGATAGAAAACACCCTAAAGTTTCTAAAACTGTTTGAATGGTGTCTGTGAGTATAACAGAACTCATATGGCAGGCAAAAACCTGAGAAGATTCCATACAGGAAGTGACCTGTCTGACAAGTTGTTGTTCATCTTGGCTCTTTTTATTGAAGACTGAGGATCTTTGCTGTAACGTGACACTTCCTACGGCTCCCATAGGCTCTCAGAACCCGGGAAAAAGCTGAATGATATCGAGGCAGCCTCTGGCTGAAACACATTATCGCCTTTGGTAAGTGGCCGATCAGAGGACAATGGGCTTAGGCGCGTGCATCTTTCGTCTTTTTACCTAAACGCAGATTCCCGGTCGGAATATTATCGCTTTTTTACGAGAAAAATGGCATAAAAATTGATTTTAAACTGCGGTTGACATGCTTCGAAGTACGGTAATGGAATATTTAGATTTTTTTTGTCACGAAATGCGTCGTGCTCGTCACCCTTCTTTACCATTCGGATAGTGTCTTGAACGCACGAACAAAACGCCGCTATTTGGATATAACAATGGATTATTTGGGACCAAACCAACATTTGTTATTGAAGTAGAAGTCTTGGGAGTGCATTCTGACGAAGAACAGCAAAGGTAATAACATTTTTCTTATAGTAAATCTGACTTTGGTGAGTGCTAAACTTGCTGGGTGTCTAAATAGCTAGCCCTGTGATGCCGGGCTATCTACTGAGAATATTGCAAAATGTGCTTTCACCGAAAAGCTATTTTAAAATCGGACATAGCGAGTGCATAGAGGAGTTCTGTATCTATAATTCTTAAAATAATTGTTATGTTTTTTGTGAACGTTTATCGTGAGTAATTTAGTAAATTCACCGGAAGTTTGCGGGGGGTATGCTAGTTCTGAACGTCACATGCTAATGTAAAAAGCTGTTTTTTTATATAAATATGAACTTGATTGAACAAAACATGCATGTATTGTATAACATAATGTCCTAGGGGTGTCATCTGATGAAGATCATCAAAGGTTAGTGATGCATTTAGCTGTGGTTTGGATTTATGTGACATATGCTAGCTTGAAAAATGGGTGTCTGATTATTTCTGGCTGGGTACTCTGCTGACATAATCTAATGTTTTGCTTTCGTTGTAAAGCCTTTTTGAAATCGGACAGTGTGGTTAGATAAAGGAGAGTCTTGTCTTTAAAATGGTGTAAAATAGTCATATGCTTGAAAAATGGACGTTTTTGTATTTTTGAGGAATTTGTCATTCGCGCCACGCCCATCATTGGCTATTGAAGCAGGTGTTCCGCTAGTGGAACGTCTAGATGTAAGTTAACTACATTGGCGATAGGAAAAAGTATTACATTTAGAAAGGTTGACTTCTTAGGGATATGGGGCAGTATTCTGAAGTTTGGTGCACAAAGTAAACTGCCTTTTACTCAGGCCCAGAAGCTAGGATATGCATATGATTGGTAGTATTGGATAGAGAATACTCTAAAGTTTCCAAAACTGTTAAAATAATGTCTGTGAGTATAACAGAACTGATATAGCAGGCGAAAATCCGAGAGTCCATGCGGATTTCTTTTTTTTGGAGGTGACACCATTTAAAATGCCTGCCAGTTCCTAGGGCTTCCAGCAGATGTCAACATTCTTTAGAAAGAGTTTCAGGCTTGTTTTTGAAAAATTTGCTAGAATTTGTCATTTTTCTAGGTGGCTCCCATTCTGGCTGTTGTGTTGTGGCGCGCGTCGGTGAGGGCGTGCCCTTCGTTATTTTCTCCGGTAATGAACATACTATTCTCTGTCTTAAATTTGATTGTTTATTTACATATTAGGGTACCTGAGGATGATTAGAAACGTTGTTTGACTTGTTTGGACAAAGTTTATTGGTAACTTTCGGGATTCATTTGTATGCATTTTGAACAAGGGAAACCGGTGGATTACTGAGTCAAGCGCGCCAACTAAACTGACTTTTTTGGGATATAAAGAAGGACTTTATCGAACAAAAGGACCATTTGTCATGTAGCTGGGACCCTTGTGATTGCAACCAGAGGAAGATCTTCAAAGGTAAGTGATTTAATGCTTTTGTACGCAGGGCGCTGTCCTCAGATAATAGCATGGTGTGCTTTCGCCGTAAAGCCTTTTTGAAATCTGGCAAAACGGCTGGATTAACAAGAAGTTAAGCTTTTAAACGATGTAAGACACTTGTATTTTCATGAATGTTTAATATTATGAATTTATACAATTTATACAATTTTGTAGTTGTGATTCGGATACAGCTAAAGAGAGAGTTGCTTTCGAAAGATGAGGGATGAGGGCACTCCTCAAATGTATTGGCCAAGAGAGGCTCCAGAAACCTTATCTCTAAGTGTCCTCCAACAGAGAGGTTGTTTGTTAGAGAAATCACTGGAGGATAGCTTTGGTCAACCATTAAGTTTTTTATTCCTTTTTTTTTCTTCTTCTTTTCAAGTCAATATGTTTTTAGGTTTCGTGGAACATAAGAGTGATCATTGTTCCAGAGGAGGGACTGATGTATATTGACTAATTGATTGAGAATGTTTTAGTATGTTTATAACTGAAGTGCATTAGGAGTAGTGACTAGTGTGTTATGGGTTATATGGAATGATATATGTGCAAATTTATCTGTAGCAGGAGGCGAGGTGTTTGAGACAGAATGTTTACATAAGGCTTGTAAGTGGGATGGAACGTGACTGCAGTAAAGACCTGTGGGGGCTCATAAATTAAGGTCATGGTGATAGAGGAGTATCATTCCCAGAGACTGTATATTGTTACAAGGGATAGCTCATAGGAGAGGGAGGACAGCTAAACTGTGCACAATATAGGGAGTTAATGAAGTTAAATTGAACATTACACATACCCAGATCATGGTGAGAGTGGTGGCATTTCAGACAACATGATAAACTTTCAAGAAACCTGTGACTCAGAGTTTTATTATGTTGGATATTCTTCCAACTCATTCATCTCTTTCCCAATTTCTAACAGCCGGCGAACGCTTGACAGATTACATGCAGGAGTTATTCTTACGGCAGTTGCTGTAAGGACTGTAATTGAAGGAGACTATAGGCATGGGCCATGTTAGTAGTAGCTGGGGTTATATTAGTAGCATTGTTGGGATATCAGTTTATGAGGACTTCTGCCACATGGCTTGGTAACTGGGAGACCGATGGGAGTACAGGGGGGGCTGTTATTCAAATGTCACAAATGAGTGATCTTGCCATAAGAGGAGAGTCTGTTGTCAGGAAATGACCCATGTGTTTCAGTGTGTATATCCTCAGGTGAAAGCAGCACAAACCCTGCATCCCACTGCTGGCTTGCTTCTGAAGCTAAGCAGGGTTGGTCCTGGTCAGTCCCTGGATGGGAGACCAGATGCTGCTGGAAGTGGTGTTGGAGGGCCAGTAGGAGGCACTCTTTCCTCTGGTCTAAAACAAATATCCCAATGCCCCAGGGCAGTGATTGGGGACACTTCCCTGTGTAGGGGCAGCTGCTTTATTGGTTAATGCATCATATGAAAGAGGATAGATGTTGGGGTAATTTTACTCTGAACAACATTTTGAAGGCAATGACGTGAAAGTATATACAGTGCTGAGTTTCCTCAAGAGGATGTAGCGTTGACTAGGGATATGCACTTGCTTCTCAGGTGATGTGCCTATCAGGTGGCAATGAAGGAGATGGGGAACAAAGTGAAAATGACATGGCTTGGGAACACATCTCGGAACCTGGGGCCGGATAGGGGAAGACTGGCCTTACTACTATCAGCCCATAGGAACACATTGATACACACATTCATACATAGCAAAAAAAAGATAGCCCAAATATATATCAAAGGAAGCATGGTTTGAGGTGTCTGAAATGCATCTGATAGATATAGGAAAGCATCAGGGACAAAAAACCCAGGCCCCCAGGGTCCTAAAAATGGCTATTCAAGTCTATTCATTTTCATTCATAAGGCATGTTTATGGACGGTTGTTGAAAAAATTGCTCAGTGTGCAGTCTTAGTTGGTCACTGATGGACATAGTTGGTCGTAGTTGGTCCTGAATCAATAATAAGCCATTTTGCCACAACTTTGCTTGGGGTCATTGTCCATTTTCCTGACTGATGTCTTGAGATGTTGCTTCAATATATCCACATAATTTTTCTTTCTCATGATGCCATCTATTTTGTGAAGCGCACCAGTCCCTCCTGCAGCAAAGCACCCCCACAACATGATGCTGCCACCCCCGTGCTTCACGGTTGGGATGGTGTTCTTCGGCTTACAAGCGTCCCTTTTTTTCCTCCAAACATAACGATGGTCATTATGGCCAAACAGTTCTATTTTTGTTTTATCAGACCAGAGGACATTTCTCCAAAAAGTATGATCTTTGTCCCCATGTGCAGTTGCAAACCGTAGTCTGGCTTTTTTATGGCGGTTTTGGAGCAGTGGCTTCTTCCTTGCTGAGCGCCCTTTCAGGTTGTGTTGATATAGGACTCATTTTACTGTGGATATAGATACCTTTGTACCTGTTTCCTCCAGCATCTTCACTAGGTCACAAGGTCCTGTGTCATGCACAAAGTAGATATCCTAACCGACTTGCCAAAACTATAGTTCGTTAACAAGAAATTTGTGGAGTGGTTGAAAAAAAACGAGTTTTAATGACTCCAAACTAAGTGTATGTAAACTTCCGACTTCAACTGTAGTTGACTGTATAACCAGATTACAACCAATTGTTCTCTGTTAGACCAGGTACAGTAAATTAAATGTTTTTGTCACGTCCTGACCATAGAAAGCAGTTATTTTCTATGGTAGAGTAGGTCAGGGCGTGACAGGGGAGTTTTCTAGTTTAGTTTCTAGTTTCTATGTTATGTTCTAGTTTTGTATTTCTATGTTGGGTTTTGTTTGGGATGATCTCCAATTAGAGGCAGCTGGTCATCGTTGTCTCTAATTGGAGATCATACTTAAGTAGGTGTTTTTCCCACCTGGGTTTGTGGAAGATTGTTTCTGAGTTAGTGTATGTTTCACCTCTGCGTCACAGTTTGTTGTTTTTTTGTTAATGTGTATGTATTGCATAGTTTCACTGTGAAAATAAAATGTGGAACGACACACACGCTGCACTTTGGTCCGCTCCTTCCTACGACAACCGTGACAGTTTTTCATATAGAGAATGGTAAAAACTTAATATGCTGCTTGTTATCTGATCAGATACGACTTTCTTGTTGCTAAAAAAAACAATTGCCACCATGAAAGATGTCACTGCAATCAGTTTTACAAGGATTCAACTGAAAAAAAGTATACTTCTTCCACTAACACCACATTCTGAGGTGAGTCACTGAGTAGGTGTCTAGACAGCTGTCATTTCTAGTATTTTCTTTCATGAATATTCATGAATATTTAGGTAAGCTTTTATAGAAAATGGTAATGCGTAATGCTGATTATTGGAGAGAAGGACACGTCATTTTAGTTTATTTGGTTATGTCAATAAATAAAAAAACACTGGAGAGAAGAAACACTTCTGTTCTCCTAAAAATAATAACTGTAATCAAAATAAAATGGTGTTTTCATTTCATTAGTGGTACACAGACCTGCATGGATGTGTACTTGCATTCATCCACACTCAATATGATAATCAGAGTGGATATGCAGCAGCAGAAAAATTTTTACTTTCATTATTTGCTGGAAAAGCTGTAATAGCCCTTTTACATCAACCCCTCCAGCCAATGCTTATTGGTCTGGTAGAAGCTAAGCAAACAGGACACACTGTCCAGTGTCTACAACAGAATGTTAAGCTTTGAGGAAATATTGACTTCTCATCTACAGCCTGCATCGAGAATACTGCAAGTCAGGTTATGTACAGAAATCTGTTTTTTTTTGTGCAACGGGCGCTTAATACAAAAAAAGATGAGAGAGCGACTGAACACATCCACATGAATTGCAGAAATTCATGCGGTTCACGCCTGGTGGGTGGGTATAATTGGGGGAACGTTCCAACAGGAATCTGTTCCAAAAACTTCATACATAACAAGGTTGCCAAGAAACAACTCATATAAAGTATAGCGGCAGAATAAGAATAAGATACTGCAGTGGGCATTTAATTATGTTTTTCACTCACCACGTTTATTCTGAAAAATGTCTGTCCTCACTCTGGTAACCTATGGACAAACATTAAGAATAAACTACTTGGTGAGTTGATGCCTATTCGGCAGCTAGTTAGCTAGGAGAATTGATCATGCTACTTTGTATGCGTTGTTTGTTGGCATCCATGTACTTTACAAAGTTTTTGGAACAGATTCCTGTTGGAACGTTCCACAAATTATACCCAGTCCCCCTGGTTGATGTGATGACTGTTCTGCAGGCTCTAGTTTTGTCTAATCTTGATTATTGTCCAGTTGTGTGGTCCAGTGCTGCAAGGAAAGACCAAGTTAAGCTGCAGCTGGCCCAGAACATAGTGGCAAGTTTTGCACTTCATTGTAATCAGAGGGCTGATATAAATACTATGCATGCCAGTCTCTCTTAGCTAAGAGTTGAGGAAAGACTGACTACATCACTTATTTTTATAAGAAACATGAATGTGTTGAAAATCCCAAATTGTTTGCATAGTCAACTTACACACAGCTCTGATACACACACTTATCCCACCAGACATGCCACCAGGGGTCTTTTCACAGTCCCCAAATCCAGAACAAATTCAAGAAAGCATCCAGTATTATGTAGAGCCCTTATTGCGTGGAACTTCCTTCCATCTCATATTGCTCAAATAAACAGCAAACCTGGTTACAAAAAACAGCTAAAGCAACACCTCATGGCACAACACCTCTCCCCTATTTGACCTCGATAGTTTGTGTGTATGTATTGATATTGTATTGATAGGCTACATGTGCCTGTAAAAACAAAATGTATGTAGTTCTGTCCTTGAGCTGTTCTTGTCTATTAATGTTCTGTATTATGTATTATGTTTCATGTTTTGTGTGGACCCCAGGAGGAGAAGCTGCTGCTTTTGCAACAGCTAATGGGGATCCTAATAAAATACCAAATACCACAGGTGATCCCAGCAGCCATTGCAGTAGCAAGATAATGGGGTGATGGGACTATGCCAGAAATACCCACAATACCTCCCTCCTCGGAACACCACGCGTTATGAATGAACAGTCTACACCAGCTCTCTGGGGAGATCAACACTAACACTCATTATTTATTTTCCTCTCCTCCTCTGGCTTCTAGTTACTGTAGATGCCTCATTTCGAAAATACAAAATAAACCAACAGCAAACAAGCACAGGTCGTGTTCCTGAGATTAAAGGGGTAAACGACAGCTGCAGAAATCTGTTTGTGTTGTGTTCTCTTCCTTTGCAATCCAATTTGAATATATTAAAGCAACCCTTTACCATAGCTCACACAAAAACCGAGGCGGAAGTTGAACACTCACTCAGTGCTGTGTGTCATTTAAAAAGTTCCAGTGGGCATAGAAATAGATTAAATAGACATACTGTGCATGGCTTAAACACAAAGAAACGAACATGCTGTATCTGGTAGAATCAAAAAGCTTCCCCTCCCCAACACAACCTTAACATTCCAATTCTCTTCAAATCATAATTATCCTCAACTATCAAACTGCAGTCACATCTGCTGGAAGCTCTCAATTATTCTGTCTACAATAAATTGTAAAATTGTGTTTCAGGATAAATGGCTATCATGTTATTTTGGTCAAACGGCAGAAACCTGAAGGTAGTTTGCAAAGTTACACCACTAACTCTTTCTCAAGTTTTCTTTTAGCTTATTTCCTTATCATGAGATGGAATGGGTAATTTGTCCAACATTATTTTTTTTATTTTACCTTTATTTAACTAGGCAAGCCAGTTAAGAACACATTCTTATGTACAATGACAGCCTACTGGGGAACAGTGGGTTAACTGCCTTGTTCAGGGACAGAACAACAGAGTTTTTTACCTTGTCAGCTCATGGATTTGATCCAGCAACCTTTTGGTTACTGGCCCAACGCTCTAACCACTAGGCTACCTGCCGCCTCGAAGGCAATTGCAAGAGTATAAAATGTGTTAATCTCATCAAAATTCTTATTTCCAATTTCTAATACCAGGTTTTTGGATTGAAATGTCTAGCGGAAATCTCCAATATTAATCTCTGATTAAATGTAATAACTCATTAGACACCACGCAACATCGAAAGCTAGGTTAAATAAGTTATTTATTTCCAATGTCAGTAATTAATTAGTGTGTGTGTCTCAAATGTTTGCAACAGCTTAAAAAAAACATAAAAAGCTTAGTACATAAACCTAGTTTTCTCAAATCCATACAATTGATCAAATCAAATTGTATTAGTCACATGCAACAGGTGTAGTAGACCTTACAGTGAAATGCTTACTTACAAGCCCCTAACCAACAATGCAGTTTCAAAAAAATACAGATAAGAATAATAGATAAATGTAACAATTAAAGAGCAGCAGTAAAATAACAATAGCGAGACAATATACAGGGGAGTACTGATACAGAGTCAATGTTGAAGTCGGAAGTTTACATACACTTAGATTGGAGTCATTAAAACTTGTTTTTCAACCACTCCGCAAATTTCTTGTTAACAAACTAAAGTTTTGGCAAGTTGATTAGGACATCTACTTTGTGCATGACAAGTCATTTTTCCAACAATTGTTTACAGGCAGATTATTTCACTTATAATTCACTGTATCACAATTCCAGTGGATCAGAAGTTTACATACACTAAGTTAACTGTGCCTTTAAGCAGCTTAGAAAATTCCAGAAAATTATGTAATGTCTTTAGAAGCTTCTGATAGGCTAATTGACATAATTTGAGTCAATTGGAGGTGTACCTGTGGATGTATTTCAAGACCTACCTTCAAACTGCCTCTTTGCTTGACATCATGGGAAAATCAAAAGAAAATCAGCCAAGACCTCAGAAAAAAATTGTAGACCTCCACAAGTCTGGTTCATCCTTGGGAGCAATTTCCAAATGCCTGAAGGTACCGCGTTCATCTGTACAAGCAATAGCTCGCAAGTATAAACACCATGGTACCACACAGCCGTCATACCGCATTCTGTCTCCTAGAGATGAACGTACTATGGTGCGAAAAGTGCAACTCAATCCCAGAACAACAGCAAAGGACCTTGTGAAGATGCTGGAGGAAACAGGTACAAAAGTATCTATATCCACAGTAAAACAAGTCCTATATCAACATAACCTGAAAGGCCGCTCAGCAAGGAAGAAGCCACTGCTTCACATTCTTAAAATAAAGTGGTGATCCTAACTGGCCTAAGACAGCGAATTTTTACTATAATTAAATGTCAGGAATTGTGAAAAACTGAGTTTAAATGTACTTCGCTAAGGCGTATGCAAACTTCCAACTTCAACTGTAAATAGGCACGTTTCATTTTGTCCAAATAAAATTAAATGTTTTTTGCTCATATGATGTGAAATGATATATGAAAACGAGTCATTTGGAGTAGGCAGTGCCATTAGTAAGTAAACTGTGATAGGACCAAAGAGTTAATCAATGTGCTTTTTCCATAAATGGACAACTATTTACCTCCATGGTTGTAGAATCTTATCTATTTTTGCTGACTTTCTATTGAAATTAATTGTGGGAAGTTTGTAGAGCCACCTTTTCCAGCAATTGCAGCTGCAAGTCTCTTGGGGTATGTCTCTATAAGCTTCGCACATCTAGCCACTGGGATTTTTGCCCATTCTTCAAGGCAAAACTGCTCCAGCTCCTTCAAGTTGGATGGGTTCTGCTGGTGTACAGCAATCTTTAAGTCATACCACAGATTCTCAATTGGATTGAGGTCTGAGCTTTGACTAGGCCATTCCAAGACATTTAAATGTTTCCCCTTAATCCACTCGAGTGTTGCTTTAGCAGTATGCTTAGGGTCATTGTCCTTCTGGAAGGTGAACCTCCGTCCCAGTCTCAAATCTCTGGAAGACTGAAACAGGTTTCCCTCATGAATTTCCCTGTATTTAGCCCCATCCATCATTCCTTCAATTCTGACGAGTTTCCCAGTCCCTGCCGATGAAAAACATCCCCACAGCATGATGCTGCCGCCACCATGCTTACTGTGGGGATGGTATTCTCGGGGTGATGAGAGTTGTTGGGCGTTTTCCTTGATGCCCAAAAAGCTCAATTTTAGTCTCATCTGACCAGAGTACCTTCCTGCATATGTTTGGGGAGTCTCCCACATGTCTTTTGGCGAACACCAAATGTCTTTGCTTATTTTTTTCTTGAAGCAATGGCTTTTTTCTGGCCACTTTTCCGGAAATCCCAGCTCTGTGGTGTATGACTTAAGGTGGTCCTATGGACAGATACTCCAATCTCCGCTGTAGAGCTTTGCAGCTCCTTCAGGGTTATCTTTGGTCTCTTTGTTGCCTCTCTGATTAATGCCCTCCTTGCCTGGTCTGTGAGTTTTGGTGGGTGGCCCTCTCTTGGCAGGTTTGTTGTGGTGCCATATTCTTTCAATTTTTTAATAATGGATTTAATGGTTCTCCGTGGGATGTTCAAAGTTTCGGATTTGTTTTTATAACCCAACCCTGATCTGTACTTCTCCACAACTTTGTCCCTGACCTGTTTGGAGAGCTACTTGGTCTTCATTGTGCCGCTTGCTTGGTGGTGCCCCTTACTAAGTGGTGTATATATATACTGAGATCATGTGGCAGATCATGAGACACTTAGATTGCACACAGGTGGACTTTATTTAACTAATTATGTGACTTCTGAAGGTAATTGGTTGCACCATATCTTATTTAGGGGTTTCATAGCAAAGAGGGTGAATACATATGCATGCACCACTTTTAAATTGTTTTTTCTTCACTTCACCAATTTGGACTATTTTGTGTATGTTCATTACATGAAATCCAAATAAAAATCCATTTAAAACCTCTTAAGGATCGGACACTTTTTTCAATTTTCGTCTAAAATGACATACCCAAATCAAACTGCCTGTAGCTCAGGACCTAAAGCAAGGATATTCTTATTCTTGATACCATTTGAAAGGAAGCACTTTGAAGTTTGTGGAAATGTGAAATTAATGTAGGAGAACAAGACATTAGATCTGGTAAAAGATAATACAAGGGAAAAAAACATGCTTTTTTTGTATTTTTTTGTACAATCTTTGAAATGCAAGAAAAAGGCCTTAATGTATTATTCCAGCCTAAGCGCAATTTAGATTATGGCAACTAGATGACAGCAGTGTATGTGCAAAGTTTTAGAATGATCCAATGAACATTGCATTTCTGTTCAAAATGTTGCATCAAGACTGCCCAAATGTGCCTAATTAGTTTATGAAGAACTTTTCAAGTTCATAACTGTGCTCTCTCCTCAAACAATAGCATGGCATTCTTTCACTGTAATAGCTACTGTAAATTGGACAGTGTAGTTAGATTAACAATCCTGGGGATAAAGACAAAAGTGTCAATGTATGCCGATGACTCGTTTTTTCTTAAGTCCGCAATCTGGATCCCTGCACAGTCTCATTGAAAATCTTGATCACTATTCTAGCCTCTCTGGATTAAAACCTAATTATGACAAGTGTACCATAGTATGTATTGGATTGTAAAAAAATAGTGTTTACACTACCTTGTAGTTTACCAACATTATATCCACTTGTCACACCCTGACCTTGGAGATCCTTTATTCTCTATTTTGGTTAGGTCGGGGTGTGACTAGGGTGGGCATTCTAGTTTATTTATTTCTATGTTGGCCTGGTATGGTTCCCAATCAGAGGCAGCTGTTTATCGTTGTCTCTGATTGGGGATCATATTTAGGCAGCCATTTCCCCACTGTGTTTTGTGGGATCTTGTTTGTGTATAGTTGCCTTGAGCACTGCATAGCTTCACGTTCATTTTTGTTCTTTATTGGGGGTTTTTGCCGGTTCACGTAATAAAGATGATGAACCCAAACCACGCTGCATTTTGGTCCGATTCTTACAACAACGTCCGTGACACCAGTATCAACAAAAAAATTGGGCTTGGCAGCACCTCCTATTGGAGAATCGATCCATCCAAAGGGTAGGTTTAATAACAAAGCAAATGAAATGTGGCCATACTTTTTCAATCATCAATGCTGCTATTTAGGCCTATATAGCGTTTGCAAAGTCATCAACAGCAATTATTTGAATTCAACCCAGAATTTAATATAAAATAGACTGGCTCTGGTTAGCGCTGGTTGATTTCAAATGTAATAATATTTAGGGACATTGAATTGTATTTGGTTGTCAAAGCAACCAAATTTCAACATTAGAAGGAGATGTAAATTATCTTCTGCTTGGATAGGTGCATCTGCGCCACTGACTTAGTCTGGTTTAATTCTAGTTTGTCTACAAATTAAAAATGTATATGTTGGATTCACGTCTCCAACTCAACCAAAAAATACAAGTTATAGAATAGGACTGGATCAAATCATCTATAAATGCACTTTAAATAAAGTTTGATTTGATTTAGTCCTGTTATTTAACTTCTATTTTTTGGTTGAGTTGGAGATGTGAATCCAACATATACATTTTTAATTTGTAAACAAACTGGAATTAAAACCAGACTAAGTCAGTGGCACAGATGGGCCTATATCCAAGCAGAAGATAATGTTGATATTTGGTTGCGTTGACAACCAAACACAATTCAATATCACTTTTGAAATACAATAAATAGCATATTAACTTGTCGTCAAGTTAACATATGATATGTTGGATTCATGTCTCCAATTCAACCAAAAATAAAAGTTAAAGAATGTGATTCATTCATTGACTCAGGTGGAAGTATGCAAGCAGTAGATACAGTACATCAACTTTGAATGTTGATATTTGGTTGCATTGTCAACCAAACACAATTCAATATTACTTTTGTCTTACAGTAAATAGCCTACAATTAAGGCTATTTTACAAA
The DNA here is from genome assembly GCF_965601325.2 of Salmo salar. Classification (NCBI taxonomy): domain Eukaryota; kingdom Metazoa; phylum Chordata; class Actinopteri; order Salmoniformes; family Salmonidae; genus Salmo; species Salmo salar. Next base: position 52,618,993 of record NC_138295.1, read on the forward strand.
CTAATGTAATATTCAACCTTAAAAAAAGTAACACATACATGGCTGCATTTTGAGGTTACTGTACCTATACATTTCTTCATATGTAATTATATAAAGCGAGCATGTTCAAGATAGCATGCATAGGTCATCGCAGGTCTGTGGAGCTCTTCACAATTGCTGTAATAATCTGTGCAGAATCTCAAACTGCACCATACTTTTTTATGTAATCTCAACTGCAATCCAGGTCATTTCGTTCTGACATTAGATGAAGCAAAGTGATATCACTTTGTCTTGTATAAATAAACAAAATATCTGACATTGTAATCCCATTTGAATTTTGCTGTGCTTTTAAATAGTTTAAAGTGCAGTGATAGACATTTGGGTGACAACTAAACCAAAAACCCGATATTGTTTTTCCATTGGAATTTCATTGTGCTTTAAGATGGTTGAAAGCATAGTGATAACACATTGAAATTCAACACATTTTTGGCTGACTTTTTGAGTGCGTGAATATAGGATGTAATCTCATTGATCAAAGTCTCAACAAAATATTACCCAATCATCCAAATTGAAATTACGTAGCGTGCCAAGTAGGATGTCAGAAATGACAGAAATAGACTCTTAGGGGCAGTCTGTGATTGGTACATCCATTTTTTGACTTTTACATTCATGATATATACAGTCATTGATTCTTGAATAATATAACTATTCCATTAGAAAAAGTGCCTTGCTCAAGAGCACTGTCCCCTCAGAAGTGCCTCCATCTGCCGACCCTCACGTCAGCCTCTCGTGATGGAGCAGTGAATGGCTCATCACAGCAAACGTCTATGCACCTCTGCTCTTCATTCAGCTATTGTATTGAGATTCAGACAATATCAGCCCCCAACATTTTCATAGCTGGTTGTAATGTAATGAAAGTAACACCATTGTGCCAAATAATCATGTTTTTGCAGGCATGGCTGTCAAACACTAAGCCAATCAAAAATGTCAAATATTGCACGATATTGAAAAGAGAGGTATTATCTAGAGCTAACCACACAACCTCAACCCTCCTCAATTCTACAGTGGTTTAAAGACAGGGCAGGTGGATTTTAATAGGGTAGAATAGTCTAGCTATACTGAGCACTTAATGTGAGACTGGTTTTCATATATTTCACTAGGCCTACATACAGTGCCTAGTGAAAGTCTACACATCCCTTTTACTGCCTTAAAATTACAGCTAAAAAGTTTTTTAATTATAATTTTTAAAATGTACACAACCTACTCCACATATACAAAGTGAAAGAAAAATTCTAGAACAGTTTTTATTTTTATGAAGATTTCTTCATTGCATATGTCTTCACTGCCCAGAGGTAATACTTGGTGGAAGCGCCTTTGGAAGCCATTACATCTGTGAATCATTTAGAATAATAATCTACCAACTTCGCACAATTCTTAGAGCAACATTTATGCATTGTTTTTGCCAAAATTGCTCAAGCTCATTCAATTTGGTTGGGAATCATTGATGGACAGCACTATTCAAACATTGTCTCTTTTCAATCTAATTAAAGTCAGGACAGAGACTGGACCACTCAGGAACACTCAACACCTCTTGGAAAGCCATTCTGGTGTCTCTTTGGCTTTAAAATTTGTGTAATTGTCCTTCTGAAAAAAAATTCAGAAGACTGAGGCGCGTTTTCTTCTACCGTTTTACCTGTGCTTTGCTCCTTTCATATTTATTTTGATTCTGACAAACCCCCCAGTCCCTGCAAGTGACAAGCATACCCATAACATGATCCTGCCAGGGTTGAGGAGTAAAGGATTACATGTAGGGTTGGGTAAATTACTTTCTAAATGTAATTTGTTACAGTTACTAGTTACATGTCCAACATTCTAATCAGTAATGTACATTTTTGATTACCTAAGCTTAGTAAAGTAATCTGATTTAGAGGCATTAGAAGAAGACAAAAATTGATACTATAAATTGAACAACACCCATTGAAGGATAAATCAATGATAGAATTTACATAGCTGGCCATAAATGGATGTTGCATTTTACTTTATGGGTTGGTTATGTAGGCTTCTTCAAACCCATTGCTTTCTACTACCAATAATAATATGATTAGGCTATATCTTTACAGAAAAAAAACAAAGTCTGTCAGATATCCAGTCATTCCAGTTGATCTTCAAGAATACGACTTGGAAATATGGAAATGTAGTTTAGACACATTTTTTACCTGTGCATAACCCAAAAACTAAGGACGTACTAGCCTACTCTGTTGTTTATGATTGTCAAATCAAATTTTATTGGTCACATGCGCTGAATTAAACAGGTGTAAACTTTACAGTTAAATGCTTACTTACAAGATGATTCCCAACAGTGCTGAGGTAAAAATATTTTCTAAATAAAAAAGGAAATAGTAACACAATTAAAATAATAATAAGGCTATATACCAGTACCGAGTTAATGTGCAGGGGAACGAGGTAGTTGAGGTAATTGAGGTAATACAGTATGTACATGTGGTTAGCAGTAAAAGTGACTAGGCAATAAGAATATATAAAAAACAGCGAATGTAAAATGTGTCTGTGAGTATGTGTGGCCTCAATAGGCATGTGTATGTTTTGTGTGCGAGCGTGTGCGTATGTAGTGTGTGTGTGTGTGTGTGTGTGTGTGTGTGTTGGAGTGGGTACATTGACTTCAATACAAAAGCTAGGAGGCTCATGGTTCTCACCCCCTTCCATATACTTTCACAGTGCACTTCCAGAGGACATCCTCCAAACTATCAGAGCTTTTGCAGCATGAACTGACATGTTGTCCACCCAATCAAAGGATCAGAGAATGAATCTAGTACTGAAAGCACAAGCTACAGCTAGCTAGCACTGCAGTGCATAAAATGTGGTAGTTGACTCAGAGAGAGAAAGATAATAGCTGAACAGTTTTGAACAAATATGTTTCTTCCAAAATTAAGCAGAGAGAGAGAGAGAGAGAGAGCTAGCTATATTTTGTTGTATATATTTTTTTCACTTTGACTTAATTAGCTAGCTCAAACAGAGAGGGATGCTATGTTAACTAGCTGGCTATGGCTATCGAACACTGGAACTCTTCCAAGTCAAAGCAAGCTTTTGGTTTTATTAATTTATTGCCACCGGGGCCCGCCGGTGTAACTGCTAAACTGCTTGCTGCTGACTGTACACTGTCCTTCATGATTGTAGCGGGTTTACTAAAGCGTTAGTTCTAGTAGCTATGTTGACTATGACGTGACAACGATGTAGGCTGTGTGTAGCGGTCATGATATGAAGGTTTGTCTTGGAAAGTTGTTTTTTTTGCCTGGTCACAGACAGCTGATGTGTTGTCCACAAGCAAAGGGAAAAGGTGAGAGGAGAAGAGTGCGTAGCTAGATGTGAGAAGGAATTATATATACAATGAGCTGTTTGTTTGTGGCTGCTATGAAAAGTGAATTGTGTTTGCGTGTGATCAGGTTTGTATTCATTGCGCCAATTCTGTTAAAAAAAATATTTTTTAACGAAAGCAATTACAACGAAACGGGGATAAACATACCTGAATTTGTCCAATAGAAACTCTTGTTTGCAACTGTTGGACTAATGATTACACCGTAGATCAGCTAGATGTAGGCAAGAGCAGGCACTGTCACCTTGATTACTCAAAATTATCTCGACCTGTGCACCGACGTTGTAAACTTTCATTCATAAACTAGGTTGTAGCAACCTCCATGATGGGTAGAGGGAAAATTTGAGTATAATGTAGTAGTGTAAACCTATCAATGTTACATTCAGCTGGGTGAATGGAATATGAATGATAGATCAAATCAATATGAATAATAGTCATCCAATATGCTGTAATAGAAAGAAGGCCATGTTCATAAAAAATTAAATCATCCTCCCTCATCTTAAAATGTCACCGACCGCCACTGCAGTGTCGTATGTGTGAGTGCGTGGGTCGAGACTAGTGAGTGTGCATAGAGCCAGTGCAAGGGAGTCAGTGCAAAACCATTAACAAAAATAATAAAGGTGGTCAATGTAAATTGTCTAGGTAGCCATTTGATGAACTATACAGCAGTCTTATGTTTTGGGGGTAGAAGCTGTTCAGGTGTCTTTTGGTCACAGACTTGGTGCTCCAGTACCGTTTGCAGTGCGGTAGCAGAGAGAACAGCCTATGACTTGGGTGGCTGGAAGCTTTGACAATTTTTAGGGCCTTCCTCTGACACCGCCTGGTATAGACGTCCTAGATGGCAGGAAGTTTGGCCCTGTTGATGTACTGAGCCGAACACACTACCCTCTGTAGCACCTTGAAGTCAGATGCCGAGCAGTTGCCTTATCAAGCGGTGATGCAGCCAGTCAAAATACTCTCAATGGTGCAGCTGTAAAACTGGGGAGAATTGATTGTGTTGTCATAGAGGACTGATTGGGCTCCTTGCTTGGAGTTGAAAAAGAAATGCTGCTTTCATGGAATGGCATGCTTTGAGAACTACCTAAAAGGGTGATTTGCATGTGAAAAATGTATGCCATATGCTGCATTTGCTAAAGGCCTATTGTTTATGTTTTTGCGGGGGACACTTTGATATCTCGATAATTTGCAGCTGTTTAAGTCTATCAAAAGTGTACACGTTTTAATCCGTTACTCCCCTAAACATGTCATCCTTTTTTCTTTTTTTTTTTACTATAATCTATTACATCACCAGCAACAATATTGTAATCAAATTACATATACTTTTGAAAAACTAGATGATTACTTCTAGGATTGCTTTTAAATTCAGAAAGGATGTTTTGCAAAACCAGCATTAAAAATAGGTGCAAGTTTAACTTTGGTCCGCCTGAGCGAGTCTGGCCACAACTTAGAGACTACTATGACAAACCAAATGAGTTTGATGGATCACGGGCAAAGAGGGGGAATAGGCTTTTGTAGGCTACAGTCAAGGCTATGTCTTCCAGTTGTGTTGTGACAAGGTAGTGGTGGTATACAGAAGATAGCCCTATTTGGTAAAAGACCAAGTCCATATCATGGCAAGAACAGCTCAAATAAGCAAAGAGATCATTACTTTAAGACATGAAGGTCAGTCAATCCAGAAAAAGTCAAGAATTCTTAGTTTCTTCAAGTGCAGTTGCAAAAACCATCAAGCGCTATGATATTTTCAATTGTTGAACACTTTTTTGGTTACTACTGTACATGATTCCATATGTGTTATTTTATGCTACAATGTAGAAAATAGTCAAAATAAAGAAAAACCCTTGAATGTGTAGGTGTGTCAACTTTTGACTGCTACTGTATGTGTATTTTAACCCAATAATGGTTGAATTTAAGAAGTTTAAGCTGCTTATCAATTATTGTTTTTGCGACCAGTTGACAGCCAGTGATAAATGTGCTCTTGCAACAGCTGCGTAGAGCCGATCCCAGCTTATGGAGCAAAAGTATGAGGGAGTTCCTCCCTTCTAAACTCCTCTGTGATATTGTGCTCCATACTGTCAAAAACAAGTTTATTTTAAGAAAACCACTAGTGGGGCTTTCATTGCTCAATGCAATTTGTGCTGGTACAAAAAAAAGGCCTGACGGACAAATGCTCAAACTCGCACACTTTGATAGACTTAACCTTTTACTGCAGTGGGCTAAATCAGGGTCACACAGTGTGTTTCTTGGTAGTCATAAACAAATCTACTTTAAAACAAAAGTATACACCTCACACACATGTTTATGGGCTTACAAAAAATAAGAAACTTGTACCATGTCAGATATAGAGTACAATAGTATTCAATATTGAGTTTGCATCCCACTTTATTTACATCACAGAAAACTGATATATAACAATGTTTGACATAGAAACACTGGATTTTTTTACCTCCCCAAAAAATAAATGTTTATCAATTATGAAATTATGGAAAATACTTATAACATTCCACCAAGGAGGCCCCTAGGTTATTTGACAGCAAGAAAGGGCTATACAGCTGCAAATTATCGAGATATCAAAGCGTCACTCACAAAAAAATAACAGTAGGCCTATAGCAAATGCAGCATATGGCATACATTTTCCAAATGCAAATAGCACTTTCTTTACTCGAAGCAATGAGCCCAATCAGTCCTCCATGACACAAAACCATAAACAACAGAGTAGGCTAATAAGTTCTTAGTTTTTGGCTTATGCTCAGGTAAAACAATTTGGTTAATGTACATATTTCCATGTCCTATTCTTGAAGATCAAAGGGGTATTCAATTATTTGGAATGACTGGAATCTGACAGACTTGTGTTTTTAATGTATGTGATGGAATTACTGCAGCCTTGTATATTGCTGTACTGATCGAGACAAACATGCACACACTTTAATTGAGGTTGAGAGCAAGTACACAGCAGTGGAGTCTTTTACTTTCAAATCAAATCAAATCAAATGTATTTTTATATAGCCCTTCGTACATCAGCTGATATCTCAAAGTGCTGTACAGAAACCCAGCCTAAAACCCCAAACAGCAAGCAAAGCATGTGAAAGAAGCACGGTGGCTAGGAAAAACTCCCTAGAAAAGGCCAAAAACCTAGGAAGAAACCTAGAGAGGAACCAGGCTATGAGGGGTGGCCAGTCCTCTTCTGGCTGTGCAGGGTGGATATTATAACAGAACATGGTCAAGATGTTAAAATGTTAAAATGTTCATAAATGACCAGCATGGTCAAATAATAATAATCATAGTAGTTGTCGAGGGTGCAACAAGCACGTCCGGTGAACAGGTCAGGGTTCCATAGCCGCAGGCAGAACAGTTGAAACTGGAGCAGCAGCACGGCCAGGTGGACTGGGGACAGCAAGGAGTCATCATACCAGGTAGTCCTGAGGCATGGTCCTAGGGCTCAGGTCCTCCGAGAGAAAGACAGAAAGAGAGAAAGAGAGAATTAGAGAGAGCATATTTAAATTCACACAGGACACCGGATAAGACAAGAGAAATACTCCAGATGTAACAGACTGACCCTAGCCCCCCGACACATAAACTACTGCAGCATAAATACTGGAGGCTGAGACAGGAGGGATCAGAAGACACTGTGGCCCCATCCGATGATACCCCCGGACAGGGCCAAACAGGCAGGATATAACCCCACTCACTTTGCCAAAGCACAGCCCCCACACCACTAGAGGGATCAAAATCAAATCAAATCAAATCAAATTTATTTTTATATAGCCCTTCGTACATCAGCTGATATTCTCAAAGTGCTGTACAGAAACCCAGCCTAAAACCCCAAACAGCAAGCAAAGCATGTGAAAGAAGCACGGTGGCTAGGAAAAACTCCCTAGGAAAAACTCCCTAGAAAGGCCAAAAACCTAGGAAGAAACCTAGAGAGGAACCAGGCTATGAGGGGTGGCCAGTCCTCTTCTGGCTGTGCAGGGTGGATATAAACCACCAACTTACCGTCCTAAGACAAGGCCGAGTATAGCCCACAACGATCCCTGTGTGTCTGTCTCTGTCTGTGTGCGTGTGTGTGGGGTGGGGTGGGGGGGTGTACCTAATACCTTGTCGGGATAGCTAATCAGACAGTGGAGAGGAAGGCCTGCTGTGATCTCTATTGACGTGCGCGATTACTTAGATACTGGAGTGAGAAACATTCAAAGTAACCAGAATCAATGTCTGCCTCCAGGAGAGAAATGAATCGCAAAGGCAAGGAGAGAGACAGGAGAGAGACAAATCACAAAAGCATTAGTACGAGTTGAAAGTCCACAGACTGCCTTTTGTATATTCTGCAGCCCCCAGCCCTATTAGGGATGGATTGAAATGTACAAAATGGTTACCTGGAGGAAAGTGGGGGAGGGTCATGCTTTTTACATTTCAAGAAGGGTTTAGTGTTTTTAAATCTAGTTCTGGGGAGGGTCATGTAATTGATGACATTTCTATGTTTCTCAGTGTTTTAGAATTAGTTGCTTATTAGGCTATATATCGATGTGTGCCCGATGTCGCCCCTTATCTCTGATTCTCCACTGGGCACACAATAGCAAGTGGCCTATAGGCTATTTAGTGTGGACTCAAACAAATGATCCATAGCCTATAGGCTACACGCTATGAAGTGCATGCTCGGAGAAGCACATAGCAAAGTTGTATTTCTAAGATAACTGCTGGGATGGTGTAAATACAACTAGGCTGCAATACACACTGCAATGGATAATCGAACCCTGAGACCCGGCCTGCTCTGCTCTTGTTGATCAAACACTTTTTTGTGTGCTGCTTACTAATGGTTGGGGTGTGTAGGCCTACGTTGGCAGTTCAGGAGGAGAAACAAATGTTTTTTTATTATGCACGTAGACTAGCCTATAGCCTATGTTCTGTTCAGTCAACTTTGATAGCTTGCTACTACTATAATTAATTTTAATGAAAACGATACGTTTCTTGCAATATGTTTCTAGTATTTATCAGTTATTCGATTAACTTACATTGTGGTGCTGAAACTTGAAGCAGCCACAGCACAATCAATCAGAAATGGACAGCTCATGGTGCTGAAAGTAGGCAAATTCGAAAAGGCATATAATTCATTTCAACCATATTGATTTTAAATTCACTTTACTAACAACAAGAGGGCTTTGTGTTGGAGCCTATTTTTTCCTATTTAAGAGGTAGGCTTAACTGTTTGACATACGAAATGAGCCTATAGGCTGCTATATCCATAGATTTGTTGGTCAATTCCTCCACACAGCATGCACTCTTTATATAGCCTACCTTTGTGTCATTGAAGTGCTGTTAAGTTAAAACCAAGACTCGAATTGAGGGAGTGTGAAAGGGTATGCCATAGGCCTACCTTTTTATTAAAGAAAATGGCAAAAGGCACAAGCCTACCCCTTGTAAGCTTAAGATTTTGAAGAAAATAAAACAGATCCAATTATATTTAAGCAATAAGGCACGAGGGGGTGTGGCATATGGCCGATATACCACGGCTAAGGACTGTATCCACGTTGCGTCGTGTCTAAGAACAGCCCTTAGCCGTGATATATTGGCCACGTGCCACAAACCCGAGGTGCTAGTTACCAACTTGTTACCAACGTAATTAGAACAGTAAAATGTATTTTTTGGTCATAGCCTTGGCATACAGTCTGATGTACCACGGCTTTCAGCCAGTCAGCATTCAGGGTTCGAACCACAGGGCTTTGGTCCACAATGCTTTATGATAGAAACAAGCTGTAAAATAACCGGGAAAGATGTGACTCATGCATATAGGGATATCATTGTTTAGTCTCTTTGACATTCAGAGGCTGAGCTACAACCTTCTATAGCCGAGGAGACAAAAAGCCTTTCCTTGGGAAGTAATCTAATTCTGTCACTATCAATTGATTAATCTATTCACTTTCTGTTTAAACCCAGACAGCTTTTGGGGAAACACTTGTGACCTTCTCTCGCTAGGTTAAGCCATGGATTCAGAATAGCCTGCAGTTAAAGCTTACATTTTTCTGCGTCAGTAGGCCTACTCTGTCTGAGGTGGAAAGGTAGACCTAACTTTTGAAAGTATCATGCTCAGATTCCTAATGACGTGTCAGATTTAATTATTTGCAAACAGGGACAGTTTCATAGCAAACGAGACACAGTGATTTGGCATTTGTACACCGTAGGTCTACACGAGATAGTTTTGGTCGGTATACACAACCAGAGGTGTAGAGACCGTTACATAAACCTCGAAGTGCTGAAGAGCCATTACCAAAGCGAGTGTCTCCTTCTCGATAGTCGAGTAGTATTTTTGATATGAGGCCAATTTCTTTTAAAAGTATCCCACAGGGTGCTCAACACTTACCGTCTTTCTGTAGGAGCACAGCCCCTGCGCCTCTGGCGCTGACATTGGTGTACAGAGCAAACAGACAATGGGAATGCGGAGCAGCTAGCACCGATGCAGAGAGCAAAAGGGTCTTTGTCTTCTCAAAAGCCTGCTGACAGTCGGGGCTCCAACGGAAAAGGACTTTCGGACTGCATTAGTGAGTTTGGGCACCCAAATATGTTCAATGGAGTTGCGGTCAGAACTCTGTGAAGGTCAGTCAAGTATTATATCTATTGTGTTATAGTCTCCTACATTATTTTAACATTTCTACAAACTTCAAAGTGCTTTCTTTCCAATGGTACCAATTATATGCATATCCTGGCTTCAGGGCCTGAACAAGAAGCAGTTTACTTTGGGCACGTCAGTCAGGCGGAAATTGAGAAAAAAGTAGCCTAGCCCTAAGAAGTTTTAATTAAAAAAATAAATCCGTTACACATTTTAAATTTGTATGGCCTTAGTGGAGAAACTGTATGGTGAATGAAGAACCGCAGTTATATGAGTAATATCGCATTTGGTGGTAGACTACATGGCCAAAAGTATGTGGACGAATGCTCGTTGAACATCTCATTCCAAAATCATGGGCATTAATATGGAGTTGGTCCCCCCCTTTGCTGATTTCTGAGGGGACTTGCTTCCATTCAGCCACGAGCATTAGTGAGGTCGGGCACTGATGTTGGGCGATTAGGCCTGGCTCGAAGTCAGTGTTCCGACTCATCCCAAAGGTGTTCGATGAGGTTGAGGTCAGGGATCTGTGCAGGCCAGTCAAGTTCTTCCACACAGATCTCGACAAACCATTTCTGTATGTACCTCACTTTGTGCATGGGAGCATTGTCATGCTGAAACAGGAAAGAGCTTTCCCAAAACTTTGCCACAAAGTTGGAAGCACAGAATCGTCTAGAATGTCATTGTATTCTGTAGCATTAAGATTTCCCTTCACTGGAGCTAAGGGGCCTAGAGAAACAGCACGAACCATGAGAAACAGCTCCAGAACATTCTGTGAGTTTGTATGGCCTATCACTTTGTGGCTGAGCTTTTGTTGCTCCTAGACGTTTCCACTCTGATGTCTAGGAAGCAGCTGATTTTGGAACAAAGTGTCAACTGTAGGGACCTTCTCTTCCTTCAGCGGTGCTAAACTCGCTCACATTTTGAGTTTTCAAAGGAGAGGTCAACTCAGGAGGTTTACCAAAATCAGGATCAACCATAAACAGATCAACCATGGTGGGATCGCTGACGTTATTCTCAAAACTAGGCTTGCTCCCAGTGACTTTCTTAGACATAGCAAGTGTAATGGAAAACGTTGGGAACACTTTAGGGTACTTTTCTGATAACCCATCGGGCGGATTTGGCACAACCTTCCCTCTAGCCAAATTGTTTCTCAAAATGAATGAGACCCCCTTCACCGGTAGGCTAGACCTCACTCCAATTACAAAGGAATCAGGAATAACATCAGACTCGAGTTCCACGTTATTTTTTATTTATTTATTTTATTTCACCTTTATTTAACCAGGTAGGCAAGTTGAGAACAAGTTCTCATTTACAATTGCGACCTGGCCAAGATAAAGCAAAGCAGTTTGACAACATACAAAAACACAGAGTTACACATGGAGTAAAACAACATACAATCAATGATGCAGTAGAAAAAATAAAAAATAAATACAAAAATAAGACTATATACAATGTGAGCAAATGAAGTGAGATAAGGGAGGTAAAGGCAAAAAAATGCCATGGTTATACAAAGGATCTTCCATGCAACACATCTACAAGCCTTGTACTAACATACTGTAACAAGTTGCTGTAGTGTCAGACAAAGACAAAATTAAGTACTGGTCTGCCCCAGTGTCTCGCAGTATCTTCACCGGCTGCTTAACAGCATTGCCACTCTGCAGAGACATGAACCCATCTGAAACAAAGGGTTCATACACATCTGATCGAAAATCATGTTTAGGAGATACACCAGTCCCAACCAGAGACCTAATGGGCTGGAGTACTCCCACAAGAAGAAACTGCTTCAACTTGTTTCAACTTAGGACATTGAGAGACAATGTGTCCTTTCTCACAACAGTAATGACAGCTGCTGTATATGAAAAAACAGTTTTCTGACGATCTTTATCATTGGGCACTGTAGGAAAAGACTGAAATCTTGCAGTAGGAGGTGATTTCTCTGGATTGCTATTTGTCTAGGGATTACTACTGGGTGCCTTTTTTGTGAAAGTAGTTTTATATGTCAACACAAACTCATCTACAAGAACTGCAGCTTTATCGAGTGAGATCCTTGTGCTCATAAATGTACAGTTGAAGTCGGAAGTTTACATACACTTAGGTTGGAGTCATTAAAACTCGTTTTTCAACCACTCCACAAATTTCTTGTTAACAAACTATAGTTTTGGCAAGTCGGTTAAGACATCTACTTTGTGCATGACACAAGTAATTTTTCCAACAATTGTTTAGACAGATTATTTCACATATAATTCACTGTATCACAATTCCAGTGGATCAGAAGTTTACATACACTAAGTTGACTGTGCATTTAAACAGCTTGGAAAATTCCAGAAAATGATGTCATGGCTTTAGAAGCTTCTGATAGGCTAATTGACATCATTTGAGTCAATTGGAGGTGTACCTGTGGATGTATTTCAAGGCCTCCCTTCAAACTCAGTGCCTCTTTGCTTGACATCATGGGAAAATCAAAAGAAATCAGCCAAGACCTCAGAAAAACAATTGTAGACCTCCACAAGTCTGGTTCATCCTTGGGAGCAATTTCCAAACGCCTGAAGGTACCACGTTCATCTGTACAAACAATAGTACACAAGTATAAACACCATGGGACCACATAGCTGTCATACCGCTCAGGAATGACAGCTACGTGACAGCTCAGGAAGGAGATGCGTTCTGTCTCTTAGAGATGAACGTACTTTGGTGCGAAAAGTGCAAATCAATCCCAGAACAACATCAAAGGACCTTGTGAAGATGCTGGAGGAAGCTTGTACAAAAGTATCTGTATCCACAGTAAAACGAGTCCTATATCGACATAACCTGAAAGGCCGCTCAGCAAGGAAGTAGCCACTGCTCCAAAACCGCCATAAAAAAGGATTTGTGAAAAACTGAGTTGAAATATATTTGGCTAAGGTGTATGTAAACTTCCGACTTCAATTGTAGGTAGCAACCCTTTTGTGAAGGCAATTTTTTAACTACTCAAGAAGTGTAAGTGTCTTTAAGTAACCAAATATCTTGCAGCCATTTTAGGGGTGTGGCAATCCGCGGTCCAAGCTCTTGAGGAACATTACAGTGCCTCACGCAGTGTGATCATGCATAGTTCTCTTTTCAAACAACGAGCTCAACTGCTGGGTGAGTCCGTAGCACAGTTTGTCTCCTCCATGAGAGAGCTAGTGGGACCATGCAGATTCGGACCAATTGAAAACTAATATGTACGTGATCAGTTCATTGAAAAAACGTGTGCTCCACTGAGGGAGAAATTAATGTTTGAGACCATTGATCTGACACTTGAGAAAGCACTGAATATTGAAAACAAATGAAAGTTGCACTTGCTGACCTACATAAACTACAGAGCACATCTCAGGGGGGCGGGGATTAACACACTGGCTGAGGCGCCAGTGCAAAATGTGCAGGAAACCACTGGGGGGCGACGTTGTTCAAATTGTTGCTCCAATGGGCATGCTACAAGGACATCTACATGTCCAGCAAAGGGGCAACACTGCAAGAACTGCAACAAATACAATTATTTAGCCCGTTGTTTTCGTTCAGCAGCGGCAGGACAGCATCGAGAAGATGCAGGTCGAAGTTCACCGGTCTCCATTAACTCTGCACATGATGACTCCGTTGTGTTCAAGCAATGTGACTGCTACATTGAGGGTGTTATAACCTCACTGGTGATTGACACTGGAGCAAAAGTGACACTTTTGAACAAAGCCACTTATGACTCCTTCTTGTCACATGTGCTACTGCAGAGACCTGCAGTATCCCTCTACAGCTACAACCACACACCGATCTCAATCATTGGGACTGTCTCACTGCCAGTCTGTTACAACAACAAACTGGCCACCCAGTTCTACGTTGCAACAGATGGCGCTAACATCCTGGGACTGGACTTATTTCATGCCCTAGGGTTCAAGCTGTCAGATTCAACTGGTGCACATGTGCAACACTTGCCTACACCAGTGCCTATGGAGTACTCACAACTGTTTGAGGGGCTAGGTCACCTCAGAGGTTTCGTCCATTGGCCTACAGTCAACAAAGCGGTCAAGCCAGTAATCCAGCCATTGCAGAGGGTTCCGCTGACCCTTCGGGAGCCCATTGACAAGGGACTTGACAACCTCCTGGAGGATAACATCATCGAGCCCATAGACGCCTCACCATGGGTCTCAAACCTGGTCGTTGAGCCCAAGTAAAATGGCGATCTTCGGATCTGCATGGACCTCAGGGCTGTGAACAATGCGATTATTCCTGACAAGTACCCACTACCAACTGCTGAGGAGCTCACAACCCATTTTTATGGGTCCACAGTATTCAGCAAACTAGACCTGAGGCAGGGATACCTCCACGTTCCCCTGGCACATGAGAGTCGATCTCACTGTGTTCATAACACACAGGGGGCTGTTAGGTTAGATTGCTAGGTAAGATTACTTGTTAGATATTACTGCATGGTTGGAACTAGAAGCACAAGCATTTCGCTACACTTGCATTAACATCTGCTAACCATGTGTATATGACAAATAAAATTTGATTTGATTTAAGCTGTTCTGTCAGTGGGGGTTGCCCAGCACCATTACGACAGACAATTTCCCCCAGTTTGTCTGAAATGATCGTGCTGCTGCTCCAGTTTCAACTGTTCTGCCTGTGTCTATGGAACCCTGACCTGTTCACTTCATGTGCTACATTGTCGCAAACCTGCTGTTTTCAACTCTCTCTCTACCACACCTGCTGTCTCGAACTCTGAATGCTCGGCTATGAAAAGACAACTGACATTTAGTCCTGAGGTGCTGACCTGTTGCACCCTCTACAACCACTGTGATTATTATTATTTGACCCTGCTGGTCATCTATGAATGTTTGAACATCTTGGCAATGTACTGTTATAATCTCCACCAGCACAGCCAGAAGAGGACTGGCCACCCCTGAGAACCTGGTTCCTCTCTAGGTTTCTTCCTAGGTTTCTTCCTAGGTTCCTACCTTTCGAGGGAGTTTTTCTTAGCCACCGTGCTTCCACATCTGCATTCCTTGCTGTTTGGGGTTTCTGTATAGCACTTTGTGACATCGGCTGATGTAAAAAGGGCTTTATAAATACATTTGATTGATTGAACAGGACCCTGAAGGAAGGAATACGGGTCTACTTGGCTGTGGGACAACCTTTTGATGTGGCTCTGTGCCTTACACTACTCCACATCAGGACTACCAAGCACTCCACATCTGGGGTGTCTCCTGGCTCTCTCATGATTGGCAGGAACTGAAACTCCCTTTGGACTGCCTCTCCCAAAAAAAAAGAAAAAGCCTGCTGCAGCAACGCAAGCCTATGTTGGAGCACCACAGCAACAAATGAAACAACGTTATGATATGTCTCACAGAGTGAAACAACCAAGCCTGAAGGCCCAGGACTGGGTGCGAATCAGGACTGACAACCATCGGAACAAGCTCTCCTCATTTTGGTCCAAGCCCCTGAAAGTGGAACAACAGCTAGGGCCTGCAACATTCCAACTTCAGGATGAATCCCGTTGGCATGCAAATCGCCCCAGAAAGGTCCAACTCACCATGGGCAGGAACAAGGTCAAGGGGCTGACACACCTCCACCCCTACAGCAGGCTCAGTTCAGGGCCCTGCCACCAGCCACACCTCTGAACACTGGGAGACCCCAACGGGTCATAGCTCCTCCCTCGTGGCTTAAAGACTATGTAAACTAAAGCGGGGAGGTTTGGGGGGGTGGAATGTTGTGTTAAGTAATATGGTGTCGTAGCTCAGTTGAGTATAGAATACTGTTGCTTTAAGAATGTTTAAGGCACATTGTGTGTTGACGGAGGTGTGAGGATTCGATGAGTGAGTTTTGTACGAGTTGTTAACATGTTGATCTGAAGGAAAGACATTCAGTTTAATTGCACAACAAGCCTCCGTGAATCTGTAACACTCAAGGTCTCTTTCCTTGTGCTCAAGTTCAAATTTCTGCTGTGTCAATCTCTCCTCATGTTCTCTTTCCCTTTCCTTGTGCTTGAGTTCTAATTTCTGTTGCTCCAACTTTGCCTTTAGTTCTAACTCTCACAGTTGCACGTCTACGGGACTCACCCTACTACCCATGGGACCCTTTTCATCAACCTCCCTCTCCGGAAGGATTTCCTCCTCCACCAAGGCAGTATAGATCAACTCTTTGACTACAGCTTTGGATCGCCAGCTGCCACCTTGATGTCAATATGCTGTGCAATGACAAGCAGATTCACCTTTGTACATTTATCAAACATCTCCCATGTAGGGTTTACCACAAATGCTTCCAACTTAAAGTCCATGGCTTTAATTTGATAAGCCTGTGTGTTTCGGCAACTTTCAAAATGATTCCACCAATCTTATAACCCCTCAGGTTGGATGTTAGTGACAAACTCTAGTAAAGAACAAGAAGGCCTGTACACTCTTTACGCTCCACCACTTTATTGACTACGTTTCGAAATGGATCTCCATCAGGTCAAACAAACAGAGTGCTCACTTCCCAAAGTATACATACTTCACCTCACATGACCATAACGCACAAGACGCATGCTGGGTGTGGAAACAATTCAATTCACTTTTGTGCATAATCAATCATAATTAATTACAGAGGGACATATGGTCATAAAGGAGTACATGCTGAGCACATGTTCGCTGCTTTTCCTTCACTCTGCAGTCAAACTCATCCCAAACCATCTCAATTGGGTTGAGTTCGGGTGATTGTGGAAGCCAGGTCATCTAATGCAGCACTCCATCACTCTCCTTCTTGGTCAAATAGCCCTTACACAGCTTGGAGGTGCGTTTTTGGTCATTGTCCTGTTGAAAACAAATGATAGTCCCGCTAAGCGCCAGCCAGATGGGATGGCATATCGCTGCAGAATGCTGTGGCAGCCATCCTTGTTAAGTGTGTCTTGAATTCTAAATAAATCACTGACAGGGTCACCAGCAAAGAACCCCCACACCATCACAGCTCCTCCTCCATGCTTCACGGTGGGAACCACACATGCGGAGATCATCCGTTCACCTACTCTGCGTCTCACAAAGACACAGAGCCAAAAATCGCATATTTGGACTCGTCAGACCAAAGGACAGATTTCCACCGGTCTAATGTCCATTGCTTGTGTTTCTTGGCCCAAGCAAGTCTCTTCTTCTTATTGGTGTCCTTTAGTAATGGTTTATTTGCAGCAGTCTCCTCTGAACAGTTGATGTTGATGTGTATGTTACTTGAACTTTGTGAAGCATTGATTTTGATTGCAATTTCAGAGGCTGGTAACTCTAATGAACTTATCCTCTGCAGCAGAGGTAACTCTGGATCTTCCTTTCCTGTGGCAGTCCTCATGAGAGCCAGATTCATCATAGCACTTGATGGTTTTTGCGACTGCACTTGAAGAAACTTTCAAAGTTCTTGAAATTTTCCAGATTGGCTGACCTTCATGTCTTAATGTAATGATGGAATGTCATTTATATTTGCTATTTTGAGCTGTTCTTGCCATAATATGGACTTGGTCTTTTACCAAATAGGGCTATCTTCTGTATTCCAACCCTACCTTGTCACAACACAACTGATTGGCTCAAACGCATTAAGAAGGAAAGAAATTCCACAAATTAACTTTTAACAAGGCACACCTGTTAATTGAAATGCATTCTACCTCATGAAGCTGGTTGAGAGAATTCCAAGAGTGTGCAAAGCTGTCATCAAGGCAAAGGGTGGCTATTTTGAAGAATCTCAAATATAAAATATATTTTGATTTGTTTAACACTTCTTTGGTTACTACATGATTGCATATGTGTTATTTCATAGTTTTGATGTCTTCACTATTATTCTACAATTTAGAACATTTAAAAAATAAAGTAAAACCCTTTAATGAGTAGGTGTGTCCAAACTTTTGACTGGTACTGTATAGGTACAAAATAACCAAGTAGGAGACCTGAAAGGCAGGACAAATCAACATGACGTATTCTTGTAAGGAATGGTCTGATATCAAACTCTTGGTTCAAACCTTTAGGAGTCATGATGCACAAACGATAAATCAAATACAATTCCCTCCTCAATAATAGATTATCAGTATCTCCCCCCTCCTAGAATTATTAACATGTTCGATACCAATGTATGTCAGAGAGCTGCTGTGACGAGTTTCCAAGCTAGCACAAGCAGTGAAATTGACTAGAATGGCTTATTCTGAAATGTTCTGAGACTGAAGCAAAAGTTTACACTGCAAAGGTATCACAGTTGTAATAACTATGCATTAATGTGAACCTACACTATGTAACTTCCAAGTACTGTAAATACTACCCAAAACAGTGGGACAGTGGGACTTGACTCAACCCTGTCAAGTTCATAATAAACAGAGTATTTCAAGTGAGTAATTAGTTCAAGAAGAGATCTCTTCCATATGTCATGTTATTTACAGAGTTATGTGACTCACCACCTGGATTCAGTCTTATGTAGGAAAATGTGTAATGGTGTTTTTTTACATTGGATAAAAGTACAGATGTTTTGGTATCTAGAGAAGAGCTCTTCTTTGGCTACACACATTCACATCGTTCCCACTTAAACTTTAGTCCCACCCATCTCGGAGCATTCTCGGAGCGCACACTTGATGCTCTGACCAATGATTTATTTACCTCTTGATAACATGAAAAGAGCCTAGCCAGCTCTGCTGGCAACAATTTCATTACGCTTTTTTTGCCGACATTTACTGAACCTGAGCCTGCCTGACGTCCTGTACCTTTGCCCCTACTCTGGATTACCGACCTCTGCCCGACTTGACCCTGAGCCTGCCTGCCATCCTGTACCTTTGCCCCACTACTCTGGATTATCTACCCCTGCCTGCCTTGATCTGTCGTTTGCCTGCCCCTGTTGCTGTAATAAACACTGTTACTTCAACACGGTCTGCATTTGCGTCTTACCTGAAACGTGATAGTACGAACTGTCCCTGTCTGACCCAACAGACTTGGACCAGATCCGCAACGCCATCTCCTCCCAAAGAGCCCTCATTGGTAGACACAAGGAGTTGCTTCGTGGTCTTTGTTTTATTTTTTTATTTCACCTTTATTTAACCAGGTAGGCTAGTTGAGAACAAGTTGTCATTTGCAACTGCAACCTGGCCAAGATAAAGCGTAGCAATTCGACACATGCAACAACACGAGTTACACATGGAAAAAACAAAACATACAGTCAATAATACAGTACAACAAAAGAAAACAAAAAGTCTATATACAGTGAGTGCAAATGAGATAAGATAAGGGAGTTAAGGCAATAAATAGGCCATGGTGGCGAAGAAATGATAATTTAGCAATTAAACACTGGAATGGTAGATGTGCAGAAGATGAATGTGCAAGTAGAGATAAATGGGGAGCAAATTACTATCCCCTGGGTACTTATACTGTACGTGTGTTCTCTGTTTGTCTCTTGCCAATTCATTTTGTTTCATCAAGCCTATCGGCATTTTCCCCTCTGTTCCTGTCTAATGATTCTTCCTGTTCTGACCTTTTCTGCCCGCCCTGAGCCTGCCAGACGTCCTGTACCGTGGATTACTTTGGATTGTCAACCCCTGCCTGCCTTGATCTGTCATTTGCCTGCCCCTGTTGCTGTAATAAACATTGTTACTTCAATACAGTCTGCATTTGGGTCTTACCTGAAATGTGATAATAACGTCCGCTAGGGAGCCAGCCAGCTAAAATTAGCTAGCTAGGTAACAGTACACTTTAGCTTAAGACATATAGCTAGCTAGCTAGATAAACAATGAACTTAGCAAGGTAAACAACGTTTAAGATCACACGCATCACGTAACGTTAGCTAATGAGCCAGCCAGCTAACATTAGCTAGTTAAACAACAATGAACAAAGTGCCAATAATGCCACGGTGCTGGGAGCTAACCAACCAGGTCCAATGTTAGCTAGCTAACATTAGGCTCTAACTAGAAAAGCAAACATCTCTAGGAAAACAAATAATAATGTCAGCAAGGAAACCAGCCAGCTAACATTAGCTAGCTAGCTAACAGTACACTTTAACTTGAAATGAAATCATTTTCTGTCAAAATTAGAAACGTGTAATATCTGAAAATGTAGCTAGCTAACGCTACACTGTTACCTGTATACATCATCATGCATGATGGGCGTGTTTCCCTGTCAGGAATGCCATACCACGGTTGCCCTTAGTTTGAAGATGTAATCCGGAGACAGGTGTTTTCTCTATCTCTTTAGCTATCATACTCTAATTCCACTGATTTCAAAACTTGATCCTCCAGAAAGTGGAGAGTAACACTTATGCAGCTCCAAAACACAATAAAAAAAAATTAAAAGCCACGTTCGACAGGATTACCAACACAGACTGATGAGCTCAAATAGACGGCAGCCTTCAATATGGCAGACCAATCCAAACTCCTCTCTCTGCGTGTCCAGCCCACTCATTATCTCAGTCAATCATGGCTAGTGGGAAGGTTGCTAACTTTTTCTGTGGAACTTTTTCTGTAGAAAGAGGAGTGGGAGGCCCCGGTGCACAACAGAGCAAGAGTAACAAGTACATTAGAGTGTCTAGTTTGAGAAACAGACGCCTCACAAGTCCTTAACTGGCAGCTTCATTGAATAGTATCCGCAAAACACCAGTCTCAACATCAATAGTGAAGAGGCGACTCCGGGATGCTGGCCTTCTAGGCGGAGTTCCTCTGTCCAGTGTCTGTGTTCTTTTGCCCCTCTTAATCTTTTCTTCTTATTGGCCAGTCTGAGATATGGCTTTTTCTTTGCATCTCTGCCTAGAAGGCCAGCATCCCGGAGTCGCCTCTTCACAGTTGATGTTGAGACTGGTGTTTTGCAGGTACTATTTAATGAAGCTGCCAGTTGAGGACTTGTAAGGCGTCTGTTTCTCAAACTAGACACTCTAATGTATTTGTCCTCTTGTGCACCGGGGCCTCCCACTCCTCTTTCTATTCTGGTTAGAGCCAGTTTGCGCTGTTCTGTGAAGGGAGAAGTACACAGCGTTGTACAAGATCTTCTGTTTCTTGGCAATTTATTGCATGGAATAGCCTTCATTTCTCAGAACAAGAATAGACTGACGAGTTTCAGAAGAAAGTCTTTGTTTCTGGCAATTTGGAGCCTGTAATCAAACCCACAAATGCTGATGCTCCAGATACTCAATTAGTCTAAAGAAGGCCAGTTTATTGCTTCTTTAATCAGGACAAAACAGTTTTCAGTTGTGCTAACATAATTGCAAAGGGGTTTTCTAATGAACAATTAGCCTTTTAAAATGATAAACTTGGATTTGCTAACACAACGTGCCATTAGAACAAAGGAGTGATGTTTGCTGATAATGGGCCTCTGTGCGCCTATGTAGATATTCCATTAAAAATCAGCCGTTTCCAGCTACAATAGTCACATACAACATTAACAATGTCTACACTGTATTTCTGATCAATTTGATGTTATTTTAATGGACAATTTTTTTTTGCTTATCTTTCAAAACAAGGACATTTCTAAGTGATCCAAAACTTTTGAACGTTGGTGTATATTACTCTTACAGAATTTCCACGTGGGCGAGGATATTGGAAATGTAACCAAAGTGTACTGGACTTTTAACTAGGACAGAATCATTTATAACTTACTTTTTCCCACATAACATAAGTACAGCAGATCCCCTTATTGTATGGGACACTTTTAAATGTGCCTTTAGAGGCCATGCAATTCAGTACTCATCTATAAAACAAAAGCAATTTAGGCCAAATGAGTTCATATTAACAAAGTAAATAGAAAGACTAACAGTACAGATATATAGCAATAAAAACTGTACCACAGAGGCTCAGAATAAGTCAGAGGAAAAACAAAAAGAAATGGAGGAACTTATTCAGGAAAGATCCAGTGTAATATATTATAAAATAAAGCGAACTGGATGGAATATGGGGGAAAATGCACCAAATTATTTTTCAATCTTCAACAATAGAAATGCTAACAAACATTGTTTTACTGAAACTTGTTACAAATGATGGAGTCAATAATGATTCACCGAATTATATTTTGAAAGAGGAAATAAAGTACTTTAAGCATATGTTTTTGTTTCCGTCTCCTCCATCGCCACTAACCGAAGCTAATTGTATGGATTGTTTTCCTATTAATAAAGTAAAATTAACATCTTTAAAAAAAGACTCATGTGAAGTCCAAATTACAGAGGAGGAACTTCTTGCAATTAAACTAAAGCCTTTAAGTCTGGGAAAACTCCAGGGCTGAATGGTATACCAGTGGGAGTATTCCAAACTTTTTTTGATATACTCAGAGGACCATTATTAGCAAGTTTTAACCACTCCTATATAATTGGTAGATTATCGAACACTCAAGGTCTGATTTCATTATTACTGAAACAGGATTCAAGTGGTATATATAAAAACAATTGGAGGCCTCTTACACTTCAATGTTGTGATGCAAAAATTATAGCTAAATGCTTAGCGCATAGAATTAAAAAGGTTTTGTCAGATATGATTCATCCTAATTAGACAGGTTTTTTACATGGCGATAAATAATGGTTAAATAAAATAAAAATTGGAGATAATATAAGACAAGTACTGGAAACAATAGAACGCTATGAAATATCAGGGAAACCAGGCCTGGTTTCCATAGCTGACTTTGAAAAGGCGTTTGATAAAGTACGACTGGAGTTTATATATAAATGCCTGGAATACTTCAATTTTGGAGAATGTCTTTATGAAATGGGTTAAAGTTATGTATGGTAACCCTAGGTGTAAAATAGTAAATCATGGCTACATCTCAGGTGTAGGCAGAACATTTTGCGTTCACAGGCTGTTTGTGAGCGATGAAAGCGCCTTGGGACACAAGTCATTTTTTATATCTCTCTCGTGATTAGAAGGAGAGAGAATCAGAGCAGTAATCCCTGGAAGGAACAAACCCAAAGTACTCAGGATGCAGAGTATGAAACCTATGGTGTTAATTAAAAACCGAATGCATGTAGTTCAATTGAACCACACAATATGCACAACACATCTTTGCAATGTTAGCAATGTTATGCCTTGATTTAATTTAATTTCTGTTTTAGGTCTCTGAAAGGGGAAAAGGAAAGTCTGAAAAAGCTAAATGTTATGAGCAACGGGTAGGTTCGACTGAGTGCACCTTCAGGTTGGGGACACACGTTGTTTCCCAAATGTCTTTCTGGGAAATGTGGCATTGTTGGAGTAATAGTTTTTTTGCCCAGGGGTGTTTTGGCAGAGCAAATATCTTGTACGATCACTGTGACCTCAGACATCAGACTTGAGGCCTGAAACTCTACGGTCTTATCTATTTGAAAGAATATACATTTATCTGTTGTTTCTATATCTGTGCACATACAACTGTACATGTTTTTTTCTTCACTGAAGGAGAGGGACAACAATTTTCCTGTGTACTCTGGGCAGCCCAAGGAGCTCAGCATGTGATCTCAAAATCCACCTGCAGAATCCTTCCTGGATCACACATTTCAGATTCTAAGGTTCTGTTCCATGTTTTGCGATAAACAAGTTCCAAAGACATCAAAAACAGGTTTCTGTCCACATGCGGCCAATGAAGTTGTAGAAACATCTCAAGGATGTTCAATGGAAACAGGATTCACCTGAGCTCAATTCCGAGTGTCATACCAATGGGTCTGAATACTTATGTAAGTAAGGTATTTCTGTTTTTTTGCCAAAAAATGTCTTAAAACCTGTTTTCGCTTTGTCATTATGGGGTGTTAGGTGCAGATTGATGAGGAAAAAAATTACTTTAATCAATTTTAGAATAAGACTATAACGTAACAAAACGTGTAAAAAGTCAAGTCGTCTGAATACTTTCTGAATGCAGTGTGTATATATATTTATGGTGTTATGTGGCATGTTTTTCGAAAGACATGCAAGACAGGTTTTAGTTCATTTTACTAATTACCATTGCCCACAACCTGATCTAAACTAAGTTTGTACAAATGTTGCATAATGAATATAATGACTGAAACAAATTATTAAAGTGACTGAAATTAAAAAATATATATATATTATTACATGGATATCCAAATTCAACTCCATATCACCGAACGTACCACAGTCCTCAACGTCATAGTTACTGGGTTCATTTTTCATCCAATATGTAGTTTTAGCTGATGTGCCATCAACCCACTCTCAGTCTCCCTCTATTTGATGTGATGCAGGCCAATCCAGACTTTCAGAAATGCTTTGAATCCATATATAAATTCCTGTTCCGCTTCGCTGTTATGATCACCAGGTCTAACCCTCTCTTCTGATAGTCCTGTCTTCTCTCTTGCCAGGATTTCTTCTCAGTGGAGAGGTAGAAGATGGATTCTCCAAACGTCCTCTTTCCATTGAGCTCCGTGTCCAGTTTGTTCACCTTTTCCTTGTAACTGGTCTCTCTCTTTCGTGAGGGTGTTGAGTCTGGCCTGTTGGTTTTTCCCTGCATAGTAGTACTGAGCAAGGAGTCCATTTTAGTGAACAGTCAGTCCTATGATCCCAACCATTAGGAGAACACGCAGCAGCCCCAGACACATAGCTCTGGAGGGCCTCTTCCACCTCTGAAGATGTACAGAGAGTTGAGCACCAACACCACCCCCAATATTCATAGTCTTCATTGTGCTGGATTCCTCGTTTTCAAATCCATCTTTCTTTGCAACATGGTCCTCTGACATCATTACAAACTTGTATGATGAAATACAGTAACTTGTGCTGTTATCTCAGCTCTAATGTGGGGCTTGTACCTGTGTCTCTGCCCATTATAAAGCTCTGATTTGTGTGTGTGGCTTACTGCGATTCACAGTTTTTTTGTAACAGGAAGCTGACACAAAACAGCCCTGGCCTCGTAAATATTGACCAAACATATTTCAGACTTTCCAGAGATAATCCTTATTATCCATTATCCTTAGGAGAAAGCTGTCATCGGAAAGTATATTGCCTGTTCAGAGTATCCCTTAGCTAATATATTTTATTCCACAGGAGACAGATGCATAATGATCTTATTCATATTAATTAGCTTTGGAGGGCAGCTTCTCTAAAATGTTTAGAGTCTCATAACATGGTGTGTACAAAAACTCCCCTACCCGGTGTATAGTCAAATATGAGTCATAATTGTGCTGGCGAAACAGTGGCAGCAGTCTTTAACCAAACAGTGCCATGTTCAAATCAAATTGTATTGGTCACATACACATGGTTAGCAGATGTTAATGCGAGGCTAGAGAAATGCTTGTGCTTCTAGCTAAGACAGTTTAGTAATATCTAACAAGTAATCTAAGAAATTCACAACGACTACCTTATACACAGAAATGTAAAGGGATGAATAAGAATATGTACATATAAATATATGGATGAGCAATGGCCGTGTGGCAAAGGCAAGATGCAGTAGATTGTATAGAATACAGTATTTACATATGAGATGAGTAATGTAGGATATGTAGACATTATTAAAGTGGCATTATTTAAAGTGACTAGTGATACCTTTATTAAATACATTTATTACATTTCTTTAAGTGGCCAGAGATTTGAGTCTGTGTGTAGGCAGCAGCCTCTCTATGTTAGAGATGGCTGTTTAACAGTCTGATGGCCTTGAGATAGAAGCTGTTTTTCAGTCTCTCGGTCCCAGCTTTGATGCACCTGTACTGACCTCGCCTTCTGGATGATAGAGGGGTGAACAGGCAGTGGCTCGGGTGGTATAATGGTCGTCGTAGTGAATGGACAAAGGCGCAGCGGGTTGAGTGCTCATCTTAACTTTTATTGTGAACACGACTAATAAACAAAACAATAAACGAACGAACAGTCTTGTCGGCTCACACAGCAGTACAAAGAACAACCTCCCACAATTCCCAAAACAAACATCCTCCTAATTATAGGACCTTCAATCAGAGGCAACGATAAACAGCTGCCTCCAATTGAAGGCCCCAATACCAAATACCTAAACATAGAATTAAACACCCTAGAACAGACATAGAAATATACAAACATAGAACATAGACCAAAACCCCGAAATACATAAATCAAACACCCCTCTACATAC
Source organism: Salmo salar (assembly GCF_965601325.2). Classification (NCBI taxonomy): domain Eukaryota; kingdom Metazoa; phylum Chordata; class Actinopteri; order Salmoniformes; family Salmonidae; genus Salmo; species Salmo salar. Next base: position 52,644,935 of record NC_138295.1, read on the forward strand.
ACACACACCCCGAACCATATACACTGCTCAAAAAAATAAAGGGAACACTTAAACAACACAATGTAACTCCAAGTCAATCACACTTCTGTGAAATCAAACTGTCCACTTAGGAAGCAACACTGATAGACAATAAATTTCACATGCTGTTGTGCAAATGGAATAGACAACAGGTGGAAATTATAGGCAATTACCAAGACACATTACCAAGTTCCCTTTATTTTTTTGAGCATTGTAAAACAAATACCCCCTGCCACGTCCTGACCAAACTATACTGCTCAAAAAAATAAAGGGAACACTTAAACAACACATCCTAGATCTGAATGAAAGAAATAATCTTATTAAATTATTTTTTCTTTACATAGTTGAATGTGCTGACAACAAAATCACACAAAAATAATCAATGGAAATCCAATTTATTAACCCATGGAGGTCTGGATTTGGAGTCACACTCAAAATTAAAGTGGAAAACCACACTACAGGCTGATCCAACTTTGATGTAATGTCCTTAAAACAAGTCAAAATGAGGCTCAGTAGTGTGTGTGACCTCCACGTGCCTGTATGACCTCCCTACAACGCCTGGGCATGCTCCTGATGAGGTGACGGATGGTCTCCTGAGGGACCTCCTCCCAGATCTGGACTAAAGCATCCGCCAACTCCTGGACAGTCTGTGGTGCAACGTGGCGTTGGTGGATGGAGCGAGACATGATGTCCCAGATGTGCTCAATTGGATTCAGGTCTGGGGAACGGGCGGGCTGGTCCATAGCATCAATGCCTTCCTTTTGCAGGAACTGCTGACACACTCCAGCCACATGAGGTCTAGCATTGTCTTGCATTAGGAGGAACCCAGGGCCAACCGCACCAGCATATGGTCTCACAAGGGGTCTGAGGATCTCATCTCGGTACCTAATGGCAGTCAGGCTACCTCTGGCGAGCACATGGAGGGCTGTGCGGCCCCCCAAAGAAATGCCACCCCACACTGTGACTGACCCACCGCCAAACCGGTCATGCTGGAGGATGTTGCAGGCAGCAGAACGTTCTCCACGGCGTCTCCAGACTCTGTCACGTGCTCAGTGTGAACCTGCTTTCATCTGTGAAGAGCACAGGGCGCCAGTGGCGAATTTGCCAATCTTGGTGTTCTCTGGCAAATGCCAAACGTCCTGCACGGTGTTGGGCTGTAAGCACAACCCCCACCTGTGGACGTCGGGCCCTCATACCACCCTCATGGAGTCTGTTTCTGACCGTTTGAGCAGACACATGCACATTTGTGGCCTGCTGGAGGTCATTGTGCAGGGCTCTGGCAGTGCTCCTCCTGCTCCTCCTTGCACAAAGGCGGAGGTAGCGGTCCTGCTGCTGGGTTGTTGCCCTCCTACGGCCTCCTCCACGTCTCCTGATGTACTGGCCTGTCTCCTGGTAGCGCCTCCATGCTCTGGACACTACGCTGACAGACACAGCAAACCTTCTTGCCACAGCTCGCATTGATGTTCCATCCTGGATGAGCTGCACTACCTGAGCCACTTGTGTGGGTTGTAGACTCCGTCTCATGCTACCACTAGAGTGAAAGCACCGCCAGCATTCAAACGTGACCAAAACATCAGCCAGGAAGCATAGGAACTGAGAAGTGGTCTGTGGTCCCCACCTGCAGAACCACTCCTTTATTGGGGGTGTCTTGCTAATTGCCTATAATTTCCACCTGTTGTCTATTCCATTTGCACAACAGCATGTGAAATGTATTGTCAATCAGTGTTGCTTCCTAAGTGGACAGTTTGATTTCACAGAAGTGTGATTGACTTGGAGTTACATTGTGTTGTTTAAGTGTTCCCTTTATTTTTTTGAGCAGTGTATAATAACAAATAACCCCCTTACTGGCCAGGACGTGACAGGTGGTTGTTGTTCTTGATTATCTTTTTGGAATTCCTGTGACATCGGGTGCTGTAGGTGTCCTGGAGGGCAAACTACCTGCCCACCAGGACAGTACAGATGCTGTTTAATCATAAGTAAATAGTCAAAGCTGTGTGGAAACATAAGTGGGTGGGTGGGTGAGATAAAAACCCTCACATACAGCTAGCATATGTTACATGCAAGGGAGGGAGCAGATAGCTTGTTTAGTCTGCTGTTATCTACCTGCTGAGTCGATAAACTAGAATTCAAAGAGCAGATATCTTATCAACTCACAAAATACAAGCCCATCCACGAAAGCACAAAATGTGCGAAATATACTTTAACTACACATTAAAATTTGTACCTCAACGTGGGTAGAAAGAACATGACCTTGTACCAAAAAACGTATCCCAAAAGCATACCCAGGATGAAACCAGGTTTAAATAAATATATCTCAGTCCTCCAAAATCAATTGTACAAGATGTGGTTGGAGTGTGTTTGTGCTTTTGAGAAAAAGAGTGACCTTGATACAGTACTGTACGCTAGAACCATGGATATTCTCTGCATGATCAAAGAGTTTTATTTATTGCCTAATAACTTTGGTACAGATGTAGGATCTTAATTTGTTGCTGAGAATTTTCCTGAGCCGCAGGAAATGCAGATGAGTTTCGTGATTTGCATAAATTCACTGAGAACCTGCACTAGCACACGGTTATTTTAACAGTATTGCACTTTTCATGTAGCCTAATTTTAGCTGGCTAAATGCCTAACCACTATTCAAGCAACATTATGGATTAAAAGTTGAAATCCATTTGCTGCAGGATTATGCCGCAACAATACTGGTCAAATTAAGATCCTACATCTGTAGGGGACAGCATTATTTATTATTCTTATTGCTGAGCATGGTGACCCATGCATGATGACCCATGGTGACCCTTAAAAGTAAGTAGCTAGCCAATAAGATTATGAGTAAGGATAACGTGTATATTTGGATGGGGGCTAGTGGTGTTTATTGTCCTGAAGGGAGCATGCTACCAACAAAATAATTCACAACAAAAAGTTCACAAGAAAAATTGGTTCTGGAATCAACTTCATCTCCACATTCTTGGAGGGCTATGCTTCCGGGATGAGATCGTTTTCATGTTTAATGTTTTATGTATGTTTTGTGCTCCAAGTGTGTTTACTAAGACTACTAAGTACTAGAGATGGCATTTTTCACGCTTTCTGATGTGAGACATTTATTCTTGCAGAACTGGGTGGCGCTGGATGATGTGGCTGATGATTGGTTGCTTTCTAGTGCAAAAAGATAAGCACATTCTGTATTCATGCCTTGCAAACCAATCTATTCTGAGCGATGCCAGTGGTCCATTGCTTGGGCTAAACAGTCCAATTCAGCACATTAGCCAAATGCCACATTTGGGAAATTGATTCTTCTCTCATGGGCCAGCTGGTTGTTTCCTATTACCTCAATGGAAATGAAGACTTGGTTGAGGGAATAAAAGTGAACTACAGATGGTCAAATCCATCTACCTTCATCACAATACTGTATATTGTATGTTTATAGTAGACAAAAATACAACAAATTAAATCAGTGAGTCTTTTCATGAGGAAACATATTGCTTGTCACGAACATGATCAACAGTTTAATGTGATATGAACATGTATAAGCACTACATTGGCAAATTATAAAAGTGTAGATTTTTTTCAGCATAATATGGCACAAAAAAAAGCATTTTACATTTGCCCAAACATTTTAGAAATTCAAATACGGATAGATATTTTACAGAGTGACACGTGTAGAAAGTTTCTTCCATTCCAGAAAGTAAATATTTGATCCACTGTGTTCTGGAGCAGAAACTAATTGTGGGGGGTTGAAAGAATCATCAAGAGTCTTAATTCATCAAGAGAGTCTTCATTAATATTAAACACACTGATAATGAGTAATGAGGGATTAAAAGGAATAATTTAACATGATTATCACTTGGTAGTCTCTGGGTTGCATTAATCCGTAAATACAGAATGAAATAATTAGTGGTTCCAACGATTCTATGGGCAGCTGAGTTTGAGTGTAATTGTAAATTTGCTGACGCCCTTATGTGGTGGTGAGTGAAAACATGACAAGAGTCACGTTGATTTGCAAGGTGGTTGGTTGGTTGGTTGTGGGGAATGTAAATTGCAGGATTTGCAATCTGTGAGTAGCAGAAGTTTCCACTCCATGCATGTTCTTGTTTTCTAACCTTACCCTAACCCGAACACTTACCTTAACCACTTGCTACAGTAGCATACCTAAACTTAACCTTACCCTGCCTACCACTTACCCTAACCACTTAATAGCATGCCTAAACCTAACCCATTCTAGATGTTCATTACTGATATTTGTTTATGCTAAGTAAGAGTGTGCAACAGCACCTCGCTATGGAGATAGCCACACACCGTACAATGTACACAAAGTGAGTTTCCCATGGCAGTACTCAAATATATACAAATCTGTATGAGATAGTTTTGTCCTGTACCATGGATAGAAATAACCAAAGTGCTGTCTCTTCCATGTTTTTTACTGTATTCATTCTTGTTCTCTATCTACAACCACTGTGATTATTATTATTTGACCCTGCTGGTCATCTATGAACGTTTGAACATCTTGGCCATGTTCTGTTATAACCTCCACCTGGCACAGCCAGAAGAGGACTGGCCAACCCTCAGAGCCTGGTTCCTCTCTAGGTTTCTTCCTAGGTTCCTGCCTTTCTAGGGAGTAGTTCCTAGCCACCGTGCTTCTACATCTGCATTGCTTGCTGTTTGGGGTTTTAGGCTGGGTTTCTGTATAGTACTTTGTGGCATCGGCTGATGTAAAAAGGGCTTTATAAATCAATTTGATTGATTGATTGATAGAGCAGACAATCCCTGATTGGATTATGTTAACCAAACAAAATATTTAAAGTATTAGCTAGCTTTCGACACATAAAATGAGAAGTGACTTTTTCAAATCCCTCTCACATATACTAAACTATCAAACATGGATGTGGTATTAGCTGTGAAAAGGGGCAGGATATACTTTTGTGAGAATAATTATGTTTTTTCTGTTTACTTCTGATTGTAAGTCGTTACCACAGACAAAATCTTGGCAGTCTCTGATCTTTGAATTTTTTCTTTAGTTTACTCTGTAATGATGAGGGGAAATGGAAGTCAAAGGGTAACGAGATCCCACACAATGCCTTTGAAGCAAGGTTGCTCAGTGATCCAGCACTAAGATAAAACCACATACGGTACCTGTACAAGTTCTAATGTACAAGCCAAAGTCATCACAAAACAATACGCCAGAAAACATGGACTTAAGCTTTCCATATCATACACCAATTCAATAAATAAGATAAAGTAGGCTTATATTGAGTACACATTATAGTATTTTTAAATAGTTTATACAATAGCGTTATTAAAAATCCCAACATGTGTTTTTTTCCATTGCAAACTCTCTATTACAGATTGCAAGACAGGTTTAAGTTATATGGACAACATTTCCCTTGTATACACATTAGCAACTCGCAACAAGAGAATTGGCCATTACATTCAATCAACAAAAAGCTTTCTCTTCAAAAAGATATTCAACTTTAAAGAGAAAATCACACTGTGTGCATTTCTTATATTCTGGGCAATATCTAATAGAGCAATAGCTAATATTTTTTAACAATTCAAAAGTACTCCATAATAGCATACCATGTACAATATACAGCAGTAACCTCAGGCTTTAATGTGTAGAGTGAAGCTATATTATAGACGCTCATTTCAATAGCTACTTAAGACAGCAGAAATACAGCATTAAGAAGGACCAACAATATGCACATGCACAAAATATCTGCACATATAAGAAGGCAAATTACCAAACAGTCACAGTTTTGATGTATAATAAGATGGTCAGTGAGATATCAAAGTCCACATTCTTTCTATTCCTGAGAGTCAGACTCAGCAATCCTCCTGTGATAATGACAGAGAGCACGAGAGAGAAAGCAAGATAGAAGAGGGGAGGGAGCAAGAGAGAAAGAAAGAGAGCTGCTCACTACACGTATGATCGTATGTCCAGTATGGCACATCGTCTGGCGTGGCGTTATTCTGATGATGGAACAGCACTGATGTGGAACTATGTAGCTTGAGTGCATATCCAGTTTTCCTCATATTGTCTTCATACAATCTCTGAATCGAAACATGGAATCTCATAGCATTATACGTCTCAGAAGGCCCCTTGAAAACAACCAATCATCATGGCCGTAGTTGAGCTGGCACTCGGTGACCTCCAATCAGACGTTGGTGCAGTTGGTGGAGGGTGGTGTGTTGTCCACCTTGCTGCGGAACTCCTTGAGTTCGTTGAGAGGGGAGTTGGTAATCTGACACCTGAACACCTGCTTGTAGGCCTTTCTGAAGTTCTCCGAGAGGAAGGCATAGATGACAGGGTTGACGGAGGAGTTGCTATAGGCCAGGCAGTGGGCCGCCACCCGGAACAAGAAGGACCACTGGGTCAAGGGGAAGTTGCCGAACTCCACCCACAGGTGGACCACATGGTGGGGGAGCCATGACAGGCAGAACACCACCACCACTACAAGAACCGTCTGGGCAGTCTAGTGGGGAGAGAGAGGGGAGTGGGGGGGCACAGGGTAAGAGGTCTCCAAGTATGAAGAGTGGCATTTGTCCACTACAGTTTTATCGTTCATAAAAATAAAAACAATTCTGAATGCATCTTTTAATGTCAATACAATGTCTATTTGTTATAACGGTGTGCGTCTAATAAGCTTGTGACATGTATAACCTTGTCTCTTTATGAGATTATCTTTCAGTAGAATCTGGGATGTTCTCATGTCTTATTCCAAAACTAGCAGAGTTAAAGGTGGCACCTTTCAGCTGAAATGCCAATTTCATGCTTGCTGGTCTGCTCTGCCTTTCCCCTGCATTCCTGGCTTGCAGATTGATTTACCGTTGTGTTAAATAATTAGCACACAACATGGGAGATATATTAAAGAGCGTGGACATACTAAAAAGGCATTGGGGCTGGGCTGGAGATGTTTACAAATGTGTCTGCTTGCTTTCCACTGCTTATTTGGGTAAAAGGGAGGCTCGAGTGTCTGCCTGCCACAGCAGTCCCCGAGCGCCACTAACAGGGTAGCCCACGTAGCGTTTACAGGAAACTGGGAAATGATGCTGAGAAAAAAGGAGGGAGGGATGGCAGGGAGAAAGATATGGTCAAAGACCGACAGGAAGGCAGAATAAAAAACAAACCTGTAGTATAAAAGACAGAACGACAGAGAGATCAGACATACAGACACAGAGGGGTAGATGTAACTAAGTAATGAATTGATGAACTGAGGTTTTCAGTAAGCTTGGTGGTATCATGAAAATTTACATAAGTCCAGCTCAAATGCCTACCATTTAGCACTACAACCAGCCCAAAATCAACATCAACCACATTGTTGCAAAAGGCACAGCCACATAAAAAAAAATCTCCCTTTCACCTGTTCCCAGGTCTCCTTTGAAGACTAGCAGAACTGACTGTACACTGAACTCTCAATCATTCAGAGATGTCAAATTGGTATGTGTAGTGTTCAATTACTCATTCAACAGTCAAATCCCAAATTTAAAACGGAAATAACCTTGCACTGTTATTTATTTTATCATCATTAGTTAAGTCTAGGTGTTTGAGTCTATGTGGTGTTTCTCTGGAAGACCGAGCACAGCTAATTTGACGGTGACAACTTGTGAATCTGTAAATAGTTATTGGGCTCATATATGGAAATCTAAATATATAAATCTCTCTCTTAAGCTACTCTATATGGTATAGAAGAGGAATCTGAATCTGTATGTATAGTACAGCACACACACATGCCCACACACACACACGCCCACGCCCACACACACACACACAGTCGGGCTAAAAATCCCCCAAAAGATAAAATCAATGAAGTGAAACAGTGGAGGTAGAAGATTGTGACTTCCCCTCTGACATCCTCACATTGAAGGGCTTTAGCTCCTCATTTAGAGGTTTGTGGAAGAACCAGTCCAGTATTGGCATCAATAACAATTCCTGTGTGCTGTTTAAATGCCTAAATGAATGAAATAACTGAGAGTAAAACTGTTAAATCTGCTAATTAACTGTGCCTCACACCTCCTACGCAGGGAATTAATTCAATCATAGTGGCATGCCAATCAAAAACAAACCCATTACCTACTTCAAGGAACACCTTTTTTTTTTGCAGAAAAGCCTAAAGATGTTTTTTTTTAAGACTGCAATTGCTAACAACCGTCTGTTGACATTTCATTTCTTTGAGTATGTTTATTATGAAGTGTCAGAAAGTACTGGAATTGATATGACACATCACATTTATAACCAAGTGCATGATACAAAAATCCAGGTTTATCTGGCCTCGTGTCACAAATCCCTTTATAATAATCCAAACACATTGTCAAGATTACTTTTCAGGAGTGGATTGAAAGTACAACATTTACTCAATACGCTTGTCCCAGGGGATTACAGGAGCTTTAGAGATATCCCTATGAGCACAAGATGTTGAAAATACGTATTTTTGTTGTGCTCACTTGGATGCCACACACGACAGTCTATAAACACCCTGTCCTCCTTCTGTGTGTACCTAGGGCTGATAAGTGGAGATGTTTTATAACAGTGGAAGAGAGTAGCATTGTTTTCCCAGCTGCTCCTCCCAGCTGCTCCGTTTCACAGCATTGGAGGAGTTACTGAACTGATGGCTGGAGATCGAGGCCAGCCTCCTCCTACTCCTCACACATGCACACATACATACATACATACATACATACATACATACATACACTGAGTGTACAAAACATTATGAACACCTGCTCTTTCCATGACATAGACTGACCAGGTGAATCCAGTTGAAAGCTATGATCCCTTGTTAAATCCACTTAAATCGGTGTCGATGAAGGGGAGGAGACAGGTTGAAGAAGGATGTTTAAGCCTTGAGACAATTGAGACATGGATTGTGTACGTGTGCCATTCAGACCGTGAATAGGCAAGACAAATTATTTAAGTGCCTTTGAACAGGGTATGGTAGTAGGTGCCAGGCGCACCGGTTGGTGTCAAGAACTGCATCGCTGCTGGGTTTTTCACACTCAACCGTTTCCAGTGTGTATCAAGAATGGTCCACCACCCAAAGGACATCCAGCCAACTTGACACAACTGTGGAAAGCATTGGAGTCAACATGGGCCAGCATCCCTGTGGAACCTTTTGACACCTTGTAGAGTCCATGCCCCAATGAATTGAGGCTGTTCTGAGGTCAAAAGGGGGTGCAACTGTATATTAGGAAGGTGTTCCTAATGTTTTGTACACACAGACACACAATTGATTATACCTTTAATTGAACACCTTGTCTCTTGATCTGCCTATGGACACAGCCTCAGTTTACTTTACTCATTTGACACATTGAATTGTATCCACAGTGAAAGCTTTAACTGTAAATAAATTAGGCTGGTTGGGTGAGATGATTGACGACTCAAACATGCGCATCGATTTGAACCAGGCAGCAGTAACTCATCAGCTAGGTTTCCATCCAATTGGCGACATATTTTCATGAGTATATTTTAAAATCTGCATAAAAACAATATGTGCATTGTCCCACCAGAGATGTGTTTCCCATCAAATTGGCTTCTTGTGGCTGTGCGTGATGACGTAGTGCACATAAAAATCACTTTTGTGGTTAAATTCCCATGTATCAGATAAAAAAAAGATATAAGTTAAATGGGTTTCCATCACATTTTCAACTCTACTGATGGTTTTGCCACAAAATAAATTGCGTTATATAGCAAATGTGCCCCCTCTGGTATTGGCACGTGCGGCTTAGCCAACAGCTCGCAGATACAATGCGGGTATAGCCTACATGATGAGATTATTATGGACAAAATAGCGAGATTGTTTTTATTTGTCAAATGGCAGCCAAGCATCGATCATCATGTCACCAGAATAAGACCCTCGATATTTATTGGTAAGGAGCATCAAGTTCATCACCTTTCACTTTCACCACCCTGTGAAGTTCATCATAATTTATTTCATTTGTTACCTAATAAACTGAATTATTTCCTGAGTCGTAGTGGGAGGACCACACAACATGTAATGGAGTCACGCGATTACGTGATATGATGGTTATTATTAAAAGCGTATCTCGCATAATTAATTTTACTGACAAAAAGATCCCACCTTGTCTAAAGTATTTAGTTTTGTTGACATTTGGAAAGTTTACCGACAAATTAGCTGTTTCCATCAGGCCTGTTGTGTCATTTATCCGACATGTACTTTACTCGCATGAAAAGGTTGGATGGAAACCTGATTATAGTGAAGCTATTCCTATAGACAAATATTTCAGTAATCAGAGTTTATACTTATTGAATGACATTGAAACTGTCTAGATGTGAAAAAATGAGAATACATTTTTGTAAACACTTAGTTCAGATCATCATTAATATTTTATTGTTTAGTTATGTGTAAGCCATATGGACCAGTGTCTGGCCATATTATAATTGCCAACACTAATGATCCAATGTATTAAACAATCTGAGGACACTACTGAACCGTTTATTTGGAGCATACTGGCTAGAACAAATATAGATCTCTTGAGGCCCATATTTTGGTGTGTGATGCAGTTCTGACAGACGGTCAGCACCAGGTGAGCAGCAGCAGCGGGTTGGCTTAGACAGGCAAATGGCCATTAAGAAGAGTAATGGCTGAAAGTCCAGTTTGATTGCACTTTCCCACCGTGCTGCTTCACTCAAGTGTGGTAATTGACAGGCGCTTCAGGGACATTGTAGATGGAATGTACTGCCAATACCAAGTGCCTTATATTCAACATATAATACTGACTAAGTTTATCGGTTATTTTTCTTCACTAGACTATTATTTTTGCAATGGGATGTTGGTTCTTCCATGGTATACGTTGCAGCTCTACGCAGGTGCATCATGCACCCCCAAAAAATCTGAGCTGGCACAAAGTACGTGAGGATGGCTAGGGGGTGGTCCGGAGGGGGGCTAGGCCGCTAGTCCAGAAGGTTGGAGATGTTTGCCTTTTTCAAACACCTGAAATAGCTTTATCCTACAATCTAGAGCCATAATCATTAGGATTAATTCTATGTCAATAATATGTAGATTTGTCTGCATATCTCTTGAGGTGTCTGTGGTTCTTCTTTTAAAGAAACTAAATATGCTTCTCTGCATCTCTGCTAAAATCTGGGTAAAAGATTGAAAGGAATGTGAGTTTTGTTCAGTACATGTAGTTATTGCTTGCTTTTCTAAAGTCTACCAATCTTGCCAGAAGACATGTCAGCTAAGATAGACAAGATAGCTACTCTAACTTGATTGATAGCATGAAATGGCTTCTTGGTAGCTAGTTATGAGTTTGGGAGATAGGGAACTTATCTGTGCCCGCTAAAGCCAACTTCATAACATTTCTAGGTGGCTAGTGGTGTTACAGAGAAACAACAGTCAAAAATATATTATTCCTTTATATTTAATTGTTTTAAACAGGACAAATCGGATATTGGGCATGACACCTCTGGCTCTCTGCTTCTATACACAATGTCTCTGAAGATGGCACATTACTAAACATGGGCTTTCTCAAATTACATTGAGATTGTGTAACGACTTGAACCAAATTGATAATCAACATCATGATAAACATCATCATAAAGTGCATTGAGAAGTAAGAGGGATTGGATATTGCACATTGAATGATATGTTTGATATGATTATATCTTTGAAAACATCTTAGCCAAACAGTGTTTTTAGACTCCTAGAGCTCTAGACATGACGTCTAGAAAAAGTATTAACGTAAAAATGATTTTTTTTTTTAAACCAACAAAACAGGGTCTCCGTCACTTGTTTGCCATGTAGCTGAGTTGTGATGAGGCATAACTCCTCTCAAAATCATAGAATGCTCTTTAAATGCAAGGACTGACAGGCCAAGATGGTTAAACTCCTAGATATAGTTTAAACCATATTTTGAAGCTATACAATGTTTCTTTACATTCTTTGTGTTTGTAAACAAGTAATAAAACCTTCTATTTTTGGGTTATGATAAAACCATAGTGGGTCATAGTGCTAAGCTCGTGAGACATGTATAAGTTATATTCTTCAAGAATCATTAAGTAAATATTAAGAATTGAAAATACCAATGCACAGCTTCCTAAATCCCAGACTGCAGCTTTAAATCCTAGACTGCAGCTTTAAATCCCAGACTGCAGCTTTAAATCCTAGACTGCTGCTGGACAACTGGTGTGGGAGGCTGTAATACTCCAACATACTACATTTGTGGGGCTGTCCACCATACAACTAATGATCACCATCAACAGTCAATATGTAAATGTGATGAATGGTTTTACATACCTTCTTTTTGGACGCCTCTGACTTTTTGGACATGTTTCTGAGTTTTTTGTGCAGGTGATTTAAAACCTGAAAATGCATAAAGAATTGTGTGATGACATACCAAAACGATTCATTAAAGCCTATGCTATAAAAAAAAAAATCTGTAATAACATTATACTGAAATCATTTCTTTTCAAAGGCTATCTAATTTATGTCTTAGTTGTCCCCATTTTAGATTACCCAAACTCAGAAATTGACATATGTAAAGGAATTCATAACTCATTGCGAATACAATTATCTATCAATACAATAATAAATAAATCAGCTCTGATTGCTTGCTTACCTTTGCGTAACAGAACGAAATCAGCAACAGGGGCAGTACATAACCAAAAACAAACGTGCACACAACATAGACTTTCTTTTGGTTTTGATCCGGCCACACTTCCCAGCAGTAGGTGTGATTCTCGTCTCTCTGGTATATGTTGTGTATGACCGCGACTGGCGCTGCCATGGCCAAAGAGAGTATCCAAATGACCACCACTCCGATCAAAGCGTGCTTTGACACGCGGATGGAGGACGATTTTCTGGAGTGAACAATGGCAATGTAGCGGTCCACCGACATTGCGGACAAGGTGAAAATACTGACCAGCATGGAAACGGTGAAGAAATAATGAATAAACTTGCAGATGAAGGCACCTAGAACCCATGTCGGCATCATGTAAATAGTTGACTGAAAAGGGATGCAGAAAAGCAGGTAGGACAGGTCGGCGATGCTAAGGTTGAGGATGAATATGTTGGTGGTGCTCCGTGGTTTTCCGGGTTTACTATGGGCCAGCACCGTGATAACCATGGAGTTTCCCAACACTCCAAGTGTAAAGATGAGTCCGAAAACCAAAAGCGTAATGAAGTTGTCCATGCCAATCCCGAACAAAAGTTTCTGATTTTCCTCCTCGACATCCGTTCTGTTGACATACCATGGTGCAAATTCGGTTAGGTTGTCCAAACCAGACGAGTTCATCACTTTTTCTAGTGCTGAACTATTTTCAAATGTAAGTGAATGGGGCACAAATGCCTTCTTATGTCTTCCTGGGTCGTTTGACAGTAGCTGGCAGGCGTTTTTGCCTATTCAGATAATTAAAGCATAATTTGTTTCAAAGTCTCTTGAGTCTCTTGAATGCAGCCATCACACAATATTGTATCTCAATTCGTTGCAATGTTCCTCATTGTTTTTCGATACAATGTAAGTGAAGATACTTTTTATGAGACATTTTGTCAATATGTCTGAAGTTAGCTGCCCAGAGTGTACTGTTCTATATATTCTTGGTGCGTAATGCAGTTGCTGTCTCCACCTGATGCGTCCTCAGTCGCAGGATGGCTTCGCTCAAATCCCTCCTCGCCCTATTTCCCCCTACATATTATAGAAGGGGCTGGGCTGCGCGTCTCACGTCAGCTTTCAGTACTACCGCCCAAGATGTACTAAAAAGCACTCCAAAATTAAATTTGGCCTGTCCACGTTCTCGTGGCCATAATTATGCACAATGCGATGTATAAGACATCGAATGACATCATTCTCTTGTAGGCTAACATGTGGGGTGATTGCAATTGTTTAACAGCAGTCTAATATACACTGAGTGTACAAAATATTCGGAACACCGTCCTAATATTGAGTTGCACCCCCTTTTGGCCTCAGAACATCCTAAATATGTCGGGGCATGGACTCTTCAAGGTGTCGAAAGCATTTCACAGGGATGCTGGCCTATGTTGACTCCAAAGATTCCCACAGTTGGCTGCATGTCCCTTGGGTGGTGAACCATACTTGATACACACGGGAAAATGTTGAGCGTGAAAAACCCAGCAACGTTGCAGTTCTTGACACACTCAAACCGGTGCGCCTGGCACCTCCTACTATACCCCGTTCAAAGGCACTTAAATATTTTGTCTGGCCCATTCACCCACTGAATAGCACACATACACAATCCATGTCTCAATCCATGGTTCAATGCAAATAGTCCCAGTGGCCATTTGATTAATTGTTCAGCATTAAATTGTTCTCTTGGTAATGTTGTGTACACTCAGTGTAGTTGGCATTCATCATTTCTGTGAAATGGGCTGTTGGCTTATGAAACAAGGTGCTGGATTTGTGCTTAGCCAATGAAGGTGTAGTGGGCCAGGCCTGACAAACATCATCTCATCCCAAAGTATTATTTAAAAAAACGACAAGCATTAGCTCCTCTCTGATAATGGTAAATGGTTGTGCCTGGCTCTTGTTCTGGCAGAAGGCCTAGAGCTTGTATTTAGGGACAGACTACTTTATGAGATGGAGGCATTTACAGTAAAGGGTACAGAATCCACATTAGCCCATTAGTATATCCCCCAATGTTCTCCCCACTGGATGGCCAAACGTTGGTGCCATTCCGCCTCTGCTGAACAACATCAGGATAAAGAAAAGTGTGCTCTCTAGAACAAATCATTTCAGTTATCTCTGATATCCTTCAATTTGCTTCCATTCGCCCATATAATTTACTAATTGATGTTACAGCCCTCTGGTTAATGTACTTTTTCAGTTGGGCACTTCCTTCATTCTCACATATGTGCAGGACTAAACAGCACAGATGAGATTTATGACTGGTGGATCATGCTTAAAACACACACACACACACACACACACACACATACATGCACGCACACACAAACACACACATGCGGGACTTGTACAGTTCCTTGATAGCGTATAGGACTCTATAGTACACTGTGAGTTATGACCTGTTGTCCAAGATTGTGGCTGTTAGTTAAGATTAGACAGTGCGACACAAAAACCCTGCTGTAGCCTATTGTTGGGGTGTCATATAGCTCTGGGGTATGATTTACCAGTATACCTGTAGATATCAAAGAACAACAATAACCATGCTATAACTGGAATTGAGATGGAACTGACCACCATCTCTTCTCAGGACATCCAGGCATTCTGAAGGTTCCTTTTTCTATACCTACCTGTATGTTAATGCTACGGCGCTGGCCTAAGCTGGGCGATGAAGTAGAACGGACCCAGAAGTTCAGCGAGCGCTGCCCTAGAAGCTATGGCAACAGAGCCACGATGCAAGGTAGAGTGTATTTCCGTCATTGTCCTGGGTCAGGGTCGAGTGGCTTTTCTCAGTCCGGCTAGCGCCGAGCTATCAGTGCATACCCAAACACACATTTCCGCACAGAACCCATATCATCCCAAATCATGGCAGCTGTGTTTACCCACATCAGCAAAGAGTCGTCAACAACAACGGCAGGAAGAGGTAAACCTGCCATTTGAGTCAGAATCACTCCATTGGCTTCAAGACCTTTTGCTTCACAGACAACAAAGGCATTGTGTCTGACGTGGTTAAACAAATACAGGCACCTAGACCACTTTATTGCTTTTTCTGATACTTCTGGACAAGGGAGAGTAGATTTATAAACTATAGCTTATTCTTCATTTAGCTGTCATTGTCATTGTTTACTGCACTCTTTCATTCAATGAGCACAAGGAAAATGTACTTTAGACAGCCCTAGTATTTTCATAAGAAATGATCAATAACATGCAGGTTTTATTCACAGGGCTTAATGTGATTGAGATTAAAATGGAACGATGTAAACAGATTGACACCAAACGAATGACAGCAATCGTAAAGATTATTTCCCAAGTAAATCTTATTTCTAAATGAGAGTAAACAGTAAGGTTTTATATAGTTATTGGATTTTAGATCTGGTTTATGTGTGAGCCTTATGACTCCAGATGATGTTCATGGTTCAGAAAGAGACAGCAACATTGAGACAGGATGATGTACAGCATCAATAACACACGCACCAAAATGCCTATAAACACAATACATTTAAGAATATTCTTCAATATACTTAAAACAGATTGATGAATACAACAACATCCATTTACAGTATCAACTTCTCGGCATCAACCATTTCAGAATTTTTCGTATTGCCAAACAAATAACTAAGATTATAGGCTGTAGAAAAATAAGACTACGTGGTTAGTATGGAATTTTACTTCCACTAGATGGGGGTATTCTATATTGAAGAGATAGGGTTGTCTAAAGCAGCTGTGACTGTAATTTATGAGCTGATTAACTGAACTACTTAATTCAACGCTTAATACAGGCCACCTAATTGGTGTGAAATAAATGTGTTTTCATCAAGGCTAGTGCACCAAAATGTCAAATTGGTGCCGTCTGTTTAAGATGTGAGCTTTCTCTGTACTTACAGGAGCAAACATGCAATGAGAATAAAAGCAAACATTTATAATCAAATAAGTACGTAGAATGTATATGCAAATATTTGGTTTGAACAACCAACAGATACTGTTTCCTAGGCTGTGAGCACTAAAAGCTGCATTGTGAACACCCCATGTTGCTGGCAACGCAATACAAATAAGACTGTTCCCTTTGTGATTGGTCCGTCATTTTGTCAGATATCAGAGCTTTGTGTTGTGCCTCTATTTTATGCTATTTCATCCTTGGCTCACCTAGCTACAGATAGAATGCCCATTACAGGCTTTCTGAGCACTAGGTGGAAAACCGCCAGAATGGCCTGTCAATTTTCTTCCGGTGTTGTTGCAGTGGACATTGCCTGAGTGTTCTGAGGGAGACTCATTATCCAGAGCACCTTAAAATCACTGCTTCTGATGTGAAGGTGCCTCAGACTCCAATGATATGGCAATTACCTGCTTGTTGTTGTCCAGGAAAGGAAGCTAGCTGGCTAGCAGCATGCAGGAAACGTTTTGGGCATTATAGGCTACCAGTATACAGTTCTGGTATCAGCACATACTCCTAACATACTCCTAAGTGGCAGACATAGAGGAAACAGAACAGCAGCTCACTTGTAAAGGCCACTTATTGAGGCTTTAGCCATATGCAAATGTGCAATAGTGAGGACAATGTCAATAGCCAACTGAACACATTTCCATCTCAATCAGATTGTAGCATCAATAACACAATGACAATTAACAAATCAACGTGAAGCCCTAAAATGGAAATTTCACTGTCTTAATGGTGGTGTCAGCCCCCCCCCCCCCCCAAAAAAAAACACACACGCACTCTAGATGATTGCCTGCCAAAGGAGAAGCCAGGCCTTCTTGATAATGATCAGGGTTTTACGAGGACGTCATTTACTGATTTTCAACGTAGAGACATTTCATGTGGAAAGGGTGGAAAACAACAATAAAACTGAGTAACATGAGATGGAAAATCTCTATTTGCAATCTCTATATTTCCTGCTCCTAGGTTATCTGAATGGAAAACACATCATCTGTGTCCAAAAGTCTCCAATCAGCATAATTGCGTTGGTCATTATTGATGAGAGACAAACACGGATTCCTGTAATAACCATAAAGAGGTTGTTCACCGGGCACCAAACGAAAGAAAACAGACTGACATCGAGAGGGACTACTGTACCTCAACTTGTTCAGTTTGAATCGCTCGCTTTTGTTTGTTTTGCAATGGTGTGCACTAATGAATACGACCCAAGATTGTATGGATTGCTGTATGGTCTATTGCAAATTAATCCTACAGTATGTGACATTTCCATACAATAGTTGGTAATTTCTTACATGCAAATTAAAACCAGAGATCTCTGGACTGAGATCTGGAACTCAGAAAGAATATGAGTTATTGCAACCCATTTCTACCATACCTTGCTTTTTTTTAACTTAATATTTACTGTGTAATTGATTCCATCTGACAATTATAGAGGGGCAGAAAAGCACATACTTTCAAGGAAATTGAATGGCGAAATTGTTTTGTATTTGTCTCTGAACACCTGATTCTGTGGGTCTACTGCGTTATATGCTTTGATGCAGCCCCCAAACAGATAGAAAATGTGGCAGAGTGGGAAAAGCAATTTGATCAAATATTTGCATGAGCAATTTCAATTCTGGGATTGATTAGAATTCAAGTATAGTCTTTTGAGAAATTGGAAAAATAAATACTTGTGAATTTTTTGTATGAGACCTTGATGTGACTTGGTCATTTCACAATAAGGGTGCCTGGGTTGTCACAGGACGACATAACTTACAAATAATAAATGCACAGTGTAATATTCATTTACGATCTTTCCCCCCAAAATATATATTTTTTAAATATAGCAACAATTATTGTTAAAAGTGAAAGTGATATTTTCTAGTTTAGCCCTCTATAGTTCAAGAGCTCTCCAGAGCTGACAATGTTATTGGCCTTACTTTGTGCACCTCATTTTAAACAATGTAGAACATAAAACAGGTGTGTGCACTTATTGCCAACACCTACCTAATATGGCGTGACTTTCTTGCTCTTTTTGTTCGTATGAAGTTGAGCAAGTTTGACCATGGATACTACCAGTGACTGTGTCAAAACAGACAAAAAGGGCATGATTGCTTACCCTGGGATCCAATGATACTGCTTACCCTGGGATCCAATGATACTGCTTACCCTGGGATCCAATGATACTGCTTACCCTGGGATCCAATGATACTGCTTACCCTGGGATCCAATGATACTGCTTACCCTAGGATCCAATGATACTGTTGTTTTACTAGTGAAACAATGAGCACAGCGTTCAGTCTGTTTTAATAAGGTTGATGTCTGTGCCTGCGCAGAAATTCAATTAGCACAATGAAAATCCACATAAAAATCTGTCATTTTAAACTAGAGATATCTGTTCACACAATACCCTATAACGACAAAGCAACAACAGTTTTTTAGACATTTTTGCTAATTTATAAAAATAAAAAAAATAATGAAATATCACATTTACATAAGTATTCAGACCCTTTACTCAGTACTTTGTTGAAGCACCTTTGGCAGTGATTACAGCCTCATTCTTCTTGGGAATGACACTACAAGCTTGGCACACCTGTATTTAGGAAGTTTCTCCCATTCTTTTTTGCAGATCCTCTCAAGCTCTGTCAGGTTGGATGGGGAGTGTTGCTGCACAGCTATTTTCAGGTCTCTCCAAAGATGTTTGATCGGGTTCAAGTCCGGGCTCTGGGTGGGCCACTCAAGGTCATTCAGAGACTTGTCCCAAAGCCACTCCTGCATTGTCTTGGCTGTGTGCTTAAGGTCGTTGTCCTGTTGGAAGGTGAACCTTCGCCCCAGTCTGTTCCTGAGCGCTCTGGAGCAGGTTTTCATCAAGGATCTCTCTGTACTTTGCTCCATTCATCTTTGCCTCGATCCTGACTAGTCTCCTAGTCCCTGCCGCTGAAAAACATCCCCACATCATGATGCTGCCACCCATGCTTCACCGTAGGGATGGTGCCAAGTTTCCTCCAGACGTGACGCTTGGCACTCAGGCCAAAGAGTTCAATCTTGGTTTCATCAGACCAGAGAATCTTGTTTCTCATAGTCTGAGAGTCTTTAGGTGCATTTTGGCAAACTCAAAGTGGGCTGTCATGTGCCTTTTACTGAGGAGTGGCTTCTGTCTGGCCACTACCATAAAGGCCTGATTGGTGGAGTGCTGCAGAGATGGTTGTCCTTCTGGAATGTTCTCCCATTTCCACAGAGGAACTCTAGAGCTCTGTCAGAGGGACCATTGGGTTCTTGGTCACCTCCCTGACCAAGGTCTCCCCCGATTGCTCAGATTGGCCGGGGGGCAGCTCTAGGAAGAGTCTTGGTGGTTCCAGATTTCTTCCATTTAAGAATGTTGGAGGCCACTGTGTTCTTGGGAACCTTCAATGCTGCAGACATGTTTTGGTACCCTTCCCCAGATCTGTGCCTCGACACAATTCTGTCTCGGAGCTCTACGGACAATTCCTTCGGCCTCATGGCTTGGTTTTTGCCCTGACATGCACTGTCAACTGTGGGACCTTATATAGACAGGTGTTTGCCTTTCCAAATCATGCCCAATCAATTGAATTTAACACAGGTGGACTCCAATCAAGTTGTAGAAACATCGCAAGGATAATCAATGGAAACAGGATGCACCTGAGTTCAATTTCGAGTCTCATAGCAAATCGGTCTGAATACTTATGTAAATAAGGTATCTGTTTTTTATTTGTAATACATTTGCAAAAAAAATTGCCTTGTCATTATAGGGTATTGTATGTATATTGCTGAGGATTTTTTAAATGTAATCAATTTTAGAATAAGGCTGTAACGTAACACAATGTGGAAAAAGTTAAGGGGTCTGAATACTTTCCGAAGGCACTGTATATGTCGGTTGTTTTGCTCTATGACGCCCACAGGCCTCACAAGATTCCTGGTACCAGTCTAAAAAATGAATGGAAGTCTACAGTATGTGGAGACTGTTCAATGCCCAAAATGTGTGGTTAAATACATGTAAAAAAAAAAAAAGAAACAAACAAATGGATCCTGATCTTTCTTATATCTCTCAGATATAGGAGAGACACTTCAGAACAAACTTCCTTTTAATATGTTTTTGGGACTATTGTTTTTTTGTTTACCTTTATTTAACTAGGCAAGTCAGTTAAGAACAAATTCTTATTTACAATGACAGCCTACCCCAGCCAAACACTAACAAAGCTGGGCCGGCCAATTGTGCGCCGCCCTATGGGACTCCCAATCACGGCCTGGAATCGAACCAGGGTCTGTAGTGACGCCTCTAGCACTGAGATGCAATGCCTTAGACGGCTGTGCCACTTGGGAGCCACTCGTTGTTCCATGTAGTGAATCTGTTATTCAACGCGTTTGTATGGGCAGTGAGACCAAAAATAATTTTTCATCAAATTGTTTTATATATACTGCTCAAAAAAATTAAAGGGAACACTTAAACAACACATCTTAGATCTGAATGAAATAAATAATCTTATTAAATACTTTTGTCTTTACATAGTTGAATGTGCTGACAACAAAATCCCACAAAAATAATCAATGGAAATCCAATTTATCAACCCATGGAGGTCTGGATTTGGAGTCACACTCAAAATTAAAGTGGAAAACCACACTACAGGCTGATCCAACTTTGATGTAATGTCCTTAAAACAAGTCAAAATGAGACTCAGTAGTGTGTGTGGCCTCCACGTGCCTGTATGACCTCCCTACAATGCCTGGGCATGCTCCTGATGAGGTGGCGGATGGTCTCCTGAGGGATCTCCTCCCAGACCTGGACTAAAGCATCCGCCAACTCCTGGACAGTCTGTGGTGCAACGTGGCGTTGGTGGATGGAGCGAGACATGATGTCCCAGATGTGCTCAATTGGATTCAGGTCTGGGGAACGGGTGGGCCAGTCCATAGCATCAATGCCTTCCTCTTGCAGGAACTGCTGACACACTCCAGCCCATGAGGTCTAGCATTGTCTTGCATTAGGAGGAACCCAGGGCCAACCGCACCAGCATATGGTCTCACAAGGTGTCTGAGGATCTCATCTCGGTACCTAATGGCAGTCAGGCTACCTCTGGCGAGCACATGGAGGGCTGTGCGGCCCCCCAAAGAAATGTCACCCCACACCATGACTGACCCACCGCCAAACCGGTCATGCTGGAGGATGTTGCAGGCAGCAGAACGTTCTCCACGGCGTCTCCAGACTCTGTCACGTCTGTCACATGTGCTCAGTGTGAACCTGCTTTCATCTGTGAAGAGCACAGGGCGCCAGTGTAAGCACAACCCCCACCTGTGGACGTCGGGCCCTCATACCACCCTCATGGAGTCTGTTTCTGACCGTTTGAGCAGACACATGCACATTTGTGGCCTGCTGGAGGTCATTTTGCAGGGGTCTGGCAGTGCTTCTCCTGCTCCTCCTTGCACAAAGGCGGAGGTAGCGGTCCTGCTGCTGGGTTGTTGCCCTCCTACGGCCTCCTCCACGTCTCCTGATGTACTGGCCTGTCTCCTGGTAGCGCCTCCATGCTCTGGACACTACGCTGACAGACACAGCAAACCTTCTTGCCACAGCTCGCATTGATGTGCCATCCTGGATGAGCTGCACTACCTGAGCCACTTGTGTGGGTTGTAGACTCCGTCTCATGCTACCACCAGAGTGAAAGCACCGCCAGCATTCAAAAGTGACCAAAACATCAGCCAGGAAGCATAGGAACTGAGAAGTGGTCTGTTGGTCCCCACCTGCAGAACCACTCCTTTATTGGGGGTGTCTAGCTAATTGCCTATAATTTCCACCTGTTGTCTATTCCATTTGCACAACAGCATGTGAAATGTATTGTCAATCAGTGTTGCTTCCTAAGTGGACAGTTTGATTTCACAGAAGTGTGATTTACTTGGAGTTACATTGTGTTGTTTAAGTGTTCGCTTTATTTTTTTGAGCAGTGTATATTTTTTATACTGCAAGGGGTCATAAAATTCTAAATCCAATAGCTAAATGATCCTTGGTATGACCTTCTTAAAACAATTCCATATAGCTTAGTAGAAACCCCCACCCCACTTTTTAAACATCATGGAATAATGGCTACTATTCTTCAGCCTACGGTATGGTGTTTTGTAACATTGCAATTAGGGTAACAAAGTTACCTGTAATTTACCAACGTTACCAGAATCTTCAGTAGCTTTGGTATTTAACAGAAAATCTATAAAATGTATTGTAACTTTGTTAATTTATACTTGAATAACAAAATAACAAATATATTCAAATATAGTTCTGTGTCCATATTGTCCATGGGTTTCTAGTAGATAGGCCATATGGTTAAAGAGAAAACAGCCTAATTAATGAAGAAAGACACATTTGCAATTAACTCTTACAACTCTCTACTGCCACCAGTTTGACGCCAAGACATTGACAACAAATACATATTGTTAACATAGGCAATTTCCATGTAAAAGGACCCATGAGCACCAACATGTGAAGTTCATAGGAGCATGTGAAACTGGGTGACAAATGAAAGCGAAGAGTCTATATTTTTGAGAAATTATCATATACAGTACCAGTCAAAAGTTTGGACACGCCTACTCATTCAAGGGTTTTTCTTTATTTTACATTGTAGAATAGTAGTGAAGACATCAAAACTATGAAATAACACATATGGAATTGTGTAGTAACCAAACAAAAGTGTAAAACAAATCAAAATATAATTTATATTTGAGATTCTTCAAAGTAGCCACTCTTTGCCTTGATGACAGTTTTGCACACTTTTGGCATTCTCTTAACCAGCTTCACCTGGAATGCTTTTCCAACAGTCTTGAAGGAGTTCCCACAAATGCTGAGCACTTATTGGCTGCTTTTCCTTCACTCTGCGGTCCAATTAATCCCAAACCATCTCAATTTGGTTGAGATCGGGTGATTGTGGAGGCCAGGCCATCTGATGCAGTACTCCATCACTCTCCTTCTTAAATAGCCCTTACACAGCCTGGAGGTGTCATTGTCCTGTTGAAAAACAAATGATAGTCCCTCTAAGCGCACACCAGATGGGACGGCGTATTGCTGCAGAATGCTGTGGTAGCCATGCTGGTTAAGTGTGCCTTAAATTTGAAATAAATCACCAACAGTGTCACCAGCAAAGCACCACCACGCTTCATGGTGGGAACCACACATGCAAAGATCATCCATTCACCTCCTCTGCGTCTCACAAAGACACGGCAGTTGGAACCCAAAATCTCACATTTGGACTCATCAGACCGAAGGACAGATTCCCACCGGTCTAATGTTCATTGCTCGTGTTTCTTGGCCCAAGCAAGTCTCTTGTTATTATTGGTGTCCTTTAGTAGTGGTTTATTTGCAGATATTTGACCATGACGTCCTTATTCACAGTCTCCTCTGAAAAGTTCATGTTGAGATGTGTCTGTTAGTTGAACTCTGTGAAGCATTTATTTGGGTTGCAATTTCTGAGGCTGATAACTCTAAAGAACTTATCCTCTGCAGCACAGGTAACTCCGGGTCTTCCTTTCCTGTGGTGGTTCTCATGAGAGTCAGTTTCATCATAGTGCTTGATGATTTTTGCGACTGCACTTGAAGAAACTGTCAATGTTCTTGACATTTTCCGGATTGACTTACCTTCATGTCTTAAAGTAATGATGGACTGTCATTTCTCTTTACGTATTTGAAGCTGTTCTTATCATAATATGGACCTGGTTTTTTTCCAAATAGGGCTATCTTCTGTATACCACACTTACATTGTCACAACACAACTGATTGGCTGAAACGCAATAAGAAGGAAAGAAGTTCAATTGTGTTGGTTGTCTGTAGCTTATGCCTGCCCATACCATAACCCCACTGCCACCATGGGACAGTCTGTTCACAACGTTGACATCAGCAAACCGCTCGCCCACACAATGTCATACACGTGATCTGTGGTTGTGAGGCAGGATGGACGTACTGCCAAATTCTCTAAAACGACGTTGGAGGTGGCTTATGGCAGAGTAATGTACATCCAATTCTCTGGCAACAGCTCTGGCGGACATTCCTGCATGCCAATTGAATGCCCTCTCAGAACTTGAGACATCTGTGGCATTGTGCTGTGTGATAAAACTGCACATTTTAGAGTGGTCCTTTACAGTCCCCAGCACAAGGTGCACCTGTGTAAGGATCATGCTGTTTAATCAGCTTCCTGATATGCCACACCTGTCAGGTGGATTATCTTGGCAAAGGAAACATTTTCACTAACATGGATGTAAACAAATGTGTGCACAAAATTTGAGAGAAAAAAGCTTTTAGTGCCTGCCTATTGAACATTTCTGGGGTCTTTTATTTCAGCTCATGAAACATGGGAGGAACACTTTACATGTTGCATTCTTATTTTTGTTCAGTGTACATAATATTGTCGCAAACTTTAGGGCAGGGAATATGAACCTGAGTTGCTATCATTACAGGCAAACACCCTACTCATCCTTCAATATAGTTGTAATGGTTTCTAACAAATTATTACTTGCCTCAGATTGCAGGATTGCTAAACCCCTCCAAACAGGAAGGCGCGGTCCCCTCATACGTAAAGGCCTCACGACCGCCATCCTGCTTCTGACACCAGTGTAGCGAACGGCGGGGCAGGGAAGTGGACACAGGTGGTTGGTGTAAAAGGCAAACAGCCTACACATCGTACCAATAGGATTAATTCACTTGTAGATAATTGTAACCTGGCTCAAATAGCGTGGATCAGCACAATATTTTAATTCCTGTGCAATTAATACTGTGTAATTAGTGGCCATAACTGATTTGAATAACAAACAGAATTCACCATGTCCAATTCCATTGAATTCAAAGCCTGTGTATGAATCTTATCCTATCTGCAGTAATAACATGCTTAGCCTTCTAAAGCAATAGAGTACATTGCCGCAGCTTATGTGTTGCCCGATGTACCTTGTCTTACAACAACATATATTTTCTTCACAAACTCACAAGGGCAGCAACCACTCTGTCATATACTTCGAACGAACGTGTCTCGTGACACAGATGTTACAATAACGAGTACGGGCATGCTCGGGTCTTTTGCCCACATTTCTTTGCGTTGTATCAACATTCCGCCCCACCCCGAAGAAACAACCATCACTGTACGTAAAACAGGAAGCAACGAGCCATACATGTTCACGAAGACAGTGAAAACAACGCCAAACCGTGGAAGAAAAAACGTTATTGTCCACGAGAAGAGAAACTTCACATCAACATCACAGCCTCTTATTGTGGATGCATTTGATTCAATCTAAACGGAGAAGGGTATGTAAAAGACAGTCGAAAACGAAACGCAAATGATAGTAAATTGTGGTTGTAGTAGCGCCCGTCCATGTGACCGATACAGTGCAATTCTGTTGACAGCTGTTTTGTTGCGCTGCATCAACCGATTTAGTATACATGTACGTTGTCTTTGGCCTATAAGAGCTTGTTAAGTTTCGACCTGCGTAAGAATGTCGAGGAATGTCGTGTTGTTAACTAATTCAGTTGAATGTTTGACAAAGCGACACATCGTGCCTATTGTCAATAGTAATATTTCTATAGCCTCACTTAGGCCTACAGAACAAAATGGGCTAGACTGTCACTCGAATATCACGTTTTCCTCCAAGCAGTGCTCACACCAACTCTCAGTTGAATGTTATGCTAGGACTAGGCACCTTGGCCAGACCTATCACATATCGGAGTGGATGGAGAGAGCAGCCCACTGCGGAAAACAATAACATTAAAAACCGAGTTATAAACAGGTTGCTGAGGAAGATGTAAACAATACTAACACTATATAACCTACCTGTAGTCCACAATGAGATGCACTGTCTGGACCTGCTGTTTTATAATCTAAAGCCTATTTTATTCTAGTTGGTGAGAGCTGGCGTTATCTACAGTGTTAATGGATGGACTTTGTTTTCAGAATGCATTTCACACTACAAGACATCTGTTACATAATTAGTGAGCTTGCACACAGAGAGGGAACCAAACAAACAGCAAGGCATAGACATACTCCCTTTTACTGATTTGAAATGATTTGTTTACATGGAGGTTAGTCACCTAACCAGGCTAATGTGGATCAGAAGAAAACATGTGACCCCAAAGCCATCCTTTCTTGATGTGCTGCGTTCTATAAATAAAAACACTTGCACACAGGTGGGCTCAAACTGGACACAGATGGGCGCACAGTGCACTTTTGGGACTATTTCCAAAACATTTCAAATACTATTTGAGGCCAGGTCTAAACTGACAGACTTATGTCATCGACATGTATCCTCTTCTATGTGCTGTTTTCAAAGAAGGCATCTGGTAGTAGTAAATTAACAAAACACTAACCCCCAACTTAATTGAAAAAAAGGAATCTGTAAGATCAATGTATTATGCTTAATGTACATATCTTGTGGTGGAGAAGAGACCATTCTGCTTAAGTGGAACTTTGCACTCTCTGTTGTAGTTTTGAACAGAATCGACAGGAATGTGATAGTTCTAGATTTTCTACTGAATTACAAGGTTATTGGAAGAGATTCCATAATGTATTACAGAGGTTTTAACTCAGTCAGACACAAATTCTCAGCTGTTTGTTTAACAGTCACATGTCTTGGTGCTTTAACGTTCCTTAATTTGCCTTTCACAAAGCACTCCTTCTTGCACCTGACACACTGTGTGAACATGGTTTTGAGTGTGTCTATTAGCAATCAATCAAATGTATTTATAAAGCCCTTATATTGGCTATAACCCTCAGCTTGTGCTGATATAAGTTGGGACGTTTTGTGACTATTCATAGTATTTTGGTCATTGCTGCTGTAGAGACCCAGGGGAATGTCTGTGATACACAGGAAACCAGCTCAACAGTAAAGTCTTCTAGTTCTTTCCACAAGCTGGTCCATATTAGACATGCATATATCTGCGTATGAAGTAGCTTACAGATACAATATAAGACTTGAAATGTGTGTTAATGCATGTGTGTGTATGTTGTCCTGTGTGGGAAAGAACACTGAAGGTGTGTGTGTTAGATAGACTCCTGTTTGCATGTCTAACGTGTATGCGTGTACGTGTCTGCATGTGCATGCCTGTGCAAGTAGATGAATCACCAAGGTAACTTCCAACTTCCTCCCTTCTATCTCACTTCCTCTCCTGTCTGCGCCAGTTGGTGTTGCTTTCGGGCAGGTTGAGTCATGTCACCTTGAGCTTCGTCATGTGACGCAAGAGAGTTTTCTAAAGGCCTGGTGCAACCAGACTGCATGGTGCAACCCGACTGTTTGTGCCCACAGAAAGCCACGAGGATGACGGCATAGTTGTCTGACGTGTTGAGTTCACCCAGCGTGGTAGGCCTGTGCGTAGCGTCGACAACGTGCACTAGAAACGGATGGCAGGGATCGTTTTCATTCCACCCATGCCAAGATTAGAATTCACAGCTTTTAGTGGTGAACCCAAGGTAGTTGTGGGTTGTGTAAGCTGTGGCAGACAGTATCAACATACGCTGCTCTCAGCGACCACAATAGATGCATATCACAGGATTTAGGCATGTCTATAAATAAGAAAATAAACACAAACGTCGACACCGGCTTTTAGGGCTGAGATTTATATTGCTGCACTCTTATTTATTCTGATGAGAAGACTAGTGATACACCACTTGATACAATCTCTCTCTTCAAAAGCATCAGGGTGGTTTTTGATCTCCGATTAGTTCTGGAGGATTCTACGGAACATAACCCAAGGATACTGCTAACCCCAAACACATTTTTCTGCTGTGAAGGTCCTCCAGAAATCACATTTTATAGTCTTCAGTGTTTGGTTCTTCTGCCCAGGGTCTGGGAGAGACTGTGTGGCAGTATGAGAGCTAAGTGATGGACATGCTGCTGCTTGGAACTGGAAATATCACAGGTCATATGGAGTATCAAGACAAGATGTTATGGAGCTGAGAACAACTGCCCAAACTTCCTACTGTAAAAGACACAGCTGTCCGTATCAATGATTCAGTGCTGACTGAATGGGCCTAAAGCAAAGCTTGGTTCTGCCACTAATGATGGGCTTGCTGTGTAGAACAGGACAGTGATGTTGCAATGGGGTCTATACTGGCATTTCTGCTAATTTTGGACTGTGGTGTGACCATGGTATTTAAGGTCATCCTTTCTGTGAACTTCTAAAATGACAAAAACGTCTTGAAGCCCAGTGATAAGGGGAGTAGGACAGTGCCTTGCCCACAAACATTACATTCGAACACTCACACAGGCATTCAAACACTCACAAATCTCTCTTCCCAGAGCTTGAGGGAGCAATGAGTAGAGGGCAAAGGAAGGATGAGAGATATTTAAACAATAGCCTTCCTTTTCCCAGAGATTGAGATGAGTATACAGTCGTGGCCAAAAGTTTTGAGAATCACACAAATATTAATTTTCACAAAGTCTGCTGCCTCAGTTTGTATGATGGCAAGTTGCATATACTCCAGAATGTTATGAAGAGTGATCCGATGAATTGCAAAGTTCCTCTTTGCCATGCAAATGAAGTGAATCCCCCAAAAAACATTTCCACTGCATTTCAGCCCTGCCACAAAATGACCAGCTGACATCATGTCAGTGATTCTCTCGTTAACACAGGTGTGAGTGTTGATGAGGACAAGGCTGGAGATCACTCTGTCATGCTGATTGAGTTCGAATAACAGACTGGTAGCTTCAAAAGGAGGGTGGTGCTTGGAATCATTGTTCTTCCTCTGTCATCCGTGGTTACCTGCAAGGAAACACATGTCGTCATCATTGTTTTGCACAAAAGGGCTTCACAGGCAAGGATATTGCTGCCAGTAAGATTGCACCTAAATCAACCATTTATCAGATCATCAAGAACTTCAAGGAGAGCGGTTCAATTGTTGTGAAGAAGGCTTCAAGGCGCCCAAGAAAGCCCAGCAAGCGCCAGGACTGTCTCGTAAAGTTGATTCAGCTACGGGATCGGGGCACCACCAGTACAGAGCTTGCTCAGGAATGGCAGCAGGCAGGTGTGAGTGCATCTGCATGCACAGTGAGGCGAAGACTTTTGGAGGATGGCCTGGTGTCGAGAAGGGCAGCAAAGAAGCCACTTCTCTCCAGGAAAAACATCAGGGACAGACTGATATTCTGCAAAAGGTACAGGGATTGAACTGCTGGGATAAAGTCATTTTCTCTGATGAATCCCCTTTCCGATTGTTTTGGGCATCCAGAAAAAAGCTTGTCCGGAGAAGACAAGGTGCCATCCGTCCTGTGTCATGCCAACAGTAAAGCATCCTGAGACCATTCATGTGTGGGGTTGCTTCTCAGCCAAGGGAGTGGGCTCATTCACAATTTTGCCTAAGAACACAGCCATGAATAAAGAATGGTACCAACACATCCTCCAAGAGCAACTTCTCCCAACCATCCAGGAACAATTTGGTGATGAACAATGCCTTTTCCAGCATGATGGAGCACCTTGCCATAAGGCAAAAGTGATAACTAAGTGGGTCGGGTCCATAGCCAGGAAACTCCCCAGACCTTAATCCCATTGAGAACTTGTGGTCAATCCTCAAGAGGTGGGTGGACAAACAAAAACCCACAAATTCTGACAAACTCCAAGCTTTGATTATGCAAGAATGGGCTGCCATCAGTCAGGATGTGGCCCAGAAGTTAATTGACAGCATGCCAGAGCGGATTGCAGAGGTCTTGAAAAAGAAGGGTCAACACTGCAAATATTGACTCTTTGCATCAACTTCATGTAATTGTCAATAAAAGCCCTTTGACACTTATGAAATGCTTGTAATTATACTTCAGTATTCCATAGTAACATCTGACAAAAATATTTAAAGACACTGAAGCAGCAAACTTTGTGAAAATTCATATTTGTGTCATTCTCCAAACTTTTGGCCACGACTGCAGAGTGAAAAGGAAGAAGTGAAAGAGGAGAACCTAAAGAGAGAGGTATAGAGAAACATGAGCATCTCTTCCTAGTAAAGTTTTCTTCCATCCAACTCTGTGTCCAGGTTCATGTTCACTAGACACTAAATGCAATAAAAATGTACTGAAACAAGGAAGGGATAACATGGACTTGTCCAATAAGAAACATTGTTTTGTGTTGCAAAATAAATTCCGTTGTGTGCCCTCATGAACACGACCCTGATTGCTGTACACCAGATGCTCTCTCCAAGGACAGATGTTGACCTCTGACCCTGGCTCTAGTGTCACTACCAGGGACTTAGTATCACTGAGTATCTCCAAGTGGGTTACATAAGCCCTTGGGCAACCAAGGGCACCTGGAGGGTTAAATGAAGCACTTGTCCACCATCCACAAGGACGACTGTATATTAGCTCATTTTCCATGGAAGAGCCACACACATGCACACCAGCCCCACACGTTCCTGGCACCTATGGATCCATTATCTGATATAATGACAGGAAGTCTGTGTGTGTGTGAGAGGGAGAGACCGAGATGATGAGGGAGTGTATTGGTCTGCATTCAGCACCATGGAGAGGGCAGTGTTTCTCACCCCTACTAAGACCACACACAGCTGGGAGATGCTACTGGCATGCTAAACCTTCCGGGAGTTTATCATTGTGGCTAGTTAACACTGATGATATGAGGACTTAGAGGGAGCGAGTCATGGGACCGATATACCCTGATATCTTAGTCCCATGGAAAAACTGCTCGGCAGCACTGTGAATTGTTTGCTTGTCTTTCCCAGTCTCCGGAGCTAACTCCAAATAGAGTGTCTCCTTCACTCAGTGTGCTCGCTGACCTTGTGTTTGGTACAGTGGCCAGAATAACGTGCGAAAGAGGAGGATTCCCATGCAGGCTAAATAGAAACTCAAATGTTTAGAACAACGTTTAGGTTTGTTGTTCTCTGAGCCTGTAAAGTGTATGATGATGTGAACAAGAATATGTGTTACACTTCTCAAGTTTGACAGAACTATCGCATTGTGTCTTCGTTTTATTGTGCCCGCTGTTTGCATTACAGGGTAATCCATAGTTCCTTCTGTCAGCAATCATAAATAGCTGTTTATCCCTAAAGGGCAATTTATGTTGCAGGAAAGTAATATCCGTTTCAGTCTCGCAGGTTGGGAAGCAGAAGAAATGAATACTTATTTATCCGTTTCTCACTGTAGAGAAGGAAGATTGCTTTTTCTGT
This sequence comes from Salmo salar, assembly GCF_965601325.2. NCBI lineage: Eukaryota > Metazoa > Chordata > Actinopteri > Salmoniformes > Salmonidae > Salmo > Salmo salar. Next base: position 52,676,582 of record NC_138295.1, read on the forward strand.
TGATACTTAAAACCATCACTCTCAGATGGAGATATGGAGGTATGGCTCATGAATTGAGCTGCGATGCCTTTATCTCCAAGTTGGTACATGTTAAATGATGGGCTCCCCTCTCTTACACCATGGGTGAGCAGTCACTTACATCCTCCCTGGATAGAGCATGAACATTCATTTTAAACAAACTCCCAGTTTCTTATGGGACTAGTATTAAATAAAGAAAACATTAACTACTAGCTATAAAACAAACAACCAGCTGACAGTAGATGGGCAACCAAGTCAGAAGGCAGTATGTTGATATGAGGTATTTTGCAATGAATTAAGCCTCTCAGCCAGACCAAATCAAAATTTTGTTTGATTTTCACAGTATTTGAGTCTCATGGTCCTAGGTAACGGACAGCAGCAGAGCAATCACACAAGCAGAACTTAGTCAGAGGGAATATAGATAATTGCTCATATGCGTTGATGGCTCTGAGTGCTGCAGTGCTGTGAGTGCTGGCCTATATGTGAGGAAGGTTGTCCTATAATTAGCATGCCTCCCTGGTGCTGTATCTCCCATACAACCTTCAAATAGAATAGGCAAAGTTCATATCCCCAGAGGGGTATGTGTGTGTGAGAGTAAGACCTATATGGTTCTCCCTTATCATTCTCATCCACTGTGTCTCTCAGTCTCTGTATGTTCTCTTCCCCTGCCTGTAGTCTACCCCCCCCCCAATTGATTTGCAAAGTGTTTGAGTCATAGAATCTTATAGAGGCCTATGTGCAAAAAGGCAAGGACCGGAGCTTCTTTTTGTTGGATTGGAGGCTGCTGTGTAGAAGTTTAATTACAGCATGGATTTTTCTTTCAGTGTGCTGCAACGCACATGTTTTGCAAGTCCTCGCAGGCTCCAGCTGTGGTTGTGTAATATTTTTGTGAGGGGGAAATCTCATCTGTATCCTCTCGCCACTCTTTCTCTGGGTGTTATTTTGGTTTCCCAGAATCTTGCGGATAATGCGTTCAGAGTTTCTCACACTCACAACCTTGGGAAGAATGTTAACACGTTGTCAGTGTGGTTACTGGAAAAGTGGTCTTGTTCACAGGCAAAGCCGTGGACACATTTAATCTTTCTAGTCTGGAGAAGGATGAAAAAGCATATTGAAGGGTCGGTGTCTTACTTTGGTTTGCTAGTCTTTGTCAATTTGTTTTCTGTGTTGCATTTTCATCTAGCCTGGTTGTTTGTCTTTCTTGGATATAGCTACTGAACTACTTAACCATGCTTACAGGTTTGAGCCCTCTCACACCAGAGAGTGTTGCTTTAAGAAAGGATTAGAACTTGTTTCAGGACCTTGCTCCATAAGAGAGCTGAGCTAGCCAAAGCTTAGGCTATATGGCAGTTGTACAAAGTATGTAATTTTCTGTTAGTAACAGTAGATTAATTCCGAAGCCAACGTGTATTCCGTTTTGTAGTAAGCTGAGGTCGTGGCTGTGCGTGACTACCAAGGTTCTTAGGAATCAGAAAATACAAAGCTCATGTGTTTGGGAGCCTACTGTAAATGAGCCTACTTCGCTACTATTGTGATGATATATTTTTTGCCCTTTTAAAGGGACAGGGGAACCATCACCAGGCTACTCTGATCTGCTAAGACCTCTTTTTGTTTTGAAGGGAAAAGTTGAATTCGCAGAGAAACTCGCATACACTCCTCTCTTTGCTTTCAGCAGTCTTCTGAAAAGGCCCGTAGCAACAAAGCTGGAGCTTTTGGCTCTGGATCTGAAAGACATATTTCATTTGAATGCCTATCAAGATGCTGCTTTGTACTCTACTGTTTATAATCTTAAGCCATATGCAGTAGTATACTGTATGAGACGTCAAGGGCTACATTTGGCAGCTACAAAAATGCACTAATCTGCTTTATACTGTACATGCTGTAGGTAATACTCACTATTGTAGAGGTAATCATCCTGAGACTGTACAATGCTGTAGGTAATACTCACTATATTGCAGAGGTAATCATCTTGTAACTTTCTTTTATGATGTCCATGAGAAAAGGTTGTTCCCGCACCTTACTTTAAACTCACATTTACAATCATATCCGCTACATGGTAATCCTAACCGAAAAGTTATTAGATTGTTGCCGCTGCAATATTGTGAATATTAAAGGGGCAATCTGCAGTTCAAATAATTATAAGGCTTCTCTCCACCACTGTTTTGGGAAAAAGCTGAGGGATGGTGCTGGAGAAAAGTAACCACTGAAATTCATAGACCGAGCTCTGGATTCAAGGACCAACCATCCATTTAATAAAAAATATTCTTGTTTTGAGGCCATACAGTGTTTGTTTACATTTACAAACATTGGAGTAAAACAAACTTATATTTTGCGTTCTGATGGGGTATGACAGTTGAACTAAGCTCATGAGGTATTTAAGTAATTTTCTTCAATAATCAATGAGTGTACTAGATAGATAGATAATTTAAAAGGCCCAAAATGGATGTAGCAATCACAGATTGCCCCTTAGGTAGGCCTATTTCTAGTGCAGATCCATGCATTTATGTAGAGGTAAAATAAAGCCTGTTTCCCCCCTACTGTGAATGCTAAAGCTTGTGAAACAGCTCCCTGTTACAACATGATATCAGGACCCATTTGAAGCCTCATGTGACAGAAAACAACCATCTCACCTCTCGTACTGTTTAGGCTACTGTCACACCTACTTAGGGCAGAGTTCAGTCCCAACAAAAGACAATGTAACAAAAAGGCATCATAGCTGCCAGCACACAGGGATCACATCTCGGATTCACTCAATGCCATTAACTCAATGCCATTAAAAGTAAATGAAGTGTTTCAGCACACTCATTATTTCTCATTATTTCATTGTCCAAAAGTATCCTTCAGTTGTTACGATCAACAGTGCGTAGTGCTGTGCCAACCCCCTTGGGTACAGGCCCTGAGATTTGTGATATTCAAACGCTATACCAAGCATAGTGTGGGCACCACGCTCAGTGCTTTTTTTTAATCATGATCTCACTCTGAGACACTGGAAGTGTATTTTCTGAATTCGAAATGTACGGTAAACAGCGCTCCGCTGCTGCCAGAACAATGAAAAGTTTCATCAGCCGCACAGTCCATGGCTTTGTCTCTATTTCCAGACTGTTCTGCTCAATGTTTCATGTGGTAATATTTGCTTCGTGCATGAGGGAGGATGTGTGCTTTATGATATTGACCTTTTGTTAAGGTAAAGATGAGATTGGGACATTGATGCAGGATTTATTCTTCATTACCTTGTCAATTGGATCGATGTTATTACAGGACACAGCCAATTGATTTAATTCTTCATTATTTTCTGGCCTCTGGACTAAAACCTAATTTTGACAAGATAAAGCGTGCCTATTTCTATAATGAACATGAACTTGGTGGGTATTGATGTTATTAAATATAAAAGCACTAAACCTCTCTCTAAAAGCTTCATTTCTACAAAAGTTTTACTTGAACCCAAAATGGTTCTCAAGTAGATTACTAAGAAAAGCTCATCCATTGTTTCAAAATTGCCTTTTTGCTTTTGTGCAGATTGCCATGCCTAATTTTCAATTTAATTAATGAAGTGAAACTTGGAACAAAGTATTTCTTTTTCAAACAAGCATTGCAGAGTTGGTTACAATTTCATCCCCCAGAAAAGCGAGAACAAATATTACAACAAATTGTTATGGTTGAACTCAAATGTGCTAGTTGATAAAAGACCTGTATTTATGGAAAAGATGTTTGAAAATTGTATTTTGTTTTTAAATTATATTGTAAGTTGGAATGGTTGAGTTATCGGAATTGTATAGGAAGGTCTGCTCAATCCAAGATTACAACCAACTGATTAAAGCATCACCCCAAAAATCGAGGAGGCAGCGGGAGGAGGTAGGGAACTGGTCTGTCTGCCCAATATAAAGGATCAAAACTGGCAGAGGAACAAAAATAGGATTTTTATTTTATTAATTTTACCTTTTTATTTAACTAGGCAAGTCAGTTAAGAACAAATTCTTATTTTCAATGACGGCCTAGGAACAGTGGGTTAACTGCCTTGTTCAGAGGCTGAACGACAGATTTTTACCTTGTCAGCTTGGGGATTCGATCTTGCAACCTTCCGGTTACTAGTCCAACGCTCTAACCACTAGGCTACCTGCCGCCCCCCTGCTTCCCCACAGGAAAGCATACCAGTTTCATTTGAGGACCAGGATGTTGACAGCTGTGCCATACAGATTGCAAAATAGCTGGGAAGTGATTGTTGATGTACTAATTCCATGGCACAGGGTGTATGAGTGGATATATAAAACAACGCAAGATTCAAGACTTTGTGCCTTTCAGCTAAAATGATTGTACAGAATTATTGCCACCAACAAAATGTTGAATATGTGGGGCATACAATCATCACAGCTCTGTAGATTTTGTTGTGAGGATACAGAATCAATAGACCATTTGTTCTGGTATTGCCCTCAGGTAGCTTGTTTCTGGTCTCAGGTTCAGGAATGGCTGAAAATGTATAACAATCTAAAATTGACCCTAGAAGTAGCATTGTTTGGACATCTGGAGAGACTTGGGCAGTCAGTTTCTAATATACTAATACTCTTATTAGTGAAAGTATTTATCTTCAAGTCGCAATCTGTGGATTCTATTTGATTAGATGAAAATTGTATGTTAAACATCACAACATAGTTGAAAGATATATGGCATGTAGAAATACAAAGAGGGTGGCAGCAGAGATAGGTGGGATAGCCAGAAGGGAACTGAGGGTTGGGATGTGGAACTGGAGACAAGTGGGAGTGGAGTTGCTGGGCCGGGATAGAATGACGGTCAAAAATAAAAGTCTTAATTTTTTGTTTTTAAGTAATACGTTTTGAATGACACTATGCCTGTTTGCCTGAGGCTGTGCAGGTGCTTGTACACATGCATATACACAAACTTGCATTCAAACGCACACATGTGCACACACATACACACATGTAAATAGTGCCACACATGCACTGAAACGTATACAGTGCCTTGCTGCTGTTTTTTGTTTTTGCATTATCTGTTTTCGTTTTTCTCTTTTTCCTCTTCATTTTGTTGGCGTGTTGGGGGATGGTGGCATGGGGTGGGGAATGGAGGGAGAGTGATTTATGAAGTAGTGTTTCTCTTTTTTAATGTCAGTTCTGCTGCCACTGAAACCGACAGTCTCTGATTTTAAAGGAGTGTTGTATTTCCAGATGGGTCTGATACCATTCTTCTCTTTTCTTCACAGTCTCTGTTGACAACATGGGACAGCATCTAGGAAAACGTGAGCTACAGCCGCAGAGCAAGGTAAGCATCTCAGTTGGAAGTGTATGTATGCATGATTTTGTGCAAGTATACAGGACATTAGTGCTCAGCGATTAACCGAAATGTTGGTTTATTTACGTTTAAAAAAAATAAGTCAATGACCAACATCAGTTAAATTATTTGAATTACACTTAGTAAAATGTTTTTCTGTGCACTCAACGAGGCATTTGTGCCGTTTCTCTAGAGAGATTACTCTCTGGGACATGTTGTCCAACTCATCTAAGTGAAGTAAAAGTGGTAATTAACTACAATGACCAGAATCCATTACGCCTATAGCTACCTGTTTTCATTGGTTCAAGCCTGCCTGTAGGGCTGGCAGACTGACGCTGAGGGGAAGAGCGATAGAGAGACACGGGAGGGATAGAGAGCAGTTGCTTAGGTATCTCTACCTGACAATCTATCTAATGGAGTGATAGGAGTTATTTAGCAGTCTTAAAATCTACTTTGAAGAAATGCTGAAATAGTGATTTTGTCAGGCAGCTAGCCAGCTAGGCTAGCCTGCTAGCCTGAAGGATGACTCTTTGGGGAAACAGAGGTAGATGGCTGGCTGGCTGCTACTGCCTGAGCAGAGATTAGATAATGACTTGAAATAAAATAATAAGTCATCAAATATATATATTTTTTGTATACATAACTGAAATATTTTATGAAAGTAATATGAATGAAGGGTGGTTTATTAATAAGTGATGTGCAGTCATTGGAGTTGTATTAATGAAATAATATCATACTAAAAACAAATGTGTAATATAAACAACCACAATATTCTATTTAAGTAAAGTCATGTGAATAAATGATGGTTAGAGCCTAATAAGTGATAGTAATGGGCAGTCACTACCATCAATTATTTTATTCTGTGTTGTTGCAGCAGTGAACCCACATAATGCATTTGTTAAAAAAATCTAAACCGATATTGAAAATGTCAAAAAGCACTAATCGCTCAGCACTACAGGACATACACAGTATACACTTTTAGTGCACATACAGTTGAAGTCGGAAGTTTACATACACTTAGGTTGGAGTCATTAAAACTCGTTTTTCAACCACTCCACACATTTCTTGTTAACAAACTATAGTTTTTGCAAGTCTGTTAGGATATCTACTTTGCATGACACAAGTCATTTTTCCAACAATTGTTTACAGACAGATTGTTTCACTTACAATTCACTGTATCACAATTCCAGTGGGTCAGAAGTTTACATACACCAAGTTGACTCTGCCTTTAAACAGCTTGGAAAATTCCAGAAAATGATGTCATGGCTTTAGAAGCTTCTGATAGGCTAATTGACATCATTTGAGTCAATTGGAGGTGTACCTGTGGATGTATTTTTCAAGGCCTACCTTCAAACTCAGTGCCTCTTTGCTTGACATCATGGGAAAATCAAAAGAAATCAGCCAAGACCTCCACAAGTCTGGTTCATCCTTGGGAGCAATTTCCATACGCCTGAAGGTACCACGTCCATCTGTACAAACAATAGTACGCAAGTATAAACACCATGGGACCACGCAGCCGTCATACCGCTGAGGAAGGAGACACGTTCTGTCTCCTAGAGATGAACATACTTTGGTGCGAAAAGTGCAAATCAATCCCAGAACAACAGTAAAGGACTTTGTGAAGATGCTGGAGGAAACGGGTACAAAGTATCTATATCCACAGTAAAACGAGTCCTATATTGACATAACCTGAAAGGCCGCTCAGCAAGGAAGAAGCCACTGCTCTAAAACCGCCATAAAAAAGCCAGACTGGTTTGCAACTGCACATGGGGACAAAGATCGTACAGTTTAGAGAAATGTCCTCTGGTCTGATACAAAAATAGAACTGCTTGGCCATAATGACCATCATTTTGTTTGGAGGAAAAAGGGGGGGCTTGCAAGCCGAAGAACACCATCCCAACCGTGAAGCACGGGGGTGGCAGCATCATGTTATGGGGGTGCTTTGCTGCAGGAGGGACTGGTGCACTTCACAAAATAGATGACGTCATGAGGAGGAAAATTACGTGGATATATTGAAGCAACATCTCAAGACATCAGTCAGGAAGTTAACGCTTGGTCGCAAATGGGTCTTCCAAATAGACAATGACCCCAAGCATACTTCCAAAGTTGTGGCAAAATGACTTAAGGACAACAAAGTCAAGGTGTTAGAGTGGCCATCACAAAGCCCTGACCTCAATCCTATAGAAAATTTGTGGGCAGAACTGAAAAACGTGTCGAGCAAGGAGGCCTACAAACCTGACTCAGTTACACCAGCTCTGTCAGGAGGAATGGGCCAAAATTCACCCAACTTATTGTGGGAAGCTTGTGGAAGGCTACACAAAACGTTTCACCCAAGTTAAACAATTTAAAGGCAATGCTACCAAATACTAATTGAGTGTATGTAAACCTCTGACCCACTGGGAATGTGATGAAAGAAATACAAGCCAAAATAATTATTTATCTCTACTAATATTCTGACATTTCACATTCTTAAAATAAAGTGGAGATCCTAATTGACCAAAGACAGGGAATATTTACTAGGATTAAATGTCAGGAATTGTGAAAAACTGAGTTTAAATGTATTTGGCTAAGGTGAACGTAAACTTCCAACTTCAACTGTGGTTGTGCATTGTGTGTAAGAAGTTTGATCCTTTTGTTTTTATGGGAATAATACTGACAATGGTGAAGTTCAATGTGATTGTAGACTGTAGAGCCTCTTATATCATTCACAGGTTAAGCATTTATCAGGGACCCTGCTGTAGTTTATTCATGCAGTCCTCCGTCAGAACAATGGAGTTATGACCATAAAGAAGCTCTCAATCAAATCTGAAGCACTCAGAAAAATACAAATGGCTTCAAAAAGAGTCTGGTGGGGTACTTCAATAATATAACCCTCAAATGAATGCCTGACAAAGGGTGCATTCCAAGTGACAACCTTTTCCCTTATGTAGTGCACTTTCATTTTTGGAGCTGAGTGGCGTTTTCCTTTCAGTTATAGCACAAGTAAAGGGGAATGGGGTTGTGGTGACTGTTCTGCTGTAGGGGCCAGCTTGTATACACAGTTGTTAACCACTGAGTAAGGATGTGGTGTTTGGTAAATAAGCAAGTCATTTAAGATCATTGTAGCCTTATGTTTTTTACAGTTTTTCCATTTTTTCCCCGTGTTTTTGGAAGAATGTGAAAGTTAGCTTTTTGTATTTATGATTTTTATGTCAGTACTTAAAAAGTCCCCTCTTGAAATGTGTTGACTTAATGTTTAGTCATATAGGTAACTGGCAAAATAAAGGAAACACCAACATAGTGTCTTAATAGGGTTTTGGGCCACCAAGAGCCAGAACAGCTTCAGTGCACCTTTGCATAGATTCTACAAGTGTCTGGAACTCTACTGGAGGGATGCAACCGTTTTGTTGATGGTGGTGGAAACCGCTGTCACAGGCACCACTCCAGAATCTCACGTAAGTGTTCAATTGGGTTGAGATCTGGTGACTGAGACGATTTAGATGCACTATTGTAAAGTGGTTGTTCCACTGGATATTATAAGGTGAATGCACCAATTTGTAAGTCACTCTGGATAAGAGCGTCTGCTAAATGACTTAAATGTAAATATGGTTTACATTCTTAATTCTCATCAAACCATTCAGTGACCATTCGTGCACTTTGGTAAGGGGCATTGTCATCCTATGGGGGCATAGCCATGGTAGCCAAAATAATGGCCTGCTCAGCATTTTTATTCATGACCCTAAGAATGATGGGATGTTTATTGCTTAAGTAACTCAGGAATCTCACCTGTGTGGAAACACCTGCTTTCAATATACTTTTTATACCACATTTACTGAAGAGTTTCCATTACTTTAGCAGTTACCTGATGCTATACTGTAGCTATAGACCAGGTGTGTCAAACATATGGCCCGAGCCCATTCAATCTGGCCCACGGTGGTTTGAGTAAATAAATAAACATATTTGTTCTCATAAAAAAAATAGAATATTATCGACATTGAAATAACTCGAAACTGTGTAGAAGTGATAATGGACCTACAATTATAAACTTTTCACCCTGTCAAGCTTGCTAAAAGTAATCAAAACTAAATCTAGACAGTCAGGGAGCATCAAAAATTCCAAAATTGATGGATAGAGGACAATTCTTTTATAACTTTTGACGGCGAGGAAATATACTAAGTTGTAAGTGCAGACCTCCAGACCTTGGTGAAGTCTGATTGCGGCGCACAGGGCAAAATGAGCTTGACACCCTTGCTATAGACAGAACAATCTTCTCCATTTTTTTTTTATCACTCCCTCTCTTTTACCCTACTCCTTCTCTCTCTCCATGCTTCTGGGGAGATTATTTTCTTCATGGGCAGTCCAGTCCTGAGAGAGGTGCTTTTTTTTATATCAGTGGGAGTGTTGCGACTCAGAGCCGCTGAGTCTTCTTATCGACTTGCCAGATCTTAGAGTGGCGGACTGGTGTTGCCAGGCAGTGGTTGATTAGCGAGCATCAGAGTGCGCCTGGGTGGTCAGGACACTAGGATTTCAGTAAGTGATGACAAAGCTCGCCTGCTACTTCTGCAGGTCAGCCCGGAGGCCCAGGGAGAGGAGGAAAGGTTATGTAAGATCAGGTCTCAGGAGCCAGCCTGGTTATATAACTAGGCTGTTTCAGGTTAATGTTGGATGTGGTGCACAGTATCTTTGATTCATCATTTTCAGCAGATTCATAGCCCTTTCTTGTTCGGGTCACTGAATCAGAACGAGGCGTTTCAAGTGACACACTGATGACTGTTAGAACACTCCTGGTGATGGACTGATTCCCAACTCACATTTCATTTTGAAAATTACCCTGTTACACCTCAGAGAGATTACATTTCCTTGCTTGTCATTGCCATGGGTGGGACCCCTATGCAAGCTAAACTGCTCACTCATAAAATAGAACTTATTAAACTGTAATGAGTATAGCTGTGGAGGGCACAGTGTTGTTACTAACTCAAGAGTCATTTGTGTGTTATGTGTTCATCAAAATGGGAAGGACAAAGCAGTATCTCCATGGCACGATGCGTTTATTGACAGATGGTCGTTTAGACATCCCACCAATGAAATTCTCACTCTTGGTAGGCATATATGTTGCCGTGGTGATAGCTGATGCGTTATGTTAGGCCATTCAATGTCAGCGGCTACTTTCATCATCGCACAATACACAGAGACGAAAGAAGCATCAGTGACCCATTTCCTTCTGTAAGGATGAATGGACTATCGGGCAGATTATTATGAATTACATTTGACATTTTAGTCATTTAGCAGATGCTCTCATCCAGAGAGACTTACTGTAGGGAGTGCATACATTTTCATATTTTGTTTCGTATGAATCAGCTTATGGTCAATTTCATACTATCATTAGCTCAGGGCCAACGTTCCACGAGAGCCCATTCAGCAGTCCCACCCAAAGAGCCCAGCTGTCCAATAACATTGAGCTCATCTCAACCGTCCTACACAGTGAGTGATGTCATGGTTGATATCATGTCTCAAACACTGGTGCTTTTACCCTTTTGGGGAAAGTCTGTCAGTTCCATCATCAGTTAATTTGTTATGTTTTTCTGTTGAACTAGCCTACATGAATGATTAAATTAAAGAGCTTTTAAAAGTCAAAAGTATAATCAGTCAATGGGGGTGTTTGGTAGGGATGGGGGAGATAAATCGATACAGTTGAGTGTCGCAATATAATATCGCAAAAAATAATATAGACTCTGACTCCAACTATGAATTCTCTAGGTGAAGGTTAAATTAAGCTACTGCTAGTTAGCTTTTCCTGTGCAAAAACTCAGGTGTTTTTCCTTCTATAGCTTTTTCTCCATCTTCCTTTTAAAAGGTTAGCCAACATTTTCAGCATTTTTTTATTACCATGACTGAAAAAAATCTCTCGTCCCTCTGCCTCAGACATGTAGTGAGCAATATGTTTGAATTGATAAAATAAAATTGCAGTTTCAAATTGCAATACATGATGGAACTTCCATCAGGAGCTAGCCAGCTAACTAGCTACCAGTCTTTGTTAGCCACGGCTAGCGGTCTTCACCTTTTTCCCGGTCATCTGCCAGCCTTAGCTCAGACAACACCTGCCAGTCTGCACAGCGCGATGTCAACCCAGGGCATATCGGACTGCTTCTCTCTACCATATCACCGGATTCCTGCCTGTCTGCATCATTACACCGGATCATCGCAGCTAGCTAGCTGTAAACAAATGGCTACTGTTAGCTAACACCTCTGTCCCGAAGCAAGCACCAGCTAGCCTTGAGCTAGCCCCGAGCTAGGCCCATATACCAGCTAATTTTAAGGCTACAATACCTCCTTTGCCAATTGGACTGGACCCTTTATTGTCGACACGGAGCCCCGCCGATCCATCACGACTGGACTGCCGATGTGATTGCCCGATGTGGTCTCAACAGGCTATTCTGTTACGATGTCGCCGAAGAACCATCTACTAGTCCTGGGCCCGCTAGCTTTTCTGAACGCTGTGTCCCCTGCTCGCCTAGCGTAGTAGTGACTACCAAACGGCACCCTGACTCACCTATTGCTGCTCTTTTGACCCTATGATCACTCGGCTACATAGCTGATGCCCCCTGGACTGTTTCAATAACACGGTACCTCATTTTGTTTACCTGTCGGCCCCAGCCTCGAACTCAGGTCCTGTATGTACCGAACTGTCCCGCTCTGCCCTTTCATCGCTATTTACCCGTTGTCTTAGCTCTCCTGATCAACACCTGTGATTGCTTTATGCCTCTTTCTAATGTCAATATGCCTTGTCTATTGCTGCCGTGGCTAGTTCTTATTTTTTTATTTCACTGTAGAGCCCTCAGTCCTGCTCAAAATGCCTTAAATAGCTCTTTTGTCCCACCCCACACACATGCGGAGACCTCAACTGGCTTAACTGGTGCCTCCAGAGACGAAACCTCTCTCATCGTCACTCAACGCCTAGGTTTACCTCCACTGTACTCACATTCTACCATGCCTTGAATCTATTCTACCACGCCCAGAAATCGACTCCTTTTATACTCTGTCCACAACGCACTAGAAGACCAGTTCTTATAGCCTTTAGCCGTACCCTTATCCTACTCTTCCTCTGTTCCTCTGGTGATATAGAGGTTAACCCAGGCCCTGTAGCCCCCAGATCCAGTCCAATTCCCCAGGCGCAATCAACGCCTTGGTTTCATGCATGTTAACATCAGAAGCCTCCTCCCTAAGTTTACTTTATTCACTGCTTTAGCACACTCCGCGAACCCTGATGTCCTAGCCGTGTCTGAATCCTGGCTTAGGAAGACCACCAAAAATTCTGAAATTTCCATCCCCAACTACAACATTTTCCGCCAAGATAGAACTGCCAAAGAGGGTGGAGTGCTTTCCTCCCCATCTTAAATGAGCATGCCCCATTCAAAAAATATAGAACTAAGAACAGATATAGCTCTTAGTTCACTCCAGACTTGACTGCCCTTGACCAGCACAAAAACATCCTGTGGCGTACTGCATTAGCACCGAATAGCCCCCGCGCTATTCAACTTTTCAGGGAAGTTAGGAACGAATATACACAGGTAGTGAGGAAAGCAAAGGCTAGCTTTTTCAAACATAAATTTGCGTCCTGTAGCACAACCTCCAAAATGTTTTGGGACACTGTAAAGTCCATGGAGAATAAGAGCGCGTCCTCCCAGCTGCCCACTGCACTGAGGCTAGGAAACACTGTCACCACCGATAAATCTACGATAATCGAAATTTCAATAAGCATTTTTCTACGACTGGCCATGCTTTCCACCTGGCTACCCCAACCCCGGTCAACAACTCTGCACCCCCCACAACAACTTGCCCAAGCCTCCCCTATTTCTCCTTCACCCAAATCCAGACAGCTGATGTTCTGAAAGAGCTGCAAAATCTGGACCCCTACAAATCAGCTGGGCTAGAAAATCTGGACCCTCTCTTTCTAAAATGATCCGCGCAATTGTTGCAACCCCTATTATTAGCCTGTTCAACCTCTTTCGTATCATCTGAGATCCCTAAAGATTGGAAAGCTGCCGCGGTCATTCCCCCTTTCAAAGGGGGAGACACTAGACCCAAACTGTTACAGACCTATATCTATCCCACCCTGCCTTTTCTAATGTCTTCGAAAGCCAAGTGAATGAACAGATCACTGACCATTTTGGATCACACCGTACTTTCTCCGCTATGCAATCTGGTTTCCGAGCTGGTCATGGGTGCACCTCAGCCACGCTCAAGGTCCTAGATGATATCATAACCGCCATCAATAAAAGACAATACTGTGCAGCCGTCTTCATCGACCTGGCCAAGGCTTTTGACTCTGTCAATCACTGCATTCTTATCGGCAGACTCAACAGCCTTGGTTTCTCAAAATAGCCTTGAGCACTCTACTCAGACTACATCCAATTCGCTATCACAGTGCCATCCGTTTTGTCATCAAAGCCCCATATACTTCGCACCACTGCAACCTGTATGCTCTCGTTGGCTGGCCCTCGCTTCATATTCGTCGCCAAACCCACTGCATCCAGGTCATCTATAAGTCTTTGCTTGGTAAAGCTCCGCCTTATCTCAACTCACTGGTCACCATAGCAGTACCCACCCGTAGCACGCTCTCCAGCAGGTATATTTCACTGGTCATCCCCAAAGCCAACTCCTACTTTGGCCACCTTTCCTTCCAGTTCTCTGCTGCCAATGACAGGAACGAATTGCAAAAATCACTGAAGCTGGAGTCTTATCTCCCTCACTAACTTTAAGCATCAGCTGTCAGAGCAGCTTACCGATCTTTGCTTCTGTACACAGCCCATCTGTAAATAGCCCACCCAACTACCTCATCCCCATATTGTTATTTATTGTTCCTTTGCACCTCTACTTGCACATTCATCTTCTGCACATCTATCACTCCAGTGTTTAATTGCTAAATCGTAATTATTTCGCCACTATGGCCTATTTATTGCCTTACCTCCCTAATCTTACTACATTTGCACACACTGTATATAGACTTTTCTATTGTATGTTTGTTTATCCCATGTGTAACTCTGTTGTTTTTGTTGCACTGCTTTGCTTCATCTTGGCCAGGTCACAGTTGTAACTGAGAACTTGTTCTCAACTGGCCTACCTGCTTAAGTAAACGTGAAATAACATTTTAAAAAACATCTAGAATTGTGATACAGTATGTATTGCCATTCTATATGTATCATATCGACACCTAAGTAACGTGACAATGTCGTGTTGTGAGGTCCTGGCAATTCCCAGACCTAGTGTTTGGGTGGTCGTTCTGATGCTGGTTAGCCCTCTGTGATTTGTCCTGTCCACTCAGTAGAATAAACCGGATTAAGCCAAAGCCTTAGAGAGCCTTTGTGCTCGCTGATGGATGACATTTGTTTGACGTAGCCATTTTGACTTCTAACCGTTTGCTGTATAACACACCTAATCAAAATGGGACAGTGTCAAACACTTTTGCTCTCAAAGACACTGGACATTATATCAGTGTTGATGACTACTGGGGATGAACTCATTCATCTTAGCCTATAGGCTGGCGTGTTGTTTTATAAACATGAAGATAAAACCTTTGGCTGTGAGGTTGCTTGACTCATAGAAAGAGAATAGTAATTATTCTATTTCTATGGTTTGATGTCTGTAAGGCCTTGGGTGGCGTTGTACTGTAGGTAGTGAATACAACACGTATGATTAAAAACAACGTTCTCATCTTTGTTTGATTCATTTGAGTTTCATATTTATATCTCAAGAATTGTCAATATGACCTATGGTTAAAAGTCTAACTTAAAGGCCTACATTTTATAGTTTTGAGGTCCATGCTCAAACAAAATATTTTGTCTTTTTATAGATGGTAGACCTATACATGAAACAGTTTTCTGAGGAGGTTTAATCTGCTGTTATTCCATTTGCTCTATACATGCGGTCAGAGATCATGGGGGATAGCATAAGGACGCCGTCATTGGCGGCAAAAAATAAAAAACGGATCTAACAAAGTGGATATTTGTGAAATCCGTAGTTATTTTTGTGTCCTAACAGGCCCACAATGTGGTTACTAAAATCTGATTTACATATACTGTATATTTGGTTGTTTTCGATGCATAATATTTAGAAGTTGTCCTTTTCAGGTTTCATTTATTTATTTTTGCTAATGGTTAGCTCCCACTTGGTTAAGGTGGTAGCTAGCCAAATAGAAATCGGTGGTGGAAGTTGAAGTAATTTTTTACTGTAATGCCGTGAATTGGTGATTATGAAATTAACATATATTGAGGTTGACATCCAAACAAGCCTCATACTTAGATTTGTACCCCAACATAGTGTTGAATTCACATAAATAAATGTAGGCTAATTTAGATGGTCTGCACTGAGAGAGATTCTGGATCTATCCCCGATGGGGGATGTGTGCATGGTGTTTCCATGGTTTTAGTTGAACACTTACCTG
Source organism: Salmo salar (assembly GCF_965601325.2). Classification (NCBI taxonomy): domain Eukaryota; kingdom Metazoa; phylum Chordata; class Actinopteri; order Salmoniformes; family Salmonidae; genus Salmo; species Salmo salar. The sequence continues at coordinate 52,692,300 of NC_138295.1, forward strand.
TGTTTTGCATATACAGTTGTTGCCTTAATGCTGTGTGGTCCACCGATAAGGACAAGTAGAGGCTTATTTAACAATAACACACCACTGTTTTCAGTCAGGTTGGGTCTGAGAGCTGCTACTTTACTGAAAAAAAAAAAGAAAAGCAGAATGCGATGCCGCCGCAATTGAACAGAACAAAGATGATTAAGAGGTGAGTTGTTTTCTCTGTGTCTCGCTCTCCGAATCCCGAAATTGCACCCCACCTATTGCTCCTGTCTGTTGCGGTGTGGGTGGGGAGGAAAGAGGGGGCTTTAAATGGCAAGTAAAGTACTTTAAAGACATCAGGTAATTAACCTCCGCCTTGCCGAAGTCAATTTGTCACAGGTTTTCAAATTACAGCAGAGAAAATAGGCGCGCCATTAAAGTTCAGCTGCGGCTGCAATCAACTTTTCCCCGCTCTTCTCCTCCTCCATCGCATAATGGTATTAGAAAAGACAGAGGGAGAAAAAAAAGAGAGAAAAAGGGAAGACAGCCTTTTTGAACGGTGTCAGAAGCACAGAATAACGAAGCCTTAATGTTCCTGGCATGGGCTTACATAGACAACAGGACAGTGACAGGGAAACCCGGGCTGGGCCTGCCTGTCCTGGCCACCTGTCCCGGGGTTGATGATGTATGGGGCTCTGTCAGAATCAGCCGGCCTGCTGGGGTACCAGAAAAAAACAGGAGAACCCAGCCCAGGCAGGCTCACAGTGGTAAGACAGGCAACCAAATACAGATTTCAATTGGTTCTCCTTTCTGCAAGGCACACTCTGAGAGAGCTGAGACCAGAGTGGGGAGGAGGAAAGTGGATAAAGAGAGTTAGCAACTGCTAGATAAGGCGTCAAATCAAAAACTGATGTCATTTTTAAAAAATATGTATTTGTGTCGCTGCCTTTGTTTTACCTTAGGTCAGTATGTGCTTAGAGACAATATCCAGGTTGGCATCCAACCTTTTTATGCTCGTAAAGTACGTTGGATAATAAAAACATGTCACGACAGGCCTAATGGAAACAGCAAATTTGTCGAAAAAACTAAATATGCTAGACAAGGTGGGGTCTTTTTATGTCTAAAATGTATTGTGAAATGGAGGTAGAAATGCTTTTATGTGCAAATATACTGCTCAAAAAAATAAAGGGAACACTTAAACAACACATCCTAGATCTGAATGAAAGAAATAATCTTATTAAATACTTTTTCTTTACATAGTTGAATGTGCTGACAACAAAATCCCACAAAAATAATCATTGGAAATCCAATTTATCAACCCATGGAGGTCTTGATTTGGAGTCACACTCAAAATTAAAGTGGAAAACCACACTACAGGCTGATCCAACTTTGATGTAATGTCCTTAAAACAAGTCAAAATGAGGCTCAGTAGTGTGTGTGGCCTCCACGTGCCTGTATGACCTCCCTACAATGCCTGGGCATGCTCCTGATGAGGTGGCGGATGGTCTCCTGAGGGATCTCCTCCCAGACCTGGACTAAAGCATCCGCCAACTCCTGGACAGTCTGTGGTGCAACGTGGCGTTGGTGGATGGAGCGAGACATGATGTCCACGATGTGCTCAATTGGATTCAGGTCTGGGGAACGGGCGGGCCAGTCCATAGCATCAATGCCTTCCTCTTGCAGGAACTGCTGACACACTCCAGCCACATGAGGTCTAGCATTGTCTTGCATTAGGAGGAACCCAGGGCCAACCGCACCAGCATATGGTCTCACAAGGGGTCTGAGGATCTCATCTCGGTACCTAATGGCAGTCAGGCTACCTCTGGCGAGCACATGGAGGGCTGTGCGGCCCCCCAAAGAAATGCCACCCCACACCATGACTGACCCACCGCCAAACCGGTCATGCTGGAGGATGTTGCAGGCAGCAGAACGTTCTCCACGGCGTCTCCAGACTCTGTCAAGTCTGTCACGTGCTCAGTGTGAACCTGCTTTCATCTGTGAAGAGCACAGGGCGCCAGTGGCGAATTTACCAATCTTGGTGTTCTCTGGCAAATGCCAAACGTCCTGCACGGTGTTGAGCTGTAAGCACAACCCCCACCTGTGGACGTCGGGCCCTCATACCACCCTCATGGAGTCTGTTTCTGACCGTTTGAGCAGACACATGCACATTTGTGGCCTATTGGAGGTCATTTTGCAGGGCTCTGGCAGTGCTTCTCCTGCTCCTCCTTGCACAAAGGCGTAGGTAGCGGTCCTGCTGCTGGGTTGTTGCCCTCCTACGGCCTCCTCCACGTCTCCTGATGTACTGGCCTGTCTCCTGGTAGCGCCTCCATGCTCTGGACACTACGCTGACAGACACAGCAAACCTTCTTGGCACAGCTTGCATTGATGTGCCATCCTGGATGAGCTGCACTACCTGAGCCACTTGTGTGGGTTGTAGACTCCGTCTCATGCTACCACTAGAGTGAAAGCACCGCCAGCATTCAAAAGTGACCAAAACATCAGCCAGGAAGCATAGGAACTGAGAACTGGTCTGTGGTCCCCACCTGCAGAACCACTCCTGTATTGGGGGTGTCTTGCTAATTGCTTATAATTTCCACCTGTTGTCTATTCCATATGCACAACAGCATGTGAAATTTATTGTCAATCAGTGTTGCTTCCTAAGTGGACAGTTTGATTTCACAGAAGTGTGATTGACTTGGAGTTACATTGTGTTGTTTAATTGTTCCCTTTATTTTTTTGAGCAGTGTATTTCTATAATAGCCATCATATTGAAGTAAACTTGGAGTCACTCGATGACATGTTGCGTGGTCCTCCCATTACTAAAGCATGCAGATTATTAGGCTACAGATGAAATAAATTATGTTGAACTTCACCGGGTGGTGAACGTGAAAGGTGATGACCTTGATGCTCCTTTCCAATAAATTTAGAGGGTCTTATTCTGGTAACATGATGATCGATGCTTGGTTGCCATTTGACAAACTAAACTAATCTTGCTATTTTGTCCTTGATAATCTCATGTAGGCTATGCCCGCAAGTCGGCTATGTATCTGCAAGCTGTTGGCTAAGGCGCACGTGCCAGTACCAGAGGGGAAACATTCGCTATATAACACATTGTTAGTGACAAAACCATCAGTAGAGTTGAAAAAGGCGATGGAAACCCATTTAACTTGTATTTTTATTCAGTACATGGGAATTTAACCGCAAAAGTTATTTTTATGTTGACTATGTCATCACGCACATACTTTTTATCCACAACAAGTTAATTTGATGGAAACACATCTCTGGTGGGAAAATGTGCGTATTTTATTTATGCAGATTTTTTAATATTCACATGATAAACTGTCGCCAATTGGATGGAAACCTAGCTAAAAATGAATGGCACAATAGAATTATCGTCTTTTTAATTACATTTTCAGTGGAGTGGATGGACTAAACACAAAGTATACAATATAAACAATACATTTAGAGTATTACACGTATCAAATGATTTAGTAGTATGCATTTACTATTATGCATGCTCATTTGACGGCTGTCTTTCACTTTGGCAGTGTCGTCTTCACATTAATCAGAGCGTCGACTTGGTGTTTTGTCAACACGACATTGTGACAGTGCTGAGTGGAAGCGAGAGGACCACATAATGTTTCGAGAAGTCAGTGGAGGTCACATATGTTGAAGCCAATGCTTCCCACAGTTGTGTCCAAATTGGCTGGATATCCTTTGGGTGGTGACACACTCAAACTGGTGCGCCTGGCACCTACCACCATACCCTGTTCAAAGGCACTTAAATATAAAGAGATCAAAACTTTCACCTGGATTCACCTGGTCAGTCTATGTCATGGAAAGATCAGGTGTTCCTAATGTTTTGTATGTTGAGTTGTAATATTTTTCACCAGGTGATCCAACCAGGGGAGGGCGTGGTAGGAAATAAAAGAAAGGGGATCAAAAATGATGCAAGTACTGCTATTTGATAGGCTAATCTGCCTGCTTGTATCATCGCTGATATATCCCTCCCCCCACACAACATTGATTCCAAGCCAACCACTATGGTGCTGGCTATAAGACCTTATGCATACACTGAGACACACGTACATCGGGGATAGGACTATTTATCCATTCTCACAAAGCCGATTTGGGAAACGTGGTTGTGTCTGAGGAAAATGTAATGCATTATCAGGCCTGTGGTAGAATCCAATCTCCTGTCTGATAAGCCTGTGAACTGTTGTGGAGACCCTTATCCATGTCCAACTTCCAGAGCTGTTGATCATGTTCTGCCATTTTGAAAGCCACCTTTATTGGCTTTTTCTCAGTTTCAAGAGTCATGTTGTATTGAGTAAATGCATTGTGGATTAAGAGGAGAGGCAGCATGTAAATCCAGTCTCCAGTGGAGGGAGCCTGAGGCCCAGTTAGTGATCCTGAAGTTAGGCTATTGTCCACGCATTTCCGCCCTGAGAGGAGTTTATTTTTGTGTTGTACTGTAACTTACACACACTCATGTTCCTGCCTGACTGGAATTGTGTTCAGTAGCTGATATGGGTTGAAATACTATTTGAAAGCTTTCAAATACTTTGAGTGTTTGCTTTAGTCTGCCTGGGAGTGCCGAATGGGCGAGGTTTGCAGTTTTGGGATTTTTTTTATTGGTTCATTAAGCCAGGTTAGCGCAATCGAGCACAGATAAAGTATCTGAAATGATTTCAAATGGTATTGAACCCAGGTTTGTTCAGTATCTTTCCCTAAAGCTAAGGGGGTCGTAAATAGCTCCTTCTCATTTGTTCCAAACCTGTTCGTTCATGCATGGGTAGCAGCAGAAGCGCTACCCTTCCTGTACTTGCTCTCCCCCATGTTACGCAATCATTCCCCATAGTAACATTCATGTTCACTGCTCTCCGAAACAAGGAAGTAAAACTCCCCACAACATTCCTTTAAGGTAAAGAGAGTATCTCCGGATATTACTGTCAGAACGCAAATACATTCCACATTTTGGAGACCTACGTAGGGACAAATACATCAGATATATTTATTTCGGATTTCACTTTTTTTATTTTTTACAGAGAAGAACAGATTCTTATTTGCAACGACGACCTGTCGAACACAGCAGACAAGCACAGCAGAAAGACTTTGACTAGGTAATATTCATGAGACTAAGGGTGCCTTGGAGTTGTACAGATGAGTATTGTTTGATGCTGATACTTGTTTTCACCATTAATGTCACAGCACCACTGACATTTATTCTATTACATTTTGTGCATGAATATACTTTTGACCACTAATTTTGTTTTGCTCATAATTAAAGTGGGATACATGCTGTTAAATTACCAGCTCTTTGACAATTTTAATATTACAATTAATAATTATACAATTTGCTGAGGGCTATCATTTTCACTTATCTCAAGTAATTGCATTTTGGTACTCTGATAAAACATCCTTACAGTTTAAGTTCAATGTGATCCTTCTTTGTCTATTTCCTGACACTGATTTTTATATCTGTGGCCAGCAATATTGCTTTACTCTCTGTTTGAAATATATTCCTCAGGAAGCGGATTAGAAGTTGTACGATCCCTCAGTAAGACTACATCCTTTTCGTCGAGGCCAGGCTTTTTGTTTGGTAATGATGAGCTATAGGCTATAAGTATCCCTTGGGAATAGAGTATTGTTGTTTTCTTGTTCTAAGAACAATGTCAAATTCCTAGGTGGCCACATTATTTGCCATGTCATGGGTGCTTAAGACCTTTGGCTAATTACCCTATACCCTATAGTTTGCTTGCGGGTGGTTTGAAATAAGTATATTTTTCAAGTTAGAGGCTTTGAGGAGCCTGAGGCGGGGGACTTGTGAGCAATCATACTTCATGTGAGTAGGTCTGTGCGATATTGTGAACATTTGCAGTGTGAGCACATCCTGCTGTTTGAGAAGAAATCTGTGGGATGGAGTCTCCAAGTCCCCATTCACCATTCCTCTCGGGGATGAACACAAACGCTTAAGGGCACAGCTATCAGAGAGGAAACGGATAAGACCGTGACCTTTGACTCTCTAAGAAATTCCTCCAAGTCATGAGAGGTTCCAATCACTACACTCCAAATCCCCCCCCAGACTATAAGAGCTTAGAAAGCTTTTGGAAACTACAAATGGAAAAAAGGAGAACTAGCTCGTCTTTTATATACATCCATTCGAAAGCCCATCCAATTGATATCAGATAAAGACATTTTCAAAAGGTAGCATTTCAAGAAGTATCAGACTGATAGGCCTAACCTTGGAGAAATAGATTGGCATGCTTTATATGAAGAACCTCTTTGAATATAGAGAACAGACAGATTCCGGTTGAGATTGCATTCTCTCCCAGTCTACCTGTTTCTGCAGCAAGAGTAGGTATTATGCTGCTTGATTTGGCATTAACCTCCGCCTCGGCCCTCCTCAAAAAGGTGAATTTTATTCCCCTGTCATTGTGGTGCGAGAGGCTGGTCTTATCTCGTGCTGTGTAGCAGAGGCAGCGAAGCCCCAGGGGCCCGTACTGCTGTGCTGCTACCCTCCGTCAGTCCTCTGCCCCTGGGACGCTCTTCTCAACAAGATGGAAATATTATCCCTCTATTATGATAAGCAGGTGCAAAGTCACGTCGTCAGCTTCTACCTGCGGATGGTGACAAGAAGGCTAGGCCGCTGCTCATGTGGCTGCATAGCCCACTTTGTAGAAATAGCCAAGTTTTCAAAGTCCTCCACGGTTTGTGATAAAAAGCAGTCTGAGAAGCGAGTTGGGGTGTTATCTTTTTGGAAGGAGATGGGGAAATGTGACTGGAAAGGGGATTTCAAAATGTTTCGAATGGTGAGTAATGGGAAATTAATACAGTATATTGTAAAGTTAATGTACCACCGGTGCTCAGATAATGGTAAATTTTAATAGGATTTTATTGAACGGGTTACGTAAGACGCTATTGACTTCAAGGTATACTTAAAAAGAACACAATTTCAGTCCAGCTGAGTCACCATAATATCCTGAACACACCATGAGCTTGGTTCCAGGAAACAGCTTCTTCAGAGGGCCAATTTTCTATATTTCTAATGTATATTTTTTGGTTGACGTGTGTGCGCATGTGTGTGTTTGCACGTGCGTTTTTGTGTTTGTGTGCGCATTTACACTGGGTGTACAAAACATTAAGGACAACTGCTCTTTCCATGACGTAGACTTACCACGTGAATCCAGGTGAACGCTATTTATGTTCCCTTATTGATGCCTCTTGATAAATCCACTTCAATCAGTGTAGATGAAAGGGAGGAGACAGGTTAAATAAGGATTTTTAAGCTTTGAGACAATTGAGACATTGATTGTGTATGTGTGCCATTCAGAGGGTGAATGGGCATGGCACAATATTTAAGTGCCTTTGAACGGGGTATAGTAGTAGGTGCCAGCACACCGGTTTGAGTGTGTCAAGAACTGCAATGCTGCTGGCTTTTTCACACTCAACAGCTTCCCTTGTGTATCAAGAGTGCTTCACCACCCGAAGGACATCCAGCCAACTTGGCACAACTGTGGGAAGCATTGGTGTCAACATCCAGCATCCCTGTGGAGTGCTTTCAACACCTTGTAGAGTCCATGCCCCAACGAATTGAGGCTGTTCTGAGGGCAGAAGTGGGGGGTGCAACTCAATATTAGGAAGGTGTCCTTAATGTTTTGTACACTACCGTTCAAAAGTTTGGGGTCACTTAGAAAGGTCCTTGTTTTTGAAAGAAAAGCACAATTTTTTTGTCCATTTAAAATAACATCAAATTGATCAGAAATACAGTGTAGACATTGTTAATGTTGTAAATTACTATTGTAGCTGGAAACGGCAGATGTTTTTTTTTTTTTATGGAATATCTACAGGTGTACAGAGGCCCATTATCAGCAACCATCACTTCTGTGTTCAAATGGCACGTTGTGTTAGCTAATCTAACTTTATCATTTAACAGGCTAATTGATCATTAGAAAACCCTTTTGCAAAGACCTTTCTTCTGAAACTCATCAGTCTATTCTTGTTCTGAGAAATGAAGGCTATTCCATGTGAGAAATTGCCAAGAAACGGAATATCTTGTACAACGCTGTGTACTACTCCCTTCAAAGAACAGCACAACTGGCTCTAACCAGAATAGAAAGAGTGGGAGGCCCCGGTGCACAACTGAACAGTAGTGTATGTGAGGGCGTGTGGGTGTGTAAGTGTCTAGAGGAGAGGGGGGTTAATGCATTTAGCAATGTTTTTATGCTAATATGTACGTCCCCAAAATACTGCAAATGTGCCTGACTTTTGTGTGCTGCGATAATTCGGGTAAAGCTCTAAACAAATATCAGATTCGGCTCCATGTGGCTGATAATGAAAAGCCTCTGTTCTGTTGCCATGGTATCTCAGCTCACCTCTTTCTGTTTTGTGCTCTCTCTCTTTTAAAGCCTTTGTCAGCAGAACCAGAAGCAGAACAGACCATAGAACCAGCCCCCATTGGTGAGACCATGGTAGAACCCGAATCACAAGACGAGGTCTTTGGTAAGGAGTTTCTTTTTATTTGTCATTTTTGTAATTTTTGGTAAAGAACATAAGCAGACATAAAGCAAATTCAGCCCTAATACATACAGTTACAAAAGATGGAAAGGGTTGTCTTGATTAAATAATATTATTTTTCCTATGCTACAATACTGTTGCTTCATAATGATTAAAGGTTGTCGTAAAAGGTGTTCCCTAAATTCCTTATTTGAAAGCCCCTCACCCGAAAGCTGTCTTAAACATTGCTTCAAGTGGAATAAAATAGGCGACAGTACTCATTTTGGGTGCCGGTACTCTAGGGTGGCAATATTTTGCAGGGGTTTCTGGTACTAAAGTAGAACATTTGAGTTGCTGGTACTCTATACCAGTCAGCAACGTCCCACTTCAAGCAGTTCTCTTAAATGATTTAGACAGCGTGAACCTTTTCAGCAGCAGGGAAAAAAACGGTGCTTCTTAACACAAATGCAGACCATCTCTCAATGCGGGGTATCTTTCAGTTAAGGGGCCAGGTGATGACAAGGTATCCGTGGCCCAGGGATTCATTGCTAATGGTGATGGGTGTGACCCAACCTGGGAATGGAAAGAGTGATACATCACCTGTTCCCTCCCTCCGCACGCTGTCAACCTGTAAAATGAGGTTGTTTTTCATCTACCTCTATTCCTCTAGGCTACTTGGACTGTTTGATCTAATATTAAATTGAGAGCTTTGCACATTTTGTATTCATTGCGGATGCATCCCAGGATATGACTAGACAAATAAGAAATATAGAAATACAAGAAATGTATAAAAAGATGATTGTGCCCTAAACGTAGTACTCCAATCTAACAGGTGAGGGCAGAATCCATTGTGTTATAGCAGAACCACAGAAAGCTGTCAGAGTCCTAGCTGGTTGACTACACTGATTTCTCTACAGTGGTGGAGATGGCTACCAGTAAGGAGGCAAACGGTGCACTTTAGAAATGCTGATGTGAGTTAGTTTCATTTTTTACATGCAGTTGAGGTTTCCCATGAAGTGTTCTAAATCAAATTATTTGGACATACAGTACCAGTCGAAAGTTTGGACACACCTACTTATTCAAGGGTTTTTCTTTATTTTTACTATTTTCTACATTGTATAATAATAGTGAAGACATCAAAACTATGAAATAACACATGGAATCATGTAGAAACATTTTTATTTATTTTTTATTTTTTAACAAATCAAAATATATTTGAGATTTTAGATTCTTCAAAGTAGCCACCCTTTTCCTCTTTACACACTCTTGGTATTCTCTCAACCAGATTCACCTGGAATGCTTTTCCAACAGTCTTGAAGGAGTTCCCATATATGCTGAGCACTTGTTGGCTGTTTTTCCTTCGCTCTGCGGTCCAACTCATCTCAAACCATCTCAATTTGGATGAGGTCGGGTGATTGTGGAGGCCAGGTCATCTGATGCAGCACTCCATCACTCTCCTTCTTGGTCAAATAGCCCTTACACAACCTGGAGGTGTGTTGGGTCTTTGTCCTGTTGAAAAACAAATGATAGTACCACAATGCGCAAACAGGATGGGATGGCGTATCACTGCAGAATAATGTGGTAGCCATGCTGGTTAAGTGTGCCTTGAATTCTAAATAAATCACTGACAGTGTTACCAGCAAAGCACCATCACACCACCTCCTCCATGCTTCACAGTGGGAACCACACATACGGAGATCATCCTACTCTGCGTCTCACAAAGACACGGCGGTTGGAACCAAAACTCTCATATTTGTACTCATCAGACCAAAGGACAGATTTCCACCTGTCTAATGTCCATTGTTCATGTTTCTTGGTCCAAGCAAGTATCTTCTTCTTATTGGTGTCCTTTTAGTAGTGGTTTATTTGCAGCAATTTGACCATGAAGGCCTGATTCACAGTCTCCTCTGAATAGTTGATGCTGAGATGTGTCTGTTACTTTTATTTGGGCTGCGGTTTCTGAGGCTGGTAACTGTAATGAACTTATCCTTATTTGGGCTCCCGAGTGGCACAGTGGTCTAAGGCACTGCATCTCAGTGCTAGACGCATCACTACTGACACCCTGGTTTGATTCAAGCTGTGTCACAATCGGCCGTGATTGGGAGTACCATAGGGCGGTACACAATTGGCCCAGCGTCGTCCGGGTTTGGCCGGTGTAGGGCGTCATTGTAAATAAGAATTTGTTCTTAACTGACTTGCCTAGTTAAATAAAGGTTACATCTTTATTATCCTCTGCAGGAGAGGTAACTCTGGGCCTTCCTTACCTGTAGCGGTCCACATGCGTGCCAGTTTCATCATAGCGCTTGATGGTTTTTGCGATTGCACTTGAAGAAACTTTCAAAGTTCTTGACATTTTCCGGATTGACTGACTTTCATGTCTTAAAGTAATGATGGACTGTCATTTCTCTTTGCTTATTTGAAGCTGTTCTTGCCATAATATGGACTTGGTCTTTTACCAAATCGGGCTATTTTCTGTATACCACCCTACCTTGTCACAACACAACTGATTGGCTCAAACGCATTAAGAAGGAAAGAAATTCCACAAATTAACTTTTAACAAGGCACACCTGTTAATTGAAATGCATTCCAGGTGACTACCTCATGAAGGTGGTTGAGAGAATGCCAACATTGTGCAAAGCTGTCATCAAGGCAAAGGGTGGCTATTTTGAACAATCTCAAATATAAAATGTATTTTGATTTGTTAACACTTTTTTGGTTACTACATGATTCCATGTGTTAATTCATAGTTTTGACATCTTCACTATTATTCTAGAATGTAGAATATAGTAGAAATAAAGAAAAACCCTGGAATGAGTAAGTGTGTCAACTTTTGACTGGTACTGTACATCTGTCTGTAATTACGTTTTTATTCAATGAGAAGAAACAAGACGTCTCGTTATCTGCTTGTTATTAACAATGGTGCTTTGCATACTTGAATTGAATTGTTTTGTATATGTAATTAGATCCCATGTGTAATGGATGAAACCTACACTACATGGCCAAAACAATATGTTTTGAGAACCCCCTTCTTTATCCCTCGTACAATGGCTGCGCCTAACGATCAAAGCAGAAATGCCAATTTAAGGTAGCCTCAACGTATTTGAGCATATGTTTAACCAGACACATTCATATAGAATATCAACATCTAATTGATCGTCTCACCAATCCTACATCAAAAGCCTTAGTCACAGCACACCAGAGACTCTGTGAATTGAACAGCAAACGGTCATCCTCTCCCCTTTTCACCTTTATCAGGTTTGATTAAAAGAGCTGAGGTCTGGCTGTTGCACCCGGGGCGTTGGAGTAATGTTCTTTGTGTTCCTGCACATGAGCACAACCCTGGAACACCGTATCGACTGGGAGCCGAACAACAAACAAGCAGCTCATTGCCGACCCCTGTGGCGCACCACTGCCTCTGATCACTATACACATGGAGGCACATGGAGACACAAAGACAACACTAATTAATGGGGAGCGGTGTGAGGGAGGCAGGGAGGGGGCGGAGAAGGCCGCTGCCTGTTATTCTGTAATGGTAATGATGACCCTGGTGCTTATCTTGTGGCACAGAGCAAAGGAAGGTCTTAGGACTTTCGTCACGTCTGCATTGAGAGGGGGAAGGGAAGGGAAGATAAGGAAGGGAGGGAGGGAAGACAGAGGGGGAAGTGAGAGGAAAGGTAGAGAACACTGAAAGAGAACCAGGTAAGAGAGAGCTGTATGTTAGAGAGGGAAGGGAGATGGGGCAGGGAGACCGAGAGAGGGAAGGGAGAGAGAGGGGCCAGGAATGAGGGAAGGGAAGGAAGAGCGAGAAAGCGGGGAGATGGAGGGAGGAGAGAAACAGAGAGCGAGAGAGGGAAGGGGGATGGGGGAAGGTAGAGAGTGCCCCCAAGTAGCAGAACAAGAGATGAAAGCTCACTGTGCCTTGGTTACCATGAGCACCAGATCAATAGAAAAGCCATTTTCTCTGCATCTCTCACAGCCTGTTTGCACGATGGAGTGATCTGGTCGGGGTGTGTGTGGAGGAGAGGTAATGGCCAGAGGGAGGGATTCAGGGTTGGGGAACAAGGTTAACTACAGGTTAAGAAGCATGTAACTGGGATTATTGACTGATCTAGTGTGTGTGTCTGTGTGCTTGCACGTTCTTGCTTATATGTGTACATTTGTGCGGGTGAGTCTGTATGCATGTACCTGACAGTGAGATGTTCTGTTATGGGCAGGTATTTTTTCATCCTCAATAATGCACCTTGTTATCAGCAGTGGATGTTACAGTGCAGAGAATTTAGATTGATCCATAACTAGATATCCTCCTGCAGCCAATTCATGTCCCATGAGATCAACACTTGCCATTGATCAATGCTGAGTAGGCCTAGGCTCTCCAATTGAAAATCAGTTGTTTCAAACCCCCACCTAAAGAAAACCCTGTTTTAACATGGCGAGATCAGATATAATATCACCTGATCCTAGAATAACACACAGACAACCTATACACAACTTGTCATTTATTAAACATAAATGTTTGTCTGTCGGTGTACCTTGCTGATTCTGAGATAGAGGGAAAACATATTTTGGAAGGCATAAATTGCTCACCAGTGACGTTCAGCAAGGTACGCCAGTGACAAATTATGAAGGTGGTGCAGAAGGGATTAGGTGGGGATGATACCCTTTTGTTTATACTGTACAAAGTTGAAAATGTGGAAACTCTTCCTTTAATTGGAACGTTAGCCTGGCTCAGGTTCTGCTATAAAGTGTTAAGGGATTTGAGAGAGTTCCGATGCAAGTGAATGTCGTTGATCTCATGAAGAAAAGGGACACTTACCTGGCACATCAAATACAATTATTATCCTTGCAGCCCTTTATCAGAATTTTATAGGGATGTACTTCAAAGCTGTTCTTATACAACCCACCTGGCTGCAACCTATATAGAGAAAATCACTGGATTGGCTTTTTGATTCATTAAGATGAGAAAAACCGGCCAAAGGACAGAGGAAGAGCTTTTGAGGCTTGATCTTTTTTGTTGTTGCATTGACAGCTCTCTTTGAGATTTTATGTCAATGAGATAAATTATTATTACTATTGTTGTTGTTTATTATAATTTTTTAGAAGTGTAGGGCTTTCTTAGGGCATAATGCAACAGGTATGTAACGTTCAGGTTTGGTGTATGCTGATCTCGAGTCAGTCTGAAGTCCAGGCTCTTTTTTTATTGTGTGCTATTTTATCAGGCGTTGTTAATATTAACCATTCTTAACAGGCTGTTAGCACTCTGTTATTTTGTAAAATACCTCTTTCTAGAACTCATCAACTTCGAGAGAGGAAAGAACATTCATTATTGCTCTCAACTTCCTGTGAAGTAAGCACGCTGACCGAAACCATTTGACGGCTTGGTACAGACAGTAAAAAATATGGAATTTCCCACCAAATTGCCACGGTTAAAGTAGTTTATGAGAGCCAGCTTAGTGGTCTGTTCTGTTTGAGTTGTCATCAGCGAACCGCTCTGATCGCTGAGGCCTCTCAAGCGTTAAGGTCTCCAACGTATCCATGCTGCACTTTCTGTTAACAGACTTTGCGCTCGTTTTCCAGTCCTGAGCAAACACACCCGGTCAGCATTGTCTGCTGTTAAAAGGCCATTATGCCTCCATTACCTAGGTCTACTCCGGGGCCTACACTCAGACTGTAGCCACAGTCCCCTTGGTATGTCTGTGTCCGCCCTGACTCCAGATCCTCCTGACCTGTCTGGGTTACCTTAGCTGACCCTCTCCCCTGCCTTTCAGTCTGTCACTCCCCCCCCGTCCACTCTCCTCAGAATAGAATTAAACAAACAGCAACTGGGAGATTCTAATCTGGATGTCTCGTGGTGCTGTCACTGTGGTTCTCTTTCACTGAGGACAGGGTGGTCTAGGCTCTCTGAGCACATCCCATTGCAGGTAAATGTTTTCTCATGTTGTAGAAGGTTTCAGACCATGTGGGTGTATTTTTCTATCAACTTGAACTTGCTCTTTAGGCTCAAGGAAAGTTTGGCCAAAGTTTGTGGGACCGACATTATGAAACCAAAACTGTGTTCTCTAGTCAGCCTTGAAAGTCAAAATAGCTAGAATGACTCTATTCAGATATTCAATTTTAATTCAAAAGCAACTGGAATGAATTGCTGAAGTTCTTGGATATAAAAGATTATACAGAGAAAATACAAATCCAATGGGAAAAAAGAGCGGAATAGACATTGGTTTTATACCTTTTTTATGAATGACCAATCCTGTTCAAGATCTCCACCGTCTTGCCTCTTCCAAGAAAATGTAATGATTTCACCATAAGTCAATTATTACTTATTTCATGTTCGCGTCTCGGTTCTGATTGCATTTGGGACGTGGCCCGTCCTTTGCCTTTCTAATGGGCGTGCTGCTGCCTGGCCTATGCTGCAGCAGACTGCATTAGTCTGTCCCAGGACTGATTGTGTTAGAGCTCTATGCTCTTCTGTTCTGGCTGAAGGAGAAAAGGATATGAGTGGGTGCTGCTGTTTTTCAACCTGGCTCCCTTCCCTTCATCCGTCGTTTGCTCGTTTGTCTGTTCGTTACTAACTCCATTGAAAAGCTCCAAGGGTCAGGATGTAAAATGAAAAGTGAATCACAACATGCCGGGGAATTCGATTTTCTTCTGGGCCTGTTAAAAGTTGTCTTGTCTCAGACAAGACTGCGAGGAATGTGTATTTTATTAGTTTATTGTTTGCTGCTTGCACTTTAACAACAGACTGAGGGAGAATACCTCAGTTTTGTCTCTCTCGCTCTCTCCTTTTCTCTCCCGTCCTCTGTTCCTTTCTCTTTTTATATCGACAGGTAACTGACAATTTTATGGAAACACGAGTGAATGAGGTATATTGAGGTATATAAGTACAGTATATTGAAAGCAGGTGCTTCCACACAAGTGTGGTTCCTGAGTGAATTAATCAATTAACATCCATCATGCTTAGGGTCAATAATAGAAATGCTTGGCAGGCCATTATTTTGACTACCATGGCTATGCCCCCATAGGATACCAATGCCCCCATCCACAGGGCATGAGTGGTGGTCACTGAATGGTTTGATGAGCATGAAAACGATGTAAGCCATATGCCATGGCCGTCTGTCACCAGATCTCAACCCAAATGAACACTTATGGGAGATTCTGGAGCGGCACCCGAGACGACGTTTTCCACCACCATCAACAAAACCCCAAATTATGGAATTTCTCATGGATGAATGGTGTCGAATCCCTACAATAGAGTTCCAGACACTGCAAGGTGCATTCATCCACCCCATCCTCTCCCCTGTAACTATTCTTACGTCTTTGCTGTAAATGAGAATGTGTTCTCTGTCATTTTACCCTAAAATAAAACCTTTTTTCTTTCTTTTTTTTAACTATTGTGTATCATGGTGACCCAACACCCTATTAAGGAACTTTGTTGGTGTTTCCTTTATTTTGATTGGTGTTTCCTTTATTTATTTCACATGTATCTATCTATATATAGTACCAGTCAAAGGTTTGGACACAACTACTCATTTCAAGGGTTTTTATTTATTTTCTACATTGTAGAGTAATAGTAAAGACATCAAAACTATGAAATAACACATATGGAATCATGTACAGTGAGGGGAAAAAGTATTTGATCCCCCGCTGATTTTGTACGTTTGCCCACTGACAAAGAAATGATCAGTCTATAATTTTAATGGTAGGTTTATTTGAACAGTGAGAGACAGAAATAACAACAAAAAAATCCAGAAAAACGCATGTCAAAAATGTTATAAATTGATTTGCATTTTAATGAGGGAAATAAGTATTTGACCCCCCTCTCAATCAGAAAGATTTCTGGCTCCCAGGTGTCTTTTATACAGGTAACAAGCTGAGATTAGGAGCACACTCTTAAAGGGAGTGCTCCTAATCTCAGTTTGTTACCTGTATAAAAGACACCTGTCCACAGAAGCAATCAATCAGATTCCAAACTCTCCACCATGTCCAAGACCAAAGAGCTCTCCAAGGATGTCAGGGACAAGATTGTAGACCTACATAAGGCTGGAATGGGCTACAAGACTTTCGCCAAGCAGCTTGGTGAGAAGGTGACAACAGTTGGTGCGATTATTTGCAAATGGAAGAAACACAAAAGAACTGTCAATCTCCCTCGGCCTGGGGCTCCATGCAAGATCTCACCTCATGGAGTTGCAATGATCATGAGAACGGTGAGGAATCAGCCCAGAACTACACGGGAGGATCTTGTCAATGATCTCAAGGCAGCTGGGACCATATTCACCAAGAAAACAATTGGTAACACACTACGCCGTGAAAGACTGAAATCCTGCAGCACCCGCAAGGTCCCTCTGCTCAAGAAAGCACATATTCATGCCCGTCTGAAGTTTGCCAATGAACATCTGAATGATTCAGAGGACAACTGGGTGAAAGTGTTGTGGTCAGATGAGACCAAAATGGAGCTCTTTGGCATCAACTCAACTCGCCGTGTTTGGAGGAGGAGGAATGCTGCCTATGACCCCAAGAACACCATCCCCACCGTCAAACATGGAGGTGGAAACATTATGCTTTGGGGGGTGTTTTTCTGCTAAGGGGACAGGACAACTTCACCGCATCAAGGGGACGATGGACGGGGCCATGTACCGTCAAATCTTGGGTGAGAACCTCCTTCCCTCAGCCAGAGCATTGAAAATGGGTCGTGGATGGGTATTCCAGCATGACAATGACCCAAAACACACGGCCAAGGCATCAAAGGAGTGGCTCAAGAAGAAGCACATTAAGGTCCTGGAGTGGCCTAGCCAGTCTCCAGACCTTAATCCCATAGAAAATCTGTGGAGGGAGCTGAAGGTTCGAGTTGCCAAACGTCAGCCTCGAAACCTTAATGAGTTAGAGGAGTGGGACAAAATCCCTCCTGTGATTGCCAACAAGGGTTTTGCCACCAAGTAGTCATGGTTTGCAGAGGGGTCAAATATTTATTTCCCTCATTAAAATGCAAATCAGTTTATAACATTTTTGTAATGTGTTTTTCTGGATTTTTTTTTTGTTATTCTGTCTCTCACTGTTCAAATAAACCTACAATTAAAATTATAGACTGATAATTTCTTTGTCAGTGGGCAAACGTACAAAATCAGCAGGGGATCAAATACTTTTTTCCCTCACTTTAGTAACCAAAAAGGTGTTAACCTCTATGGGCTAGGTGGGACGCTAGCGTCCCCCCCGTGGTGCACTCCATCAACAGCAGGTGCATTTCAAGAGCGGCAAATTTGAATCCAAATAAATGTCAAAATTCCAATTTTTCAAACATACAACTATTTTACACCCTTTGAAAGATAAACATCTCCTTAATCTAACCACGTTTTACGATTTCAAAAAGGTTTTACGGCGAAAGCATAAATTTAGAGTATGTTAGGACAGTACATTTACAAGAGTTGTGTGTAATGTTTTGTCAATTCAAAGACAGGGTCACCAAAACCATAAAACCAGCTAAAATGATGCACTAACCTTTTACAATCTCCATCAGATGACACTCCTAGGACATTATGTTAGACAATGCATGCATACTATGGCATTGATGTTGAGGAAATCGTTTCCCTCCAATAACCGGCAGTCAAGTCAGCGTCACAAATTAAATAATTAAAATTAGAAAACATTGGTAAAATATTATATTGTCATTTAAAGAATTATAGATTTACATCTCTTGAACGCAATCAACTTGCCAGATTTAAAAATAACCTTACTGGGAAATCACACTTTGCAATAATCTGAGCACTGCGCCCAGAAAAATACGCGTTGCGATACAGACTAGACGTCATGTTGGGGAGATCTAAAATCGAAAATACTATGTAAATAATCCATTACCTTTGATTCTCTTCATCAGATGTCACTTCCAGGTATCACAGGTCCATAACGAATGTAGTTTTGTTCAAAAAAGCTCATCATTTATGTCCAAAAATCTCCGTCTTGTTAGCACATGATCTAAGCCAGCCGGACTTCTCGTCATGAACGAGGGGAAAAAATATATTTACGTTCGTTCAAACATGTCAAACGTTGTATAGCATAAATCATTAGGGCCTTTTTTAACCAGAACATGAATAATATTCAAGGTGGACGAATGCATACTCTTTTATAACGTATTGGAACGAGGGTACCCAACATGAACTCGCGCGCCAGGTGTCTAATGGGCCATCATCGTTCCATGGCTCTTGTTCGGTCAGATCTCCCTCCAGAAGACTCAAAACACTTTGTAAAGGCTGGTGACATCTAGTGGAAGCAATAGGAAGTGCCAAAATATTCCTCAGCCCCTGTGTTTTTCAATGGGATAGGTTTAAAGGTAATACAACACATCAGGTATCCACTTCCTGTCAGAAAATGTCTCAGGGTTTTGCCTGCCAAATGAGTTCTGTTATACTCACAGACACCATTCAAACAGTTTTAGAAAATTTAGGGTGTTTTCTATCCATATGTAATAAGTATATGCATATTCTAGTTACTGGGTAGGAGTGGTAACCAGATTAAATCGGGTATGTTTTTTTATCCAGCCGTGTCAATACTGCCCCCTAGCCCTAACAGGTTAAACAAATCAAAATATATTTTAGATTCTTCATAATAGCCACCCTTTGCCTTGATGACAGCTTTGCACACTCTTGGCATTCTCTCAACCAGCTTGACCTGGAATACTTTTCCAACAGTCTTGAAGTAGTTCCCACATATGCTGGGCTCCTGTTGGCTGCTTTTTCTTCACTCTGCAGTCCAACTCCCAAACCATCTCAATTGGGTTGAGGTCGGGTGATTGTGGAGGCCAGGTCATTTGAAGCAGCACTCCATCACTCTCCTTCTAGGTCAAATAGCTCTTACACAGCCTGGAGGTGTGTTGGGTCATTGTCCTGTTGAAAAACAAATGATAGTCCCACTAAGTGCAAACCAGATGGGATTGTGTATCGCTGCAGAATGCTGTAGTAGCCATGCTGGTTAAGTGTGCCTTGAATTCTAAATAAATCACTGACAGTGTCACCAGCAAAGCACCCCCACACCATCACACCTCTTCCTCCATGCTTCACGGTGGGAACCACACATGCGGAGATCATCCTTTCACCCTCTGCATCTCACAAAGACAAGGCAGGTTGGAACCAAAAATCTCATATTTGGACAGATTTCCACCCGTCTCATGTCCATTGTTTGTGTTTCTTGGCCCAAGCAAGTCTCTTCTTCTTATTAGTGTCCTTTTGAAGTGGTTTCTTTGCAGCAATTTGACCATGAAGGCCTGATTCACGCAGTCTCCTCTGAACAGTTGGTGTTGATGTGTCTGTTACTTGAACTCTGATTCATTTATTTGGGCTGGTAACTCTAATGAAGTTATCCTCTGCAGTAACGGTAACTCTGGGTCTTCCTTTCCTGGGTCTTTTACCAAATAGGGATATCGTCTGTATACCACCCTACCTTGTCACAACACAACTGATTGGCTCAAACGCATTAAGAAGGAAAGAAATTCCAACTTTTTTTAACAAGGCACACCTGTTAATTGAAATGCATTCCAGGCGACTATCTCATGAAGCTTGTTGAGAGAATGCCAAAAGTGTGCAAAACTGTCATCAAGGCAAAGGGTGCTACTTTGAAGAATCTGAAATATAAAATATATTTGAATTTGTTTAACACTGTTTTGGTTACTACATGATTCCATATGGGTTATTTCATAGTTATTCTGCAATGTAGAAAATGGTAAAAGTAAAGAAAAATCCTTGAATGAGTAGGTGTGTCCAAACTTTTCATTAGTACTGTATATAAGACTTGCCCTCCATCCCTATTCCTCCCCTTTTTTTCTTTCATTTCTCTCGCTTTTCTGCCCTTCCTCCCTCCCCCTCTCGGGAGTGACAGAGTATCAGTACTTATAGGATTGTGTTACCAGAGTTGCTGGTAGATGCATACATTATTATCATTATTACAATAGTAGATCCATGGCATATTTATTTTCATTTACGCAGCTGTGGCGGAAATTAGATATGGCATATGGTATGGTGTGTGGATCTACACCATTACATGGCTATTGTGGGGGTTGTTGAAGCTTGCGAGGTCTTTTGGACTTAAACCTGAGGACACTGCAGGGCTGGGTCAGTGTGCTGTGTATGTAATCTCCTGCGCCTGCTACATCAGCATGCGTTTTCAATGAGAGTTAAATCCATCATTTCCCATTTGACTGCTAAAGGATTCTCAACCTCTTATCTGAAACAAGACTAGAATAGAAGTGTGATTTATGAAAGCATTTTCACCTCCAGTCCAGAAGTGTTCACCTGAAAAAAATGAACACTTTAAAACAATTAAGTACCTTACAAAAATAAACAAAAATGCAATTTCTGGGAGTGGTCTGAGTGAGGGGCCTTATTGGAGGAGCCTAATGGGAGGGATATGTGACCTGAAAACGAACTATTATTAGCTGAGAGGTTTGATACTCTTTGTTATTGGTCTATTAACTTATACCGCCTGGCGATATGCCAAAACTCCACCCATGCCAAACAAGCTGAGATTTCAGGGGTTCTTTTCAAACAGCTCTTACACTGAAAATGCATTATCGTCATGTTCACAATTTCACAGTATTGTTCCAACCTCATAGTGTGGAAATGTAAACACAGGACAATTACATTTTTGACTGCACTGGGCCTTAGTGCTGAGCTGTTCGGTTTCTGTTCGATTATAAAAAATAATCCTGGATTTCTGTTTCGATTATGTGGTTTGAATGCTGTAACAACACAGAATAAAACAATTAATACATGATAGTAGTGACTGCCCATTACTGCTTATCACTTATTAACCATCATTTATTCACATTTCTTTACTTTAATCAAATATTTCAGTTGTGTATATTACTTTGGTTTTATTTGATGACTTTATTGTTTAATTCCAAGTCATCTCATCTCTATAGAGCTGCTGTCTTAGAAAATCACTATTTTGTAGCTCTTCAAAGTAAATAAGGCATACATTTGAATACCATCTATCAATCACTTAGACCATGTACTTTCAGGTAGAGATGCATCACGACGCATCAGCTGCTCTATATCCCCTCGTGATTGCGCATTCTTTCGCCTCTTCCGTAGCAGGTGTAAAAGAAACACAGACCGGACAGGTGGATGCGCAATGGATTCGAGTCATTGTAGTTATTTACAAAGTTTAGTGCATAAAACAATGTTGAATATTGGCCTGTTGGAAACTACAACTCCCTACTACATCGCACAGTTCAGGCTGGATCTGATTTATCTCTAGAGAAACTGTGCAATGAGCGCAATGAGCTTACAGAAAAAAACTAAATGAAATGGAGTTCAAATAATTGAACCGATGTAGGTCAATTAGTTTAAAAATTTAAAAAACAACATTCCGGTAAATCGCTCAGCTCTACTGGGCCTTTCATCAGGCTGTCAGTTTTCTACGGTAAGTTATTTCGTTTCACCTTCAAATGTGTTGGACATAACATTTTGGCTCCTTGACATCCATTGTGTTTCACCTCAAAAAACTGTAGATTAAAATAAATAATAACTGTAATGACATTTTATTTTCAGTTCCAACCACAGGGGAAAGGTCCGTTAATAATCTGTTAACAGGTTTCCATTTATTTTGTGATATTATTATTTTGAAATGGAAGAACTGTTGAATTGGATATAAAACCATTAAATGATAAGGATTCCTTTGGCTGTGTGCTCAATATTGTCTTTGTTGTACTTACTGAATATATTTTCTTTGTTAGTCCAATGTCTATTCAGTAGGAATAATTTATACTTCATGCCTGGCCTTTATTGGGAACAAATAAAAATATGTAATCTATCTTTGTACAGCTATATGGTAGATTAGGCTAGCTATAGCTATCTCAAACATTTTTTTTTTTTTCATCAGTAGAAGTAGATCATCCATTTACTGTACGTGTTTGTCTGTCTGTGCATGTGTATTGTCTCCCTATTTGCATTTAGCTACAGTCTTTCGCTGTGCCTTATGTCAGGCCGTATATAAAAGAGGCTGAAGGCTCAGGCATTTGTCTCGGTGGCTGGGGCTACCACTAGCTGGTACAGTGGGCACTAGACCCTGGCACTGCCACAGCAGAGCTCCTCACCACTCAAAAGCGTTGATTGTTGAGAGCCACCATTCATCACTGGGCCAGTGTTCTCTGCTTTGACACCATTGTTCAGATTCTCTCACTGTCTCTGTCTTTATCTCTGTCTTTTCTTTTTTTTTCTCTCACCCTCTCTCTCATTCTCACTCCCTCTCTCATTCTCACTCCCTCTCTCTGTGTGCGTGTGAGAAAAGCTGAAGCGAATGTGAGAAGTGGTTCGACAGTGAACTTACTAACCCCTATAGTTGGTGCACTACTTTTGGCCAGAGTTTCCTATCAGGCAATAGAGTACCATTATGGACGCATACTAAGTAAATATCCATCTGACCAACCGTGTGCTTCACTGGAGGGACTGGTCAATAGGCGCAGTATAGGACCTGGGTCCACATAATGCTTCCACAGAGCGAGAGAGTGGCCGATTTTAGAGAAATGTACACTATACATGAGAATGGTCAGCAATGTCTCATAGAGTCATTCTTTCTGTAATGGGACTACATGCATTGGGTGGGAGTTTGTGTGTGTGCATTGCATGTGTGTGAGTTAGTGGGTCCAGAGTCCCAGGGTCCACGTCATCTTGCCTTGACCATCTGGCTGGACAATCAGGGAGTGTGTGAATAGCTGGTGATGGATGGACGATGGCTATTGTAGAGGAAGGACTGGACATCTGTCACCCATCATTCTGGGAAAGCATTTGGACCTATCCCAAAATTGATTCAAATGATTGACATACAAATAGAACTGTAAATGCCTCCCCCAAAAAATGTACAGTTTTCTGATGCTTCTTCTGAGCGAGTCACAAGTGCTGATGGTAGATATAGATGTGTCTAGATGGTCTGTTTTTATGGTGTTTTTTTTTCTTCTGACTCTCCTCTTGACACAAGCACTCAGGATGATGAGTTAGTTATGCCAGTGGTCAGATAGCGTATTGAACAACGTAACGAAGCTTTGTTGCGCCTTGCTAAATCAGGCAAGGCGTTGTAGCAAACAAGTCTTTGGTTGTCTCGGCAACGCCCCCCCCTCCCTGCAACAGCAGCACACATAGAAGTAGAATGAATAGGATGGACTTGGCACCTCTTACCCTAGCAAGTTGACTAGTAAACTCATGGTTACATTTATAATGGCTACCTGGTATGGTGATGCAACAATTTCCATGGTAATGTAGAATATTAATTCAAATTATGTTAACTGGTGTGGCTCATACAATGGAATGTATCTTTTTTGTAATGTTGAGTTAAAAAAAAGACTCCAAGTCTTATCAAGCCATATTTGATATATGGACAAACAGCTTAACCAAAAATTTTTTGCACCATTTTGTGAATTACCATCGACAAGTTGCAGGTTGAGATATCCCCAAGGTATGTTTGAGCAAAACACTAACTTGGTAACACCCCTATCTGTAAAACCTGTAAGCGAAATCAATTACAGGAATCAAATTAACCCCCTAGAGTCGATTGACACACCGGTGCATCAATCTAAGTTACAGTACATTTAAAAAAAAAATAACATCAAAATCCTACTATTTGGTAGTGTCGGAACACAAACTAACGAGACCCCACTGTGGAAAGGAGAGATTCTAACGAACACGATGGTGTTCTCCGTTTTGCTGTAGTACCCCCACAATTGTCACGGGATGCATCTGAAGGTAACCGGTACAGATTTATTTTAAAACGAATGGAAGTATATTTCTTCTCATATATTTATATATACACACACACAGCAGATTTTTATGGAATATCTACATAGGCGTACAGAGGGCCATTATCAGCAACTATCACTCCTGTGTTCCAATTGAATGTTGTTAGCTAATCCAAGTTGATCATTTTAAAAGGCTAATTGATCATTAGAAAGCCCTTTTGCAATTATGTTAGCACAACTGAAAAATGTTGTCCTGATTAAAGAAGAAATAAAACTGGCCTTCTTTAGACTAGTTATGTATCTGGAGCATCAGCATTTGTGGGTTTGATTACAGGATCAAAATGGCCAGAAACAAAGACCTTTCTTCTGAAACTCGTCAGTCTATTCTTGTTCTGAGAAATGAAGGCTATTCCATTCGAGAAATTGCCAAGAAACTGAAGATCTCATACAACGCTGTGTACTACTCCCTTCACAGAACAGCGCACACTGGCTCTAACCACAATAGAAAGAGGAGTGGGAGGTCCCGGTGTACAACTGAGCAAGAGGACAAGTACATTAGTGTCTAGTTTGAGAAACAGACGCCTCACAAGCCCTCAACTGGCAGTTTCATTAAATAGCAAAACACCAGTCTCAATGTCAACAGTGAAGAGGCGGCTCTATCAATGATAGCTTCTTTTTTTATAAAATAAAAAATATATACCTAAAAGAGGTCCTAAAATTGAAAAATGTAATTTGACCATCTTAAAACAATTCCATATGTCAGCTTAGCACCCCCTCCTCCCCCAACGTCTTAGACTTTAAAGAATTAAACATGACGTAAAGAGGAAATGTCATTAAACAAGAAGAAATGAAGTAATTAGACGAATGCCCACAGTGCATGTTCATCTAAAGCAGAATAATGGTGCATTGTGCTCGGGGCGTAAACAAAAGCCATTGTCACCGACTGGATTTAGTCCTTTTCTGTCTAAATGTGCCAGTGATCCAGGACAGTGGTGGTGGGAGAGGAAACTAGCTAGTGTATTCTCTGGGCATACTGTAAATGTAGGCTGCGTTAGCTCACGTTCACACAGCTCACGGCTGTCCTGTTGAGATGGCAAGGCAATTGCCCTTTCCCATTAGAGACAAAGTCCCTGTACGCACGCCCGCATGCATGCACACAGACACACACACACACACACACACACTGTGGATTGATCAATAGCAACCTGTTGATGCCGTATCTGCCTGTTCTGTGCTGTTGTTACCTAACACCTTTTACCTGAGAGAGGAGAGATCATGGGCTAGAAACCCCATGAGAGAGAGAGCGAGAGAAATAGAGAGAGTAAAAGACAGAGTGGGAGAGAGTAAAATACTGAAGGAAAGGGAGTCTGAGAGAGAGAGAATGCTCTTGGCCAGTAAACAGATTAGTGCGAAAAGCGTTGGGCGGTGTTGACAGAACAGAGTTGAGGTTCCATCATCGCTGGCAGTGGTGCCAGCCTCACTGGGACTAGATCAGATTACGATGTAAACCTCAACACTGATGCTAAATAAGAACAGGAAGTGTAACCCAGCAAATTGGATGTGGTTTTGCATGAGTGCATGCTGAAATAGTAAAGATTGGCACTACCACTGACACATTTTTATAGATTTTTGTCCTGGGTAAAAGTTGATATCACATACACGCTTAGAAAAAAAAAAAGTTCCAGAAGGGTTCTTTCATTGTCCCCATAGGAGAACCCTTTTTGGTTCCAGGTAGAATCCTCTGTGGAAAAGGTTCTACATGGAACCCAAAAGGGTTGTAACTCGAACCAAAAAGGGTTCTTCAAAGGGTTCCTTTAAGAGTGTACGCAGGTTTGGTTGAACTGTTGAACTCTGACGTACACATTATTCCCCATTTGGATTGAGCAGTTGCAGGAAGTGAAGGTCACAGAGGTCATGCAAGGGGCTTGGGGTTTCAAGGACAGAGGCGAAAAATAAGGGGTTTAGCTGTAGCGTCTCTATCTGCCGCTGAAAAATCTCCGGAGGATGGCCTGACCATGAATGCCAGATGAGTCTGAAGACAGAGGGTCATTCTACCCGGGGCCTGTGGGTGAAGGTCTGTGAGCCATGATGAATGCTGTGGCAGAGTGGGCGGTGGCAGTTTTTTACTCCTGGGTGGGAGGTCTGGTCAAGGGCCACATAACTGCACTGCTTCTGAGAGGAATACTTCCCGTGCCTGGGTCCCACCACTGTATGTGGATCCTAGCTGGCTCCTTGTTGTTGTTCCAGACGCTGGTCCACCAGAAGGCCAAACGTCCTCTGCTCTACAGGGGCCTTAAGGAGAGCGATTGAGAAAGGGAGAGAGCCAAGGCCCACTCGCTGCATTCCTCCTCTCCTCGTCTTGTCTGTTTGTCAAGAGTTTGTCACTGTGGGTTGTCACTTCTCCTTCTTCTCCTCTCACTCGGCACTACAGAGCTTCTTTTTATGGAACGGTCATAGCTTGGTAAATAAACATATTTAAAGTGCATTCTTAGAAAAAAGGATTCCAAAAGGGTTCAGCGGCCGTCCCCAAAGGAGAACCCTTTTTAGTTCCAGGTAGAACCCTCTGTGGAAAGGGTTCTACCTGGAACCAAATGGGATTCTTTAAGGCTTCTCCTACTTTAAAGGGTTCCTCCTATGGAGACAGCCGAATAACCCTTTTTGGCAACTTTTTTTCTAAGAGCGGAGATCATTAACGGGCCTGATTGAAGTGGCCCGTCTCCCCAGCGAATATGTACTGTATCATGATGAGTGGCTGTGTGCTTTTCATCCATTCACCAAGGCCTATCATCTCTCTCCAGCCAGGCCCTGTGCCTGCCTCAGCCTACCCTGTGACGGACACGTTGCCGTGAGAGCCTCATTAAATGTTCTCATCGTAAAAGCACATGAATAATACGAAATTGATTGAGCGGGACCAAGAGATCAAGAAAAGTGAGCGCAGTGTGCTACATTGCAAACCCTGAGCAACTCTGTAGAGACCCTTCTATCTTCTACCCCCTCCTCAGTGTTATGCATCAGCCCGCAAATTCATTTCCCTGAATGTTGTTGACAAGCACCAGTGTTTTATCATCCCCGCTATCTCTGCATCTTTGTTTGGGGAGAGGGGTAAGCATGGTTTTGTTAATGCAATGAAGGTGCACACTGTGGATAAATCACCTCTTTCTCACTCTCTTTCGATCCCTGTATCTCACTTTTCATCTCTTGCCGACGTTTCTGACACAACTCAGTGTCTCACAGCAATATAGGGAGCGTTAATGAAATGCAATCGTCCACAATTTTTAAAGGCGTCGTCGCCGTGCTCCACCCTCTGAGCATATGACTAACAGCATTTCCTAATAGAAAATGGAGTTATATTAAGCTCTGTTATCTGTGGAGGGAACAGTGCTCTTAACTTATTTGGCAGGGAGAGTGTGTGAGGGAGACTATTTAATCAGCATTCAGCCCTGTTGATTGAATGACTGATGTGTTTAAAGTGGAGACGGTGGCCCGGTGCAGACGTATTCTGAGTGTATCTGCAAGTAGTGGCCGAGCCTAATGGAGACAGAGTCCTGTTCAGGTCTCGGTCACAGTATTGCTGTCAGGGAACCAAAGACAAAGCATTAAAGGGGTATTCCACTTCAAAATCAAAGTCAGTCAGATGTTTTTAGACTTTTTTTTTTTTTTTTAAAGCAGTCTAATGTCAAGATGACTATCTTTATAAACTTTATTCATAACTATATTATTTTCTAACAATGCACACGTGGAATAGATGGGCAATGCAAAACTATACACTTGTACATTTGTTGGTGTTTAATTTTCAGAGGCGTTTCAATGTCAAAACACTGGGTTATGCACACACAGATAGGTATACAGTTCCTTTCTCAGAGTCACAGAGAGAGGGAGAAGGAAAGGGAGTTAGACAGATTATTCAGTGTTTTTGTGTTTGCCAAGCATACAAGATGCAAAGTGACTTGTCATCATACTGTAAGTGCAGTGGAAAGTGCTTAACAGAACAATGCTAGGGGTTTTGTTTAGCTGAGGTAGTGGGTTTGATGGCAGTTGATGGAGGTGGTGGTGTGAGATGACTCTGTAACATAACAGGGCCACTGCCGGGAGGAGATAAGTCTGAACAGTTTGCTCATATTGTGGAGCTGCTGGAGCACCGGAGCACAGGCACTGCTTTCATCATTTTCTAACATCAAATCACTGTGTCTTTATAGCACTGTCACAGCAGCACACACCTCAATCACATCTACTGGGAAAATATCTCTCTCCCTCATCCTCTCTCTCATTCTATCTCTCCCTCCTTTTCATACTATATCAATGTATCCCTCTCCCTCTTTTTTTTCTCCATTGTCTCTCTCTCTCTCTCTCTCTCTCTCTCTCGACCTTTCTTTTCCCTTTCCTGCACTTCTAGTCTCTCATATTTCATGTTGTGAGGTGTAGGGTCACAATTACAGTTGCCTTTCACCAAGGTGACAAGGGATGTTTGGTTCTGTGATTTGTTCACTGGGGAAGTATCAAGGTCTTAGTGACTCCTAGAGAAATAAGAAAATATGTGCTGGTGGCGTCCTGGTTCCTCAATGGGCTTTGAGCTTTGGTTGAGACCAGCCATCCTTTCACAATCATATCTAAGAGCAATTTGTTTTAACAAGTAAATAGCTTCCGCTACAGTAAACCTGCTTTCGTGGTAGATATTTCATTTCATTGTGCCAGTTCAAGTGCCTGTGATTTGTCGTTGTAGCTGACTCGAGCAGTATGGCTCTACCTCCATGTACATCATTCACACAACTGTAACAGTCTCGGCTTATGTGCTTTAATTGTACTCGGATCCATGACCGCCCTTTGGAAGATAGCTGATCAGGAATGTAATACGTCTCTTTGATCATAGAATCGGAACATTTGTCAGTAGATCCAGATCTTTGGTTCTCCAAAGTTTTCGTTTTTTTTATTCAAAATGCAGTGATATTCTTCCATCTGAACGCCTTGTTGATCCATTTTGAGTTACTGGGGCGGCAGGTAGCCTGGTGGTTAGAGCGTTGGGTCAGTAACCGAAAGGTTGCTGGATCGAATCCCTGAGCTGACAAGGTAAAAATCTGTCGTTCTGCCCCTGAACAAGGCAGTTAACCCACTGTTCCCCGGTAGGCCATCATTGTAAATAAGAATTTGTTCTTAGCTGACTTGCCTATTTAAAGGTTAAATATATAAATACTGTTGAGGTCTTTCTCGAACCCAATGATGTGCTCAAACCGGCTCAAACCAACGCCTGCCTAGCAGTTGCTCAGGCATCAGATAAGTGTCACTGTGAATCGGGTTGAAAATCCATACTTATAGGAGTTATTTTAGTGACACTGGCCTCCTTGTCCCACATAAATAACTATGTGGCTCTGACAATAGACCACTGTTGAGGAAATATTAGCATGCAGATTCCACTGTTGTTTTTTCTACACCATTTCGTCCAGTATAGTGTTTGCATTGTTCTTCAGGGAGCGCTGCACTCCATGCCCTGTTCTCCGGGAGCTAGCTAGCATGGTGGCTTCTGTCAGAGGGGATAAGTTACAGTTAATGCCGTAGATCTCAGCATCACACTAATGGCCATAATGTCCATTTGCACATGTGGAAAACAAATGGAGAAAGTTGTGAATTAGCGTGTCAGCATTGGACATTCACTGACAAATGACTGACCTAGGGATATGAGTACCACCCTGCATCCCACTGCTGGCCTGAAGCTAAGCAGGGTTGTTCCTGGTCGGTCTATGAATGGGAGACCAGATGCTGCTGGAAGTGGTGTTGGAGGGCCAGTAGGAGGCACCCTTTTCTCTGGTCTAAAAAAATATATTTCCCATTGCACCAGGGCAGTGATTGAGGACATTGCCCTGTGAAGGGGGCCGTCTTTCGGGTTGGATGTTAACCCCGGTGTCCTGACTAAATTCCCAATCTGGCCCTCATACCATCATGGCCACCTAATCATCACAAGCCTCCAGTTGGCTCATTCATCCCCCTTTCTCTCCCCTGTAACTATTCCCCAGGTCATTGCTGTAAATGAGAATGTATTCTCAGTCAACGTACCTGGTAAAATGATTCATGTACTACTATTGGGCTTGTGGTGGGGGTAAAGGGAAGGATATGTGTGTGCTATGTTACTTTTATACAGTATTATAAGGAACTTTTTGGCATGGACTGAGGAGGAGACATTGTGAAACTATTTTGATAGTAGGTAATGACCCTTGCTAACCATGTATGGTTTTCCCAGTTGCAATAATCTCCTAGCTATTTATTTGATCTGTGTTCTAGATCTATTACAGGGCATGTCACTCAGGATCCATTCTCTGTTGAGTTTCTCTGGCAGAAAGGGCAGGGTCTTGTCAAAGGGACTCATTGTGCAGGGCTCTTGTGCGCCATGCAGGCCCATGGTCCAATAGATAACCCTTGTTTGTTTCTGCGCAGGCCTGGATGAGGCAGATGTGAACCCGAACAATGGCTGCCCCTCTGAGAAGGCGGCGGCGGTGACTGACTCCACGGGCACTGAGGGGCCCAGCAGCTCCTGGAACGAGGCCAGCACAGCTGATGCTGACGACAGCGCTGTGCCACGCCCCCACCTGGTCCGCCTCTTTTCCCGAGATGCCCCGGGCCGCGAGGACAACACCTTCAAAGACCGCCCTTCTGAATCAGATGAGCTACAGACCATCCAAGAGCACAGCGGAGCGGGATCAGAGTGTGGTTCAGAGGATCAGGATCTAGACTAAGT
Organism: Salmo salar; assembly: GCF_965601325.2. NCBI lineage: Eukaryota > Metazoa > Chordata > Actinopteri > Salmoniformes > Salmonidae > Salmo > Salmo salar. Next base: position 52,723,193 of record NC_138295.1, read on the forward strand.
TTGTTTCTTTGCTCTCCTTTCTCTCTCTTAATACCCCCTTCGCTCTTACCTGAGAGACAGAACCCCACTTACAGAGATACTAGCTGCACTACCCAACAAAAACCACTGACATGGCAACTGCAAGCTCCTCTGGACTGTCTAGCCTGGGAAGGAAAAAGAAGGCCCCTGGCCTTATGGATCAAATTGGGAACTTCTTTGGAGGGGACAAGAAGAGGAAGAGCAAGGTGAGGAAAGGAGAGAGTTTGATTTTTTTTTGAAAGATTCACCTCTAATGTACCATGGTTCATTTTTGTGTTCAGCCTTAAATTGAGGGACTGATGTCTGATTTGTGGTTTTGGCAGATTGTGAGCTGGAAGAATTTGTCACAAGTTTTTGTTTCAATTTGCTTCGAATGTATGTCTTTAAAAAAATAAAATTCATGCGATCTGCCAAAGTTTAAGACATTCACCTGAAATGTGCTTATTTGCAAATTAATGGCATTGAAAACTATATTTAGAAACTGGATAACTGATTTTGGTCTGGTTTGAGATTGGTGTAGCGCAAAGAGGCTTTGACTTAGTCTTTCGAATAATTGTTTTGTAATTGTTATTTTAGCGTGGTACTATCATTAAAATGTTACATTTTATTTCAGTTAGAGCTTCAAAGCATATGCGGTACATATATGGTCATAGTTGTGGTATAGTACAAGTGAATGATTGAATTGTTACCATTTAAATGTGTGTTTGCTTTCATTCCAAATATACTGTATGCTTAACTCATAAATATATCTAAAAGTGGAGCCATTTTAAAGTTGTGTATCAGGTATTTTTAAGAGAGAATAATGATTCTGGCGATTTCATGGGGAAATTGGAATAAATGTCAGCACCCTTACTTAGATGTATTTTGGGAGAGACTGTTATGATTGTTAGGCTACCAATTTTCCTGATTTATGAGTCTTTAGTTGTTAGCCATTTTAACTGTGGATAGTCCATGGTGGAGAACTATAACCTAAATGCCTTGCATGGACCTCCATTGGGTGCAGAGTGTCTTTGACTAGGATTCTCTCACTCCTTCTTTACAAAGACAACTCTAGACCATAATATTGTACATAATCCAACATAAATAATATAATATACCATAGAATAGGAAAACAAACATTTATCTACGCTAATCCTTATCTGATATGGGTTTGTGTAGAATTCAAGATGCTGCGTTGTGTAGTTGGAGAGCAGGTTCAGATAATATATGTAATTTAGCAGACGCTTTCATCCAAAGCGATTTACTGTCATGTGTGCATACATTTTTAAGTATGGGTGGTCCCGGGAATTGAACCCACTATCCTGGCGTAGCATGCCACCACCTGGACCCAGATGTGTGTGTGTGTGTGTGTGTGTGTGTGTGTGTGTGTGTGTGTGTGTGTGTGTGTGTGTGTGTGTGTGTGTGTGTGGTGTGGAGATAACTGTTGTGGTACAGTGAGAATAGTTGAGCCCATATTGCCTTTGTTTGTCTCGCCCTCTCTCTCTGTCTCTCTGTGATGTGCTAATGCTTAGTCCCAAAGCCTCTCCTTGAGCTGGTGACAAGGGATGTACTGTAGATATAAATTGATATAACAACCCAGTGCAGTGCACATTTCAGTCAGCTTGGCACTGTTTGTGGATCAGTTGTCAACTTTGGAAGCAGAGGAAAGTCTAACACAAAACGTACTGTATATTTCAACAGTTATGTGTTGAAGTTGGTACAGTGTATTGAAGAGAGAGTTCAAGTCCAACGCTGTTATGTTTTCCAGCTCTGTTTCAGTCCACTCTGGGGATTTGGAGTTAGTTCCTCATTGGTTCAGAGAGGAGAATGGTAGTTTCAGATGATGATCCAATAGGTTGCAGAATGTGGTCTGAACAGTCTCAACAATATACATTCTCCCAAGCCTTATAACAACTTCAGAAAGGACAAAAATCTTATGACTTTTGCATATAATTAAATCCCAACTCAAAGTAATTTTAGAAGTAATTTTTTTTGTTCAGTTTCAGAGTGATTTGGTTGTGTGCATTGTAGATCAGATTCTTTCACATTTTAAACGACATTGAAATGTACTGCTGAAACATCTGCCACTAGTGAAAATGTCAGTGTTTTTTTGCCTGTCAAAATTGAATGAACAAAATTATTGTAAAAAGAGGCAGTATTAGCTTTTTGTTTTTTTTATCTATTCGATCTATTTCTTTGAATGTCATTGTCACCTCTCTGCTCTTTCAGGAAATAGTTTTCTACATCAGAGCAGTTAGTTTATGATTAAAAGAAACATAAAAAATATTTTTTACCAAGGGGTTGCCTTCAGATTTGTGATAAGTGTTTTGTATTTCAAATATATGATACCTAACTCTCCGTTGCCTCGAGCATAATAGTTTTTTTCTGCACTGATCAAAGTTTGAAAAAGGATAAAACAGGTTAAACATTTTTATTTATTCTTAAAGGTCCAATGTAGCCGTTTTTTAAAAATCTAATATCAAAGCATTTCTGGGTAACAATCAAGTACCTTTACTGTGATTGTTTTCATTTAAAATGGTAAAAAGAAACAAAAATTGCTTCTTAGCGAAGAGTAATTTCTCAAGCAAGAATTTAGCTAGGACTGTGTGGGAGTGGTTTGAGTGGGGAGAAAACTAGCTGTTATTGGCAGAGAGGTTTGGAACTCTTATTGGTCTATTAACTAATTGACCGTCTGGTAATCCCACCAAAACAGGCTTAAATTTCAGGCTGTCTTTTCAAACAGCTTTTAAACTAAAAGGGAATTGTCATCATTTTCACCATTTCACAGTATTATTCCAAACCTATAGTGTGGAAATTAGGAACACGTCCTTTGGGGGGTGGACTATTCTCGATACACACGGGAAGCTGTTGAGTGTGAAAACCCCAGCAGCGTTGCAGTTCCTGACATACTCAAACCGGTGTGCCTGGCACCTTCTACCATATCCCGTTCAAATGCACTTCAATTTGTTTTGTCCATTCACCCTCTGAATGGCACACATTCTACAATCCACGTCTCAATTGTCTCAAGGCTTTAAAATCCTTCTTTAACCTGTCACCTCCCCTTCATCTGCAGTGATTTGAAGTGGATTTAACTAGTGACATAAGGGGTCATAGCTTTCAACTGGATTCACCTGGTCAATGTATGTCATGGAAAGAGCAGGTGTTCGTAATGTTTTGTACACTCAGTGTATATAAAACACAGGGACATCACATTTTTGACTGCACTGGGAATTACGTTTTATAAAAATAGTTTAACAAAACAAAATAGTTATGACGTTTTCAATGCATATTTTCCATAGAAAATCAGCATTAGTGGCCATGTCCATTAGTGTTGAAAGAATGCCATGTAGAGCACTGTATCAAATGTTGTCGCTGTGTACTCTTGAGCATGATTGAGTCATACCTTTATAGTTGCTTTCACCTGGTATGGGAACCTCGTATTCATTATCTCCAGCACCAAACCAGTGTCTGCATATGTAAAAACAGTGTGTTTCTATGATCTGTGGTTAAAAAATAAAACGATAGGTCCTAAAAATATGCAATGCTTCTCATGGTCACAGGGTAGGATAAAAAAACTGATTATCGAAACCTGCAACAAGTTTCTATGTCCCCATGTCACTGCGAATCTCATGCTGTTTGAAAATCACTGTTTTTAAAATGTCATTGGGTAGAACTTATTGACTTTATATTTGTTCCTAAACAACGTTGAAATTAGCTGTTTTTACATATGTAGACACTGGTAGTGTGCTGGAGATAGTGAAAATGAAGTTGAAAAGTGGTAGAATTGCCCTTTAACCTTTTACTGCGGTGGCTAAATCAGGGTCACAGTGTTTCTTGGTAGTCTTAACCAAATCTTCTTTGAAACAAAAGCCTACACCTGGTTATGGTCTTTAAAAAAAAAAGAAGACCTCTGTACCACGTCAGATATAGAGTTGAAATGTATTACATTTTGAGTTTATGTCCCAATATTAAATTGTATATACATCACAGAAGACTCCATAACAAAACCATTTGACATAGAAACACGAGATTTGCCGCGTAATTGTATTTATTATTAATTCTGAAAATATGAATAACATTCCACCTATAAGGCCACTACTGTAGGTCATTTGACTGTAGGAAAGGGCTGTTATTGACAGATATGAACGTTCACTATTGAGCCATTGATTCTTTTACAAACTGGAATTTGCGCTTTCTGTTGTACATTCTTGTCTTGGTTTCACCTGTATTTTTTTTGTCTTTTCATTAGTTGATTTTGGTTTGAAACTAGTTCATGGGAATCTGCATGGTGATGTCATATTTATATATATATATTTTTAAGATATCACCAAAAAATGAAGACACAACTGATTTAACCTCAGGAACTGAAGCCAATTTGATACATGTCAAAGCTAATTGATAATCCATATTATTCAAAAAGGGGAAAACCTTATTAGACTAAATTGATGGATAAATGAGTATGTGCAGTCACCATGGAACTGAACCCCATGACAGGAAAATAAGCACATTTAAATATGGGGTCTATTGGGTAACTTTGTCAGAACTAGGACCCGATAGCCTGAAGAATGTTAGAGTACAACAACCGTTTATGATTCAGAATAAGTTTTGCACTCGTCCTTGGCCTGAGTACCAGTCTGTTTGTGCCATCATGCCAAACATGTCAAAAAATGTTTGCATGGCAAGGAGTGGCATGATAACAGAAGCAGACTCATACCCGGGCTAACTAAAACCCAGTGTCTTGGCTAAAAGCTTCTAAGAGCTGATCTCCTCTCGCCAGCTAGATGGAGCACCTCTCAGGTTCACTGGTGTCTTTTTCTGAGACCTGGTTCAAATACTATTTAAAATAATTTCAAATACTTCAGCTGCACTTGATTGTGCTTGCCTGGCGCGATGGAACCAATAGAATAGTCGCCAATGTGCAAAACCTGGCCATCTGGAAGTCTAGGCAGACTAAAGCAAATGTTAAAAGTATTTGAAAGAGTTCAAATAGTATTTGAACCCAGGTTTTCCTTTACCCTGTCAGGAACTGTGTGTGTGTGGGAGTCTGTTTGATCCTATTCGCTGATCCCTTTTGTAATGCTTGCGATGCTTGTATTTCCTGTGAATTGTAATGACCAACATCTGTTCCTAACCTGATCCTGTTCTGAGCTTTTGGATAAATGGCATGATTAAACGCTCTTAAACACCCACCCTGAGCAGCATTTTTTTTGGCTTTTGTATTGTTGTTTTTATTATGTAATGTCACTTTTAATAACCCTCCTCTGATGCAACAGGTGCAGTCACGCCACAGAATGTTTGGAACGACAACACAACTGGACACGATCACACTGATTTGAGCGTAGTGGTTATTGCTGATTTTCACATTGTATTATCTCAATCAGTGACGTTGGCTGACAGTTCCGTTTCGATCCTGTCTAGTTTGAGGAGAAACCTCTCATGCTGGGCTGAGGTGGTCTATGCTAGGAATAGCCAATGGAGAATCAGGCCCAGTTGAAGAGGGAATGGAATGTACATCATCAAACTATTCCCAATTGATTTGTCCTTTCACTTCTTGAGTGGATAAGACTACACTCTGCAGTAATGGCATACTTGTCTAGATGAGGCTGGGAGAAGTGTTGTGTTGACTTAATGGAAATATGAGGCTTACTCTTAGCTCAGCTTTTATTAAGTAGCTTGAGGCCATGTAAAATGATTGTTGTCATGCCAAACAGTCTGGCCTCACCTCAATCTCCATATCTGATCATTCTGTCATTGATGGGCACAGTGAGAAGTTAATCATGTTTGGCATGACAATGACCGTATGATTTGGCAAGACGGCATTAACAAATCTGGGACCAGGTTCATTTGCTGAATTTTTTGGGGGGAAATTCATCTTTAGTACTGTCTGCCTTATCACTTTTATTCAACTGAAAATTATATTTCAGTCACATTTTGTATTTGATGCTTTTGTCAATAATTGAAAGTATTTTTTGAATTGGTCTTTAATTGAACATCTTGGAAAGTTTATCGAGATCCGGTAAATCAGGATAAAACAAGTGTTTATTTCTTGTTTTAATTTTGTATTCAGGTTAGCAAAGGGGCAAATGACAGCTATTTTCAAAAATCAACCTGAATACAAAATCAAAATAAGAAAGTCTGTCTCACTTTGTCCATCTCACTTTTTGGAGACCTCCAGTTAAGTATTTTCATTCATAACTGAATATGAATAAGTGGACTGGAATTGCCAATGAGATGCTACTTGTCATTGAATTCATTAGATGTGCCTCATGGTCAAAAATGAAAGAGTCAAGGAGTCAAGCCTACCTTGTTCAGAATTTTTTTTATGTGCATATTTTACAAAATGTAAGACATCAATAGCGATAGCCAGAGTCAAGTTAGTGCAGTCTCATTTGCATTTCTTCTAAAGTGTTCGTACTTGAGTGAAACAAGGACAAGAAAAATAACCTTAACTTCCTCTGAGCACTACATTTATTTGACATTGATGTCAGACAGTGGTATAGTTGCCGTTTTTATTTATTCAGAGTTGATGAGAACTGAGGAGTGTAGAGGATAGCTGCTATTAACTTACATCCACCTGGCACTGTAAGACAAGCACTGTCCAATGTCAAGAGCTAGGTCTTACTAGACGTCCGGTCCAGTACCCTGGCTTTGGACGGTAAAGAACCAGTTCAACTATGGTTTAGTAGATTGTAGTCCACAACCTTGTCTTATTGTTGTCAGTGTTAGGGAATGACCTAGAGCTCCACCGCTTTCTAATATGACACTTTGTCGTAAACTGTCAACCCCCCTGAGGCAGTCGTCCAATTCCTGCTAGCTTCTCCTAAATAGTTGGAGAAGTTGCAGCACAGAGACAACTGAAGAGGTCATCTGGCAGTGGAAGTACTTTAAAAAAAAGTCTGTCCTCCTGAGAATACCAACTGTTGAACGTGGATTTCACTCCAAAGAAGGAGTCAGTCAGTGGCTGGTGGATCTGCACCCGGTGAGTCTTATTAATCAATCGCCGAGTTGTCTGTTGTGACACTGACGGACATTGACCTTTGTGATCAATCAAAACCCAAGTCAAATGTAAAGCTGTGATGGATTGAGAAGGAGCATGCACTGTATATGAATAATTGTAACGTATGGCGCATGGATGTTTCACCTATTGTGGGTAAGATCTATTCAATTGACAGTGGGCGATTTGTGTGTCCACAATAAGCTCGCACACTGTCTCAATAGGATAGGATGTAGTAATCACTATGTGGCCCTCATATCCTCCCGCTCCTTCATAAATAATACATTATTTCAATTAATTTATTCCAGAATAAATTATTGACCGTGGTCCATTTAAAGGAGTCAGCTTCTGTCCAGGTTTGACCTCCTGCACCTCTGAGGAGAGAGTTTTAACAGTAATTAAATCCTCAGGGAGAAGGTGTCCTATGAGTCCTGAATACTCTTTCTACCTGGGTTTTAGGTGACCTTGTTCTTCACTGCAGGAAACTTTTGGTTACACTTCATTTGACACGCCACTATGACATTAACACGAAGGTGTAATCTTGTGTCAAATCCGTTCATGACTGCAGTTATAACGTATGACTGTTGTCATGATAGAGGTAACGTTTTGCATTATGACTATGCTGGCCTAACACGCCTGGATAACAGCCTCTGTGTCAGAGTTGAAACGAAGTATCAAATTGCGTGTTACCGAACTTTCTCTACGCCGGCTGGCCTGCCACTCTAGCAGCTAGCTGAATTATGAAATGATGCACGGACGTCCACTGTGATGTAAATCCAATCGTGTATGTTGAGGATGAAACGGGCTTTGTAGCTTTATGAAAGTGTGATGACGGTGTGGTGCATTTTTATTGTTTTTCTTTTCCGCTGTGGAACGAGCACAGCTACTTTTGTGAAATCTGAATTGTGGGTAAATAACAATGCGCTTCCGTGCCAGGAACACACACTTATCTCTCATACTCTTCAAACATCAACCATAGAGAGGAGAACATCCCTTCCTCCCTCCCTACACAATAATCCCCTGCTCTGCTCTATCCTGAAAGGACCCTCCTTGCGTCAGAATGACGTTGTCCTTTGAACACTCCTCTTGTGTTGGAAAATGAAAACCGATACTGACAACATCCAATGCAAGATGGTTCGGTAAAGGACATGTGAAGTTCATAACTGAGTATTGTGATCCTTCTTTACAAATAAATCAAACGGATTCTAAATTCAGAATTTAATCTTTCAATGTCTCTCTCGCTCTAACTTCTCTCCTTCCACTTTCTGACTCAACTTTCTCTTCCTAACTCTCTCTCGGGCTGCTCAATCTCTGGAACTGTATTTAATGGTAACATAAGTGGAACTTCTGATGTCAAGTCGATGTTCAAAATGAATCATTCCTAATCAACTGCGGACAGGATTCTGCAATGGCAATCAGTAATGAACCCCTAGGGTGCATACCAAATGACACCCTATTCCCTATATAGTACACTACTTTTGATGGGCCTAGGTCAAAGGTAGTGCACTATATAGGGAATAGGGTGCCATTTGGGACGTATCCCCAGTTGTCTCCATCTTGGTGACAGAGCTGCTGGAACACACAAAGAATAACCGTTGAGTCATCCAGTCGCAGCTGTGAGGCAGATCAGTTCTTCACAACAACTACAAGTGGTGAGATGAATTCACCTGTACCGGCTCCACCACAAACCCAATGAGCATTTGTTTGGTTGAAAATAACTTATTTTCCACGTCTTTTCAACATCTTTTTCTCATGGAGAACAAACTGACCGACCTACAACCATGCTACCTGGCTATTCTACTGAGCACCTTCTGTATTCATAAATGTGTTGGATATTATCATCCACTTCCAATAGTTTGATAGATTTTAAATTCCCTCTGGTCCTACGGGTTAGATACCTATTTATTGGAGAGGATAACGCTCCTAAGAACAAACACATTTTCTATGTTAATGTGTTTCTTTCCTGAGGTCATTGTCTGCTTGAGTCTGCTTCCATCCATCCAACTATCCATCCATATATGGGCAGAAAAGACAGTGAATGAAATGCAATTGGAAGCACTAATGACTATTATATTGTGAACGATGTACAGGGGTGAAAGTTTGCCCTCTCATTTTGGTAAAGTTCTTTCATAGGGATAATCGCAGTGATTCAGTGAGAGCCTCAGCTTCTCCAGTCTCTTCGCTCACTGACTTGAATGGGGGCATAAAGGTCCCCTCGCTCTCACTCCACAAAATACCACAGAGAGAGAGGCACTCATTAGGATGAAATGGGTTTCGCTATATCAAAGGATGTTACTCACAAACATACCCCTAAATAGCCGACTGGAAATAATCAGGGTTATTATTGAGAAAATGACAATGAATCATTGCAGATTCACACCATTTTAATTAAGGTCCCAGTTGTGTGTGTCGGGAAGGGACATGTTAGAGCCTATTGTGAGAGAGAGGGGGGTGCTATTTATTCAAGTTCAGGAGAATGAGACATAGAGCTAATTTTGCATTCATCCCTATCCAATCCTCTAAAGGTTTATTTGTCTGAAGTAGTTAATTGTATTGATCTCTACTTAACTTCCCCTTCAACAGCATTTAGTGTCGATATTTATCACACTTTGCAAAGATCCAAAACATTTCTTACTGACTTTATTCATTTATTTATAATTCCTTCATCCAGTTAGTTTTTAATCACTTGTTTTCAGTTTGAATGAGTTTTGGATGGGCGTTATCTGTGTACGCCTACGTGAGTCTGCTGTGAATGACTCGGAGAGCTTATCTCAGGTCCTCTGTGATGTAAGAGCTCCCCAGGTAGTCCATCCAGCTGAAGAAGAAGCCGTTCTACAGCCCCAGAAAATGTGCTCCAGCATCCCTGGTGTTTGGCAATATGTCAGCAGCTGTTTCCAATGGTAACACCTTTCAGGAGCTGGAGAGTGGAGCCAGAGTAGAGCCTGGTCTGGTTCAGGGAGCACACTTTCTTGTTAGGTTGTGTTGGGCTATATGTATTCCCGCTGTGCCTTTTATAATGTTCTTCCATCCCTCCCTCCTTTCCTTCTTCCATCCCTCCCTCCTTTCCTTCTTCCATCCCTCCCTCCCTCCTTTCCTTCTTCAATCCCTCCCTCCCTCCCCTCCTTTCCTTCTTCCATCCCTCCCTCCCTTGCTTCTTCCATCCCTCCCTCCCTCCCTTCCAGGGTTCCTTCCGTGGCCTGTCCTCCTCTCCTGCCAGACCTGCCAAGGCAGCCCCTAAGGGAGGAGAGAACGCTGTTGTACGCCTCTTCAGAACGATCGTGAGTCACCACATCTGCATAGTTTGCCTACTACTGTTGACGTTTGACTTGTTGATATGAGGGCGGCAGGTAGTCTACCCGTTTAGAGCAGGTGGCCTAGTGGTTAAGAGCAGGTAGCCTAGTGGTATAAATAACTTTAGGCCAGTAAATGAAAGGTCACTGGTTCGAATCCCTGACCCAACTAGGTGAAATATCTGTTGATGTGCCCTTGAGCAAGGAACTTAACCCTAATTGATCCTGTAAATCGCTCTTGATAAGAGTGTCTGCTAAATGACTAAAATGTAATTGTATTTCTAAAGGTCTGTGTCACTCTCTCCCCTCAGGTGTCCCCTGCCCCTCCTAAGTCTAGGGTGAGCCCCATTTACATTACTCTTTGTCAATATTGTCCAATTGAGGAGTTGAAGGTTGTTTTAGTCTTTGGATATGATTGTGTATTTGGCTTTGTTAACATATGATGTCACTGAATGTCGTGTACTGTATGTCACTGAATCTGTGCTCTCTCTGATGACGCGAGCGTCTGCCTTACTCTGCTATGCTCGACCCTGGATGTGGACCCATCTCTTCCTGCTGCACTGCCTTTGCTCTGAGTAAGACCTGAGTGTTTAACTTTCCTCCCCTCACCCCTGTCTGTTCCCTGTCTCTGTCTCTTACATGTCCTTGTCCAGTGGACGGCAATGACTGCGAAACTAGGCCTGGTACGTGGTTAAACGCTACAGCTAAAGAAAACTAAGAGGAAAAATCCCAGGCCGTTCCTTAAACAGTATATTCTGTAGCCATTTTAAGGCTTGAGAGCTTGTTCTAATCCAAGCGTACATGCATAACGCCCTCATCCGTTTCTCTCTTTTATTAAATCATGTTTTGAGTAGTTTTGTTTGGCAAGCTCTCCGCCTCCGGCTCAATTGAATATCCAGTTCTTTATTTGCTGAAGTCGTTTTTCCTTTTCGGTATGATAACCAGCAACTTAATCCTGCTTTTTCTTATTTGCCATGCTGAATTTGAAGTCTTGTCCTCTTCTCTTGGCCCGTGTGTGTGTGTGTGTGTGTGTGGGTGTGTGTGTGTGTGTGTGTGTGTGTGTGTGTGTGTGTGTGTGTGTGTGTGTGTGTGCGCACATGCGTTTGTGTCTTTGTGTGTGTCTCTGTATGTCTCTGTGTGTGTATGTGTCAGTGGTGGCTGCTGAGGGGAGGACGGCTAATAGTAATGCCTGGAATGGATTCAATGGAATTGTATCAACTGCATGGAAACCACGTTTGATACCATTCCAGCTATTATTATGAGCCGGCCTCCCCTCAGCATCCTCCACTGGTGTGTGTGTGTGTGTGTGTGTGTTGTGGATGTTATGGGCCACACATAACAGCTAACACTGTGTGGGGGTAAAATAACAGCGTGATAAGGGATGAGACCTTTAAAGCTCTTCTCTGAGGTAAGGGATCTTTAAATAACACTTTGAAGTGTTCCTCCCCACCTTTAATTCATCCTCATGCATGTTTATTGTGAACAGTTCTCAGTCTAATCCCCCTTTTGAGAGTCAGAGCAGCCACAGCTCAGCTGTTACTGAGATTGAATTTGATTTAGAAAGTGAAAGACTTCCACTTTGACTCAGATTGATTTGCTCCACTGCTTCAATGCCACCACAAAGGAGCCCCTTTTTGATCGAGGCTGGTTCAATACTGCATGTAAAATTTCACTTCGTGATGCGAGTCACTGACTCAATAGCCATCTCTTCTATAACCTCGTCACCTGCTGGCTTTCAACTGAGCTCGGGGACGAGGCTATCGCTTCTGTTGTTTTCATGCAACATGATATTATCAGAAAATCTTGTTTTGTACTAAACGACCATGCAGTACCCACGTAAGATATGGACATATGATGTCGCTTTTTAGCCATTAGTAAATCATTTAGATGAACAAAACCAGAGATGAGCTGGCAAAAGCACACTGATTGGGCCACCATGGTAGGTGACAACAACAATGTCTCCCGGTGTCTTACCTCACCCCTGCTCTCTTCCAGGGGTCTCAGAAGTCAACAGGATCCGCTAAGGCGAAGAAGGCCGGTGCAGGAGACAGCGGAACCCTGTCCAAGATCTTCAAAATGGTAAACGAAAACAAATTTTTAAGTGACAAAAACCCTCTAATCTGCCTTTGACATTAACATAAAAAGGGAATATCTCATTATATAATCCCCTTTGTATGTTATTGAAACTAATTCCAGAATGTGCACTTGATTAAACAGATGGGATCTCTCTCTTTTATTCCTCCCTTCTGTCTCTCTCTTCTTCTTTCACCCCAGTGATGATACCCAGCACTCAGTGAGTAACGGATGAGTCATGAGCGGCAATATATATTTACTCTTACTTGCTATGAATTTATTCAACGTTGATAGGCTAAGGTGACACCTTCCATTGCCTATCATACCACCAGCAGAATAACTGCACCTTGAGACAGCCTCTAGACAGTGATAATTACAGTGTCTGGCTGATGCTACAGGCTTCATGCATTAAAGAGTGCAGTTCGATGTCAAAGGTAGTGCTATTTTTTGGCTTGATACCGACATGTAGCGCCTAACATAATTGGCTGCTTACTCGCAGACAGTGACCTTGCACCTGTGGGCCTACACCCGGCTGTGAAATGAATGGATTAGAAACAAGCTTTCGGGATAGTAGTCCTGCTTACTCTTAATGGCTGTTCTAGGAGCTGTGCTAACTGCAATGGGATACGCTTAGCAATTACAATTGTGGCATGTGGTAGCTTTGCTCACTTTGCCGATGGCTTACGCGACTGCAAACACACCATAAGGTAAGCCAAGCTGTTATGGAAGCAGTGCCGTTCATTCTTTCTACAACTAGGTCATTGCACGTTTCATTACATTGACCATCTGGTTCATGCACGTGTGTACCAAGTACACTGTATACGATACTGGGATGTATTACTACACAGACTTATACATGAGGTTTTTCTCCGACACAGTAGGCCACACACAAAGGCAAGGCAGACACACTTACATGCACTTGAGTGAACATTTCCGGACTTTTCGAGGAGCAGCATAGTACCCCGATGTGTTCATCTCAAACAGATGACTGAGGTGTTTGAACAGAGAGTATACCCTCCGTATGAGATTTTAGATATTTTTTGCTACAATCAGCAGCAGCCACTATTGACAGACTCTCCCTGTTTATTCCAGGCCACGTTTCTCCCTCTGCTTCCGCTGTAACGCGACAGGCTCTGAACTGGAGCACATACATAAGCAGTGCATTCACTTACTGTAATCAGCTGTCAGCAACAGCCGACACGCTCCCTAACAGTAGAGAGGGAACATGTCCATTGTTGAGCAATGGCACACTGCCTGTCTCTCTCCATCTCAGTCTCTGCCTGTCTTTGTCTCTTTTTGTCCACCTTCTGTCTCTACTGTGTCTCTCTCTACCTCTCTCTTTTGGTCTCTGCCTCTCTTTCTCTCCGCCTCCGCCTGTCTCTCTCCTTCTCTTACGCTCTCCGCTTATCTTTCTCTCCGCTCACTCTGTCAATAAACTCAAGTTCTCCTCTGAGTGTTGATTCGGAGAGCTCCTGCATTCTGAGAGGCTGTTGTTTGTCTCTCCTTGCGTTATCCATGGCATGGTGAATGCTAATCTCTAGGACATGCTCTGGAGGTCTCTGGCAGTTTTAATTATCCAGTCTGTCCCAAGCTTCAGATACAGTTATTTTAATTAGGCAGAATAGGCACAGGGAGCTTCTGTTCCCATAGGTACAGTCAGCGCACTCACAGTGGGTGTGTTGATTAGCAAGGCAACCAAGCACAGTCATCTTCAGCATACCCTACAGTAGGCCTACTTTTAAAAATGTTTAGAGTCGCTGTATATATTCACATGGTGTCTTTGCTAGCTGGACTATGTGGCATTACGATAACTAAAAGATGACGAATGTGTGGGTAAATAGTACACCAATCTTCTCTTCTTCGTTTCCCCACAATCTCTCTGCCTAAAGCCACCATCTCTAGCGCTTCTGATTCCGCTATCTTGAATCATTATCTGGGGACGGACTTCTATTTAAAATGTTTTCTTTTCATTTGTTTGGTGTTTTCCATTCTCCAGTTCTGTTACTGCATTCTAATTAGTCTGTTTCGAACCGATAATGATTTGAAGCTGAAATTGCTGTAAGAATGGCTCAGAGCTTGGCCCGTTTCTCCCATCTCCTTTTGTTTTAGGAGATTTAAAGGCTTTGTACGTTATGGATTATATTCATTCCAATAGTTCTCCGTAAAGAATTGTCTCATTTGTATAATCTTTGTTCCGTTCCAATCCTTCCCTCTTTCTCCTACTTTTATATCCCCAATCTATTCTTAGGGAATGAGCTTGGTACAACACGTCATTGATCAGTTTTGGGAACAACATGCACATTTGAACTTGGAGATGTTTCTTTTTAGGGCATAGCCGAGAATTCACAAAATAAATAATTCTGATAATACCTAGAACTCACCCACTTATTCTAACAAAACAATAGTACACAATGCTCAAGGCCACATAGACTGTACGACAATATACAGCTGGACATTTGTGTCCTAATCAGCAGGTCCCTTCAGTGAGCATCGTTAGCGAAAGACAAAAGCAGTCCATTTCCTGATTTATGTTTCGTCTCTCACTCTCTTGCAGGGCGCAAGCCGGACTGGGTCTCTACCCAAAAAATGAAGTCCCCTTTCAAGAGCACAAAGGCAGATGTCAAGAAAAGGGACGCAAGTGGGGGGAAAACAAAGAACAGATCTTTGTCGACTCACACACCTCTCCCTGCTTTTCTAACACTTTCATTTTATAACTCAAGTGCCTCCCTCACCGCACCCGGCTGGTAGATATAGCGACACAATCTGTGCCCCCCCGCCCCGCCCCTTGCTCCTCCCTCCCGCCTCTCCTGTGCAACCATCTTGGATGTGAACTGTTGCCGAAGTCATCCGGACCCCCTCTTACAGCCTAAAGGACCCCTGTCATAGCTTTACAGTACCTGTGTCTTCATTTCTATTTCTCTGTCTGTCTGTATAGAGTCGTTTAACAAGGCTGGCTAACTGGACCAGACCTGGCTGAAGTAGCTTAGGTCCAATTGACCTGGCCCTGACCGCTTGTGGTTGTGAAAGTGTGACCAGGTCTGGTTCTGGTTCAGAAACGAGTGATTATCTGTCTTGTCATGCTTGTCTTTGTCATTTCCCCCCCACACCCTCTCCCATTTCCGTACATCCTGACATGAATTCATAGCTAAGCATTGTCTTACTAAGCTTGCATGGGTTGTTGTGATGGCCAGTTGGTCATGTGTTTGTATGTCTACCCTCCTGTATCATCAGTGTAAGTGTCCTGTCTTAAGTGTTGCTGTCTTTCCATGTTTTTGCATTAGGGTCTATGGCTGGCTGTGATCTTTGGTGGCAAAATGACATCGAGCTACTGAAAGCGGTTAACCTACTAAAATTCTCTGTCTGTAGTATCCACTGAATTGTAGAAGTCAATGGATGATGTCATCATTTCTAATGTTGTTTTCATTTGATTTCCAGTACATGTAGATTGTTTAAGACACTAATGGGTATGGTATTGGGAGTTTCCCCATCCAGATCTAACTGAGATGCGTCTGAAGTGCACTGTTTTGACCATTGAAAAGCAGACACTGACTGCTCTGAAACCAAGCTCACGCTGGACCTGCTACAAGCATGGCACTTCCAACGGGAGGACAGATTCAGACCCTTCCCCCATTAGTGTAGTCTTCTCTGTCTTAAGTATCTCTTGCTTTATATACTATCTATCGAAGCACTGCACAAAATATGAATACAAAACAGCTAGCTAAGCAATGCCATTTCTGACTGCCAAAAACAATGTGCTGTGTTTACTCTGTGTGGATATTAAAAGACCAACACTGTCATAAAGGTGCTCGTTATTTAACTGTGTAAACGTTATTTTAAAAAAAAGATGAAGATGGATAGAGAGGACGCGGAGTTTGTCGACCAAGGCACGAGCGACGACTTGCATAAACAGCTTATTACTGCCACTGTACTGTCAAATACCCCCACACCGAAGTGTCTTTCCTCCATTCGTTTAAAAACCAACGTGTGTAATCTGTAGCATACTCTGCCTGCCCCCGTCTCCACTCCCCCCATGTCTTAATGTGTGTGCGCGCGTTTTTGTATGGGTCCTGTGAATGAATGTAAATGAAACTCTTGAGACCCTCATTGTTGTATCTGTAATAAAAAGATGTACGACCAGCCACTTAATAACTAGAAGAAAAAAAAAATAAAGGAATTAAAAATCATAAAACCGTTATGGGTCTCTGGTTGTGTTGTTTGGTAGAAGTTTAAAAGTAGTGTACACACATGCAGTAACTTTCAAATGTAGGGTACAAGAAGTGATGAAACATTCAACACTATACCGGTATCCATCTTTGTTTAGGTCAGGTGATTGTGCCGTTTGAAGCAGACTCATGACAGAGCTGCATCTCACTCCTGGTTCCAAGAGTAATTGTGTTTGCTCAATAATTGCATAATCAATGCCTCAACGTGGGGGAAGCGACATTTGAATGAATAAAAGTTGAAAGTAGTCATTCCATATGCTGTGAAAGTTTATTAACTCTGGGACTAATGAAAGAGAGGGACAATAATGGATTTTGACTATGTGACAATGGATTTTTCATTTGCTAAACACCTGCCTTTTCTAGATACGAGGTTTTGACGCAGAGACATACTGAGATCTTCACGTATTACAGAAAATCAAACATAGATGAAATGCAATTAATTTCTAAAACAATTGGCACACATTAAATCTGTAAAAAATGACTGGTTTTATTAATTAAATACTTTTCAACATTACAAAATACATTCCTGCCCCAAAAAACAAAAACACTTAACAGCTTAAAGTCTGTAAACTGGTTCAGCAATTGACAAAAAAATGAATTCTTGTTCACAACCAATTTGATAAGGAATCCAAAAATATATGCAATCTTTCATACACTATTTACATTGCAAAATAAAATATCAGATTACAAAATGGCTGTGCATAAGCTTACAACTAAATTACAATTTCATGCAACACATTGTGAATGTGGAGAGTCAACCCCAGAAGCCCTCTTACAGCAGCCAATAACAGTGGTATCACAGGTCATCATCATTGTCAAAAGTACAGGCATAACATTTAAGAAGAGAGGGCTCAAATCCACACCAAACCTAGGTTTAAATACTATTCAAAATCATTATGCTTGATCGAGCTTGCCTGGCACAATGAAACCCACCCACCTGGCACACCAGGCAGACTAAAGCGAATGATTTCAAAGAGTAGCGTATTTGAACCCAGGTCTGATCCATATGACCCTTAGCACTTTATAGTCTCACCATTCAAGGCTACCTTCAACTTTATGGCAAATTTTTATAGATTTTTTTTTTTACAACAAATTCATCAAAAACAAAACCTTTAGCTTGCCTTTTAGAAAAGGGTATAGCATAAATATGCAAAAAGAAATGTATTTTTCTGGTAAACTGCACTCCAATGTGTGTGTCTGTTAAAGCACAGCTCAATTGTCAAACAGTTAATAGTGGGGCCTGTTTGCAGTTTGTGGAGCAGCCCCAGGAGCACGGGAGAGATGGAGTTCCTCGTCTAGAAACAACCCCTACACCCTGCACCCAGCCCGTTATACGCTAGCGTAGATCTGAAATGATTGGATAGGAATAAGCAATAAGGCTAACGTTTCATCCAGCCTTTCCGCGGGCAAGGTGGAGTTCTCACACTATTGCTTATACCTAGTCCAGTCCGAAATAGGTAATATGAAGCCGTTTGTGACTGACTACTGCGGACGTAAAAAAGGGCTTAAAAAAATACATTATATTGATTGACTTACGGACTGCGGATCTACAGGGGTGCCTAGGGAGGGTAGGATCTAGGATGCTGTTTGTGGATGGGGCTTGTGAGTGGTTATACTACTCTACAGGGAGACATGAACCAGTACCGCAGGACTGACAGTGCAGCCATGCAGATCTATAGTGTTTGCTCCTCTTATTGGCAAACAGAGTAAACAACAGTCTAGGAACAAACCGCCGGTAGCCTACCTCAGCTTGCTACAGCCCCGACCGGTGAATTGCACTGGGAGGTCAGCGGCTGATTACTAAACGTCTTATTGACGAAAACGTCTCATAAGGGACTCGTACTAATGAGAATCAGAGCGCAGGCTGATTCAGCAATTTAGTTCAATGGAAGGACCAGTTCTCTGCCTTTAAAGGGACAATCTGCAGTTCAAACAATAACAAAAGCGGTCACCCCGCCACTGATTTGGTAAATAGCTGAGGGATGGGGCTGGAAAACTGTAACCACTCTCAAATTCATGAGACAGAGCTATGGATGCCAGGCCTGAACAACCATGGTATCAAAAGGATAGTTTTAACCATGTTGAGACTATAAAATGTTTGATTACAATTGCTTTTTACAAAAAAAGAGGAACAAGCTGAACTAAGCTCATGAGGAATTTTTAAGTTATAGTCTTCAATAATCAATGGGTGTATATCATGAATTTAAAAGTTCAAAAATGGATGTAGCAATCACAGATTGCCACTTTACTGCATATCTGAGGACAAGAGAAACAGGCATTAAAAGCTGCTGCTAAGACCCAATGTGTGTAGGTACAGCCGCACACGCTTTCTGTTTCCAGTATTTGATTGGCAACATTAACGTGGGTATGCTTTAGAAAAAGTGCAGAACTGTCCAACTCAATTAAAAAGCTTTTGGCGGGGGGGGGGTTGATCTGAGTGCTATGTTTTTCCACACCTACTTAGTGGTAAAATCAGTGCTTTGTGTCATCAGTGCACAAACTGCTAGTAAAGAGTCTATGCTGGGATGAACCGGGATGGTCAATTCAAGTCTGAGTTGGGATCTAAGGGAAGACGTTGGGAATGCCACAGTGCCAGTCTCCAGAAGACTCCTGGACAACCTCTTCCATGTCATTCAGCTCGGGAGGGACATCCACTTCCGTCTCTGTCCCCTGCTCCAAAGTCACCTCCTGGGTCCGATCGGGACCTGTGTCCCAAGAGAAAGACGGCGAGACAGACAGAGAGACACAGAAAGAGAGAAGGAGAGAGAGTAAGAAAAAGAGAATGAAAGAGAGAGAGAGAAGACAGAGTGAGAGGGACATAGTTACTCATGAACGTTGCTGTTAGACTGGAGAGAGTTTAAGAATGAAAAAATACAGTACAACACGCAATACATTTATCACCTGTGAAGTAAGTTAGAGGAAGGGGTGAGTGACAGGTGAAAGTTAACCAGAGCTTTTTCTCAATTGTCCCCCCCAAAAAATCCTCTCCTTCGATGCATTGATCTGGAAGAATTGACAAGGTGATGATGAGTCAGCCTGAGGAGGATGACTTGCCTTCAGCCATATTGTTTTTCCCCAATCAGTGCAGATGAAGAGGTGGTGAGGACAGACGTTTTAAGCAGTCGAGACAGAGCCTTTGTGTCTGGGATCCATCAATAGACATGCGAGTTAGCCTCGAGTCAGTTCAGCAGAGGACACTTCCTTTGTACTAACCATCAAATGTTTAAATGGAGGTATACAGAACCAAACAGGCACGAACGGGAGAGTGCGTCACCGCAAGGGTCCATAATTAAGCCCATTCTATCTATTGAATGAACTCACTTCATTTTACTGTCTCTCTCTCTCTCAGACACTCTCAATAAAAGAGCTATTGTGAATCATCCAAACATGTCTGCAGGTGAATGTTTGTTAGAAATCGCCTTGGATTTTCTTTGTTGCTAGCCTTCCCCTATAAGCGGGCAAGGACTGATGCTCGCACTCACCCCCCACACACACAAACAGTGCCTGGATACAGCCCTTAGCTGTGGTATATTGGCCATATACCACAAACCCCCAAGGTGCCTTATTGCTATTACACACGGGTAACCAACTTAATTAGAGCAGTAAAAATACATGTTTTGTCATACGCGTGGTACACGGGCTGGTATACCAAGGCTGTCAGCCAATTAGCATTCAGGGCTCGAACCACCCAGTTTATAATGAGGATTAATTAATTAGAATGTCAAATGAAATGCATAATAATCCATTGAAAAAAAGCCCTATTCACATATTTACTATGGAATTAGAAGTGCTTTATATCACAAAGTTAGTGACAGGGTTGCATATTCCAGACAGTCCTAACACCAACAACCAACACAATAATCCATTGAAAATGCCAAATTATTTTCAAACGTTTGCCACCGTAATATCCGTTTTGTCACAAAAAGTTAGTGACAAGAACTGCATATTCCAGACAGTCCTAAAACCAACATCCCCTTGGTTTGTGTGTGGTCTCCCCGTTTCAAAGTCAACTAATAGAGCACTGACTTACAGCTCCAGTCAATCAGCTCGGTGGCTGTTGAAATATTTAGGCCTTCCGTATCCATCTTAGAATGAGAACGAAAAGGACAGGTTCTGTCATCACAAGTCTGGCTGCCTTTGTAACAGTATAGCTTCCGTCCCTCTCCTCGCCCCAACCTGGGCTTGAACCAGGGAACCCTGTGCACACATCAACAACAAGGGGAACAAATACTTCAGGTCTCAGAGCGAGTGACGTCACCCGATTGAAACGCTATTAGCGCGCACCACCTCTAACTAACTAGCCATTTCGCATCGGTTACACCTTCTCTGTCAAAAAGGCCTGTCAGGCAAGGAAATGCAGCAGAATTGAGAGATGGAGTATCAGCCTGAGTAGTGTGCTTTATCCCTATGCGCCCTGGTCAAAAGTAGTCCATAAATCAAATCACATTTTATTGGTCACATACACATATTTAGCAGATTGCGGATGTA
This sequence comes from Salmo salar, assembly GCF_965601325.2. Classification (NCBI taxonomy): domain Eukaryota; kingdom Metazoa; phylum Chordata; class Actinopteri; order Salmoniformes; family Salmonidae; genus Salmo; species Salmo salar. Next base: position 52,744,258 of record NC_138295.1, read on the forward strand.
GCGAAATGCTTGTGTTCCTAGCTCCATCAGTGGAGTAGTATCTAACAATTCACAACAATACACAAACCTAAAAGTAAAAGAATGGAATTAAGAAATATATAAATATTTGGACGAGCAATGTCGGAGTGGCATTGACTAAAATACAATAGAATAGAATATATGTGTGCCACAATTATTGGCACCCCTTCAGCCAATACTTAGTGCAACCTCCCTTTGCCAAGGTAACAGCTCTGAGTCTTCTCCTATAATGCGTAATGAGGTTGGAGAACACATGGCAAGGGATCTGAGACCATTCAGAATCTCTCAGAATCCATCAGATTCCGAGGTCCACGCTTGTGGACTCTCCTCTTCAGCTCATCCCACCGATTTTCTATGGGGTTTAGGTCAGGGGACTTGGATGGCCATGGCAAAACCTTGATTCTGTGGTCAGTGAACCATTTGTGTGTTGATGTTGAGGTGTGCTTTGGATCATTGTCCTGCTGGAAGATCCAACCACGGCCCAGTTTAAGCTTCCTAGCAGAGGCAGTCAGGTTTTGAGTTATATCTGCTGGTACTTGATGGAGTCCATGATACAATGTATCCTAACAAGTCCAGGGCCTTTGGAAGCAAAACAGCCCCACAACATCAAAGATCCACCACCATACTTCACAGTGGGGATGAGGTACTTTTCTGCATGGATATCTTTCTGTCTACGCCAAACCCACCTCTGGTGTTTGTTTCCAAAAAGCTCTATTTTGGTCTCATCTGACCATAGAACCCGGTCCCATTGAAAGTTCCAGTAACGTTTGGCATACTGTAGGCGCTTGAGTTTGTTGTTTGATGACAGCAAAGGCTTTTTTATGGCAACCCTCTCAAACAACTTGTGGTTATGTAGGTGGCGTCTGATCGTAGTTTGAGACTTTCTGACCCCAAGACCCAACTAACGTCTGCCATTCTCCAGCCGTGATCGTTGGAGATTTTTTGGCCACTCGAACCATCTTCCTCACTGTGTGTGGGGTCAATCTAGACACACGTCCTTTTCCAGGCCGATTGTTAACATCTGTAGTTGTTTTAAACTTCTTAATTATTGCCCTGATAGTGGAAATGGGCATTTTTAACTGTTGAGGTATGTTCTTATAGCCATTTCCTGATTTGTGCAGCTCAACAACTTTTTGTCGCACATCACTACTGTATTCTCGGGTCTTTCCCATAGTGATTGATAACTATGGGAACTTGGCCTGTGTGTCACATCGTATTTATACCCCAGTGAAACAGGAAGTCATGGCTTACCACTTAAGTGTTCCTAATCACTCAGGCAAACTTAAAAACATTAAAAAATGAATGGGAATAAACTTCAGTTAGATTTTACTCATAAGAATTTCTAGGCGTGCCAATAATTGTGGCACACATGTTGTTTCGTAGAAAAATATTTATGTATTTTTTCACATTTATTGAAAAAAAAAAATGAAAGGTTCAATTTTTGTGAATATTTTGAATAAAAGACCAAGAGTATAACCCGCAAAGAATACATTTTCACAGCCTGTTTTGCTCATATTTACAAAGGGTGCCAATATTAGTTGAGGGCACTGTACTGTATGAGATGAGTAAAACAGTATGAGAACATTATTAAAGTGACTAGTGTTCCATTATTAAAGTGGCCATCGATTCCATGTCTATGTATATAGGGCAGCAGCCTCTAAGGTGCAGGGTTGAGTAACCGGGTGGTAGCAGGCTAGTCATGGTTATTTAACAGTCTGATGGCCTTGAGAAAGAAGCTGTTTTTCAGTCTCTCGGTCCCAGCTTTGATGCACCTGTACGGATGATAGTGGGGTGAACAGGCCGGTGATTGTCAAGCAAATAACTGTCGGTCTCATGGTAATTTACTGTTAATTAACAATTAGCATCTCCTGGCTTCTACACATAGCCAACAAGCCATTTGAAAAAGTCTAATAAATCCATGTAATATAGCCTACACCTTCCCAATAAATCCATTTTTAATTTTAGACAGGTCTAAAGAAGCATGATATGTAGTCTATTTCTGGAGAAAATAATAGCATACTCTGAGTTGTCCTTATGTTAGGTCCTGATGTGGCTATGCCAAATGGCTGTGGGCTACAATAGTTCATTTAGCTTAGAATTCCGTGGCATTATTTTATAGCATGAAGAATACAATTGAACAAAGCTGAATAAAATATACAGTACCAGTCAAGAGTTTGGACACCTACTCATTCAAGAGTTTTTCTTTATTTTTAATATTTTCTACATTGAGAATAATAGTGAAGACATCAAAACTATGAAATAACACATTTGTACTACAGGTATTGCTCCTGTAGTAACCAAAAAATTGTTAAACAAATCAAAATATATTTTATATTTTTTGATTCTTCAAAGTAGCCACCCTTTGCCTTGACAGCTTTGCACACTCTTGGCATTCTCTCAACCAGCTTCACCTGGAATGCATTTCCAACAGTCTTGAAGGAGTTCCCACATATATCGAGCACTTGTTGGCTGCTTTTCCTTCACTCTGCGGTCCAACTCATCCCAAACCATCTCAATTGGGTTGATGTTGGGTGATTGTGGAGGCCAGGCCATCTGAAGGTGTGTTGTGTCATTGTCCTGCTGAAAAACAAATGATAGTCCCACTAAGCGCAAACCAGATGGGATGGCGTATCGCTGCAGAATGCTGTGGTATCCACGCTGGTTAAGTGTGCCTTGAATTCTAAATAAATCACGGTCACTAGCAAAGCACCCCCACACATCACACTTCCTCCTCCATGCTTCACGGTGGGAACCACACATGCGGAGATCATCTGTTCACCTCTACTCTGCGTCTCACAAAGACACGGCGGTTGGAACCAAAAATCACAAATTTGGACTCCACCGGTCTAATGTCCATTGCTCGTGTTTCTTTGCTTCAAAAGGTTATACAGCTGCACCATCGAGAGCATCCTGACCGGTTGCATCACTGCTGGACAACACCCTGTCGTTCTCTACTAACATCAAGGCGGTGACCCGATCCTGTAGGTTCATGCTCTACAACATTCGCAGAGTACGACCCTGCCTCACACAGGAAGCGGCGCAGGTCCTAATCCAGGCACTTGTCATCTCCCGTCTGGATTACTGCAACTCGCTGTTGGCTGGGCTCCCTGCCTGTGCCATTAAACCCCTACAACTCATCCAGAACGCCGCAGCCCGTCTGGTGTTCAACCTTCCCAAGTTCTCTCACGTCACCCCGCTCCTCCGCTCTCTCCACTGGCTTCCTGTTGAAGCGCGCATCCGCTACAAGACCATGGTGCTTGCCTACGGAGCTGTGAGGGGAACGGCACCTCCATACCTTCAGGCTCTGATCAGGCCCTACACCCAAACAAGGGCACTGCCTTCATCCACCTCTGGCCTGCTGGCCCCCCTACCTCTGAGGAAGCACAGTTCCCGCTCAGCCCAGTCAAAACTGTTCGCTGCTCTGGCACCCCAATGGTGGAACAAGCTCCCTCACGACGCCAGGACAGCGGAGTCAATCACCACCTTCCGGAGACACCTGAAACCCCACCTCTTTAAGGAATACCTAGGATAGGATAAAGTAATCCTTCTAACTCCCCTTTAAAAGATTTAGATGCACTATTGTAAAGTGGTTGTTCCACTGGATATCATAAGGTGAATCCACCAATTTGTAAGTCGCTCTGGATAAGAGCGTCTGCTAAATGACTTAAATGGTATGGCAACTGCTCGGCATCCGACCGTAAGGCGTTACAGAGGATAGTGTGTACGGCCCAGTACATCACTGGGGCCAAGCTTCCTGCCATCCAGGACCTATAAACTAGGTGGTGTCAGAGGAAGGCTCCTGTCACCCAAGTCATAGACTGTTCTTTCTGCTATTGCTCGGCAAGCGGAACCAGAGCTCCAAGTGTAGGTCCAAAAGGCTCCTTAACAGCTTCTACCCCGAATCCATAAGACTGCTGAAAAATGTATTAAATAGCCACCCGGACTATTTACATTGACACCCCCCCAGCGTTTGTCTTTACACTGCTGCTACTCACTGTTTATTATCTATGCATAGTCACTTTACCCCTACCTACATGTACAAATTACCTCGACTAACCTGTAGCCCCGCATATTTACTCGGTACCGGTACCCGCTGCATATAGCCTCGTTATTGTTATTTTATTGTGATACTTTTTATTTTTTAAATTATTTTAATTTATTTTGTGAATATTTTCTTGAACTGTAATGTTGGTTAAGTGCTTGTAAGTAAGAATTTCACCATAAGGTCTACACCTGTTTTATTCGGCGGATGTGACCAATAACATTTGATTTGATCCTTGCTTCAGGTTCTGAGCTACAGGCAGTTAGATTTGGGTATGTCATTTTAGGCGGAAATTGAGATGAAGGGTCCTATTCAGAAGAGGCTAATAGCCACCGTGGGAACTACACCCCCTATACACTTCCCGATGAACTCAAGTCACCGTGTCCGTGTATACGTCAACATTATTCTCAGAAGCTACCCAGAACATATCTCAGTCCGCAAGAATTTAGAGAAATGGGTGCCAATTTGGGCTGCGGTCCCCATCAATAATGGAATCGCCTCCTCAGAGAGAGAGCAGAAGTACTGTGCGTGTTTTGAGTGTTTGAGTGTCTGTGACTCACCATAGCCGTGCGACCTCTTCATGTGCAGCTTCATGTTGCTCTTCTGTGTGAAGCTGACGCTGCAGATTTCACACTTGTAGGGCTTCTCCCCTGTGTGTTTGACCGTGTGTACCTGTAGGGCACTCTTTTGGTTGAAGGCCTTGTCACACTGGGAACACTTAAAGGGACGCTCACCTGCACAAACACAGATAGACACCTTCTCAAGACTTTAAATGAGTACAAAAGGTTACTTGCTTGCAAATGGCGGTGCAATTCGCCGGATGAATACAAAACACACATTCTAATTCAATCTTGTGTGCGGTGAAGGCAATAAAAAGTTGTCTCACACTAAGATAAGTTTGAAATACGGAACAGAAGTACTTCGAAAAAGTGAATGCGCTTACAGTAATTGATGAGTTGCAGTATATTGCGGCAAGCATTAGCAATTTACATCCAATTTAATAACATTTTTATAACAAATTAAAGGCCTTGTCAGCTTACATTATCTGCTGAAAGATGTGAACCGCTGGCAAAGTGTAAATCAGATTTACCAATATAACTTGTAGCCTACTGTGCCAATCAGAATAATGGCGTTGCCAGGAGATGCCTCCCATTTAAAAAGGATATGTCCTTTAGAATAATCGTGGAACATAATGACCTGCCATAATTGGGACCATTACAGTGAAAATACACTGACTTATTTGACTGAAATTAAGGAGACCTGTTATGTCTGCAACTAAGTCCATGGCCATTACTTAAGTACCTCTGCCTCAATCTAAACCATGAAAAACTGCACTGTGAGAAAACAGCCACACAATTTGTTGAAGACGATGGAGAGTAAAACCAATTTCCAGTACGAAGAGGCCCCCCGTTAGCTTAAAGATGGGCTAAAAACAACGGTTGTGATGCTTTTCTCTTGCTGATGTAACACTAGCAAGCTAGGCTGTCATTACATGTCGTGTGTACAAGCTCCCTTACAGTCTCTCCTGCTGGGGACGATAAGTGGTAAGACAGGACCCCCCCCCCCCCCCCCACACCGGTTCAGCTGCCCCAGTGGGCCCTTCAACACACACCATTACAGTAATCTCACCCTGGCCTGCCACTGACACAGCCATTGAGTGGGTGGCCATAAGAGTAGGCAGTAAGTACCAACGAGTCAAAACGTTCAAGTCGCACTTCACCTTAATACTTACCTCTACAGAACAAAAGGCCACAATTCAAAAGAAGCAAAGGCGCATCCCACTTCGTCGTGTCGGGTTGTGTTAAATTCACATTAGGAGAGAACATGATTGATGTGCTCTGAAGAAGTGAATTTGTCATTTTGCCATTGAGGCATATACATTAAATCATTTCCCTAAGGTCTTTGAAGTGTCCCAAATGCCTGATGGAAGGTCATTCTAGTCGAGGACTCGGATGGCAACTTCATTCATATGCTACATTTTCACTTTCGCTCCTTCGAGGCTGGGCTGTACAATAGTTCTAAATAGAATACTAGTCAGAGATTTATTCGAGTGAGCGTTGTGTGCGGGCGCGTGCGGGATTACCTGTGTGTGTGCGGTTGTGTCTCTCTAGTTGGCTGGGCTTGGCGAAGGCTTTATCACAGGAGGAGCATTTGAAGAACTTGGGCCTTTGGGAGCCCAGTGAGGGTCCTCGCTGGTGGACACGCTCGTGCTCCTGTAGGAGAAAGAGGTCAGAGGTCCCGGGGACAGAAAATGTGAAACAGAGCAAATATGTTACAAAAAAAAAAAAAAAAAAACAATTTGCACGAGAACTGGCCGGCCAATTGCGCCAGCGTACACTTAAAACCATCGGAAACCCTAAAGTCTATTGACGAACCATCCCCCCAAAAATAAAGAAATCTAATGCAGAACCATCCAGAAACCACCGATTCTAATGATGAACCATCCAGAAACCCCAAAGTCTACTGACAAACCATCAAGAAACTCCAATATTTGACAAAATGACGAAGTATCAAGAAACTCCGAAGTCGAATGAAAAAGACAGAAGAAAACTCCTGTCTAGTCATGAACAAAGAAACAAGAAGGCCGGTCTCGTCATAGGATAGTGTGATGAATGAAAAGGATAGCATAGTAGCCCCGATAACTTTTTTCTTGATCTTAAACGCTATCAGCAACTGAACGTTTCTAAAAGAACTTTCTCTGCATGTCCCCAGAGTCATAGGAAAGTCTGAGCAAGCAAACCAACTACACAGACAAACAAGTGTGAGGGTGTGTGTGCGTATGAACATGCGCCCAAACCTTTGGTCTGGCGGGCCAAATGTTGTCCAGGGTGAAGTTTGGCCTGCGGGCCTCACTTTGAGCAGCCCTGGTATTGACCTTTAAATAAAAGCTACTCAACTCCTTAACATTATTGCTAAAAGTACTGGTATCTCCCACTTAACTATTGCTGAAAGTACTGGTCTCTCCCACTTAACTATTGCTGAAAGTACTGGTATCTCCCGCTTAACTATTGCTGAAAGTGTTGCCATTTGTCTCTCTCCATCGCTAAATTACATCATGAACCCAGCAACAGTTTGTAAAGTGGAGAAATAAAACAAAACATGAATTAATCATTCTCTAATCTCGGACACCCAGAACTAAAATCTGTTGCGTAATTGCATCAAATGCTTAATAAGCTTAATGTACTAACAAAGCATCCACCCCTCTAAACGGAAACTCAAGCCAGTTTCAGGGAAGTGTATGGGCCAAATGTCCCCTCTGGGGTTACATGGGACTGCTGATTAGCACGGAACAGGCTTTGATACGGTTCTAGCCGTGCTCCACCGACCCAAAGGAGCATTGAATTCCGTAAAGGAGATGAGGAAAGCTTTTGGGAGCAGGATGAGCAAGAAATGAGGGGGGCGTCACTGAGCCAGAGAAGATATAGAAGTATCTTAACACACACGAACGCTCTCTGAATGACGCACAATCAAACACACATCTAATATGCTCTCTCTCTTGTTCATACACATGGACACAGACACACCATCAGGGGATCACACGTGTCATATCAGGTAAAGACAGACACACACGCACAGCCCGCACACACGCACAGCCCACACACACAGCCCACACACACACACACAGCCAAAGATAGAGGAGGACGTTGAGGAGTTGCAGAACAGCATGGCTCTCAGGCTGGATGAGAGCAGCTTGTAGGGGGCTGATCTCTGCATATTGACCCACAAATTAGGTCAAGCTCCGGCCTCTCCTCAATGCTTCCCACTGTTTACGTGCTGGAGTGGAGCTATTAAATGGAGAGCCTCTCTGCAGCCTTATCCTCATGAGTAGATTACGACAGCATTGTCAGAGGAGAAAAAGTGTGCACTCAGCTGTGCACTCACTTTTACCTCTCGCTCCTTCCGGGGCTTATTACTCTGTCAGGAGGCAGAAGGCGTTTGGGACACAGAGGGAAGAGTGACAGTTGGTGTATCGTTTTTACGAGACCCCGTCAGAAACTGAAGCAGCAGAAGAAAAGGTTTCAGTCATTGTGCTCAGGTCCTCTAAGGCGATTATGTTTATACTCCCCTGAATGCTGAGAAACCCTCAGCCGTTTGACTCCTGTAACCCACTCCTAACCCCGTCCCACCGCCCAGAACACACTCAAGAGTACTCAGAGCTGGCCCTACAGGAAACGATTATCCAGAGTTTAACACTGCTCTGAGGGCAAGACAGGGCAACTACTATCATGGAATGGAAGGAATACATACAACATATAAATGTGCTGTAGTGTGTGTGTGTGTGTGTGTGTCTGCCCAGGCCTACGGTGCTTTTTTTTGCCACACACTCCGCAAACTTGACAGTGTTCCATGCTATAGTCCAGTCTCCAGTGTGTGTTGGTGACTGTGTGTCTGTCCGTGCTTACCTTTAAGTGAGTAGCTCTTTTGAAGGCCTTGCCACACACTCTGCAGACATGGCACCGGTCCTTGCCGTGGGCCTGCCTGCAGTGGCGCCGCAGCGTGTTGGCACTCTGACACACCTGATCGCAGTAGAAACACTGGTTCTGCTTCTGGTTCTCCCTCTGGTCCTCCTTCCCCACCGCCTGGCCCTCCTCTGACAACTGGTTTCAACACAACACACACATTATCCTACCCACCACCCGGTCCTTCTTAGACATCGGTTAACAACACAACACACGTACAGGTACACGCGCACACACACGCACAGTGACTGACTGACCCTGTATACATTGTCAGGTTGTCCCTCAGCGGCCTGGGGGTGATGACTGATCAGTATGACCTGCTGGGTGGAGCCGACCTGTTGTCCTGAGAGATCCTGGTCACTGAGCACAGTTTGGTACTGCTGACTCTATGGAGAGAAGATACTCACTGTTACTGTGTGTGCGTGCGTGTGTAACACGTTTTACTATACTTGTGAGTACCAGAAGTCCTCGCAAGAATAGTAAACCAACCAAAATTCAGAGAAATGGTCCTCACTTGTAAAAAGTATATTTTAGACTTTTGTTTAGATTTAGGGTTAGAGTTAAGGTTAGTGTTTAGGGAAAATGTGATTTTGAATGGGAATCAATTGTTTTTCAGAGTGGTTACCTGTGTATGTGTGTGTGTGCGAATGTGTATGTGCATGATTGTGTGTGTGTTTCAGAGTCGTTACCTGTGCGTTGAAGTTGAGCGTGAATTGAGGTTGAGCGTCCAGCATACCCTGTGTGTCTGCCAGTGTGAGAGTGACGCTGCCGTCGCTGGCCATGCTTGATGATGACATCACTAGGCTCTGGGAACCAGCCGTCTGCGATAGGGAGGTGCTAGGCGGCAGGCTGGTGACTGACAGGAGAGACAGGAAGTAGGTGAGAATTTAACTTGACAGAAATACTTGCGAGATTTTAAAAAGCCATTTTTGTGCCATGACATTGAAAATGAATTGGCAATGCATTTTCAAATGGGTAGAATGATGCACTGTGGCATATGATAATCGCAAGGAGAGCAAGCCAGCGGAAATTGACTGGGAGTGGATTGGGCAGATGCCTGAAAACGACACATGAACAGCAAATACGTGAAAAAAAAAAGGACATTTTATGAGAAGTCATCAGATAATTTACTTCTTCTCTGCGGTATCATTTAAAATTGTGATGTGACAGTGTCAAGGGAAATTAGGCCTAGCAGCTTTCCCACACTCACCACTACAAGGAATCTTGGCAACTATGTTCCACAGTGTAAAAAATGTGAAAGGCCAAGAACCCCTTAGGCCTAAACCTCAACTAAATCTTGTAATGAATTATGTGGAAATTGAGCAAGTTGAGGTGACTAAACTGCTTGGAGTAACTCTGGATTGTAAAACAGTCGTGGTCAAAACATGTTGATACAACAGTAGCTAAGATGGGGAGAAGTCTGTCTATAATCTTAACAACACTATCAACAAGGCAGGTCCTACAGGCCCTGGTTTTGTCGCACCTGGACTACTGTTCAGTCGTGTGGTCAAGTGCCACAAAGAGGGACGTTGGAAAATTACAATTGGCTCAGAACAGGGCAGCACGGCTGGCCCTTAAATGTACACAGAGAGCTAACAATGATATGCCTTTCAATCTCTCATGGCTCAAAGTGGAGGAGAGATTGACTTCATCACTACTTGTTTTTGTAAGAAATGTTGACATGCTGATTGCACCGAGGTGTCCGTTTAAACTACTGGCACACAGCTAGGACACCCATGCATACCCCACAAGACATGCCACCGGAGGTCTCTTCACAATCCTCACAGTCCTACATAGAGCGATGGTTACATGGAACTCTATTCCACATCAGGTAACTGACACAAGCAGTAGAATCAGATTTTTTCAAAACAGATAAAAATACACCTTATGGAACAGCGGGGACTGTGAAGAGATACAAACAGACGGGAACAGACACGCACACAAGTATATTGTTGTACGGTGGGATTATACGTTTTGATCTGTAGATATGTAGTGGTGTAATGTTATATGATGTACTGTTCCATCTTTTGTTTTATGCGTGACGTAAGTGCCTTAATGTGTTTGGACCCCAGGAAGAATAGCTGCTGCCTTGGCATACAAATACACAATTCCACCCAACCAAAGCTTTACTATCGTCTCATCCTTTCATAATATCCTCTCGATTAGATGACTCACCGTTGTTAAATAAGAACACATTTGTAAAATGACCAAACTCCTCTCAACGCCTATTCATTGTTTGTCACAGAACGTTGTCCGCTTGAGTTGAGAGGAGAGCGATGTCGACGGCTCAGAGAAGTTGACGAAACTCCACAAGTGATGAGCGTTGAGAGGTACTGCAATCAGTGTGTTAATTGACCCATCTCTCCCGCTGAACAAATCACTCAACACACTTTATGTCACAGGCCCTTCGCTGTGCGCACAACGGGTGAGTAGATGCAAACATACACACACAGCAGTCAGTGCTGCTGCCAATCCTTACCAGTCATGCCCGCGTTGCTCTGAGGTAGAAGGTGGTCATTGCCAATGGTGAGGGTGGCACCTGTGGTTTGGTGGGATCCCAGCCTGATCCCGCCAATCATCTCTCCGCCACCATGGGTGCTGTGCTGCTGGAGGAGGTCTTGACCTTCAGGAAGAGAGAAAATACATTTGATCTCCAGCCCACAGTGACGTGACTAAATGATCTTCCCCCGCCCCTTTTTGCTCTTTCTATGTCTGCAGTCTTCATCTCTCCGTTTTTGGCTTTGTTTACATTCATGCAAATTCTGGTAACAGAATGACGGCATAAGAAGCACAAACCAGCATTCTGTTAGCAAACTTTGCATCTGCACTGTTCGTCAAGTAAATGTGTTTTGGGATTTTTTTCTGTGGAAATTGTTAAAAGTAGCACTTATGCATAGAGTTGTATGTTTAACTTTGAAATCATTGGTTTTCGTTTGGCATAAAACCTTTTTTTTAGTCTCAGCATCACTCGGCTACCGTGAAATTGCCCCTCTGTGATGAAGCACTTTAAATGACATTTTACGACTTAAATTTAATTCCCGGGCAGAGTGGAGGGGAACTGATTCTGAGCTGGATATAGGTATCCCGGATTAAGTTTTGGGTATTGTAGAAGGATGTTTGAGTGTGTATGCATCAGAGTGCCTGTGAGTGTGTGACTGTGTGTGTGTGTCCAGTATGTCAACTGACACACAAACACCTAACTTACATTTTTGTGGAATGTGAGTGCCACAATGACATATTTGGGAGAATAGGAGAGGAGAATTCTATTCATACATATTTTGTGTATATCACGACGAAGTATCCTTGAAGCGCTGTTGACGCATCTGTACAGTATACCAATTATAGTCTCATGAAAAGATGTGTTACTGACCTTTTTATCCGTACAATCACTTTGTTGAATTAAGGTGAAGAGAAAAATAGATGATTGTGCTCCTGTGAGCCAGCTTGTTTAGCTGTCACGTGTGTGTGTGTGTGTGTGTGTGGGCATGAGCGAGTGAGTGCCTATGGTGAGTGTCTGCTTGTGAGCATGTTTGTCTGTAGCTGCGTGTGTGTGTGTTTTCCCAAAGTGTGCACTGTGTACGATATGTAACTTTTTGGGCAACCCGACCAAATTCACATAAGAATGTGTGTTATAGATATGTCATTCTCATTGAAAGCAAGCCTAAGAAGCGGTAGATCTGTTCTATGTGCCCCTCTTCTATGGTTCCCTTTCTTAAGTTTAGTTTTTGAGTCTTTTACTTTCGGTTTTGCACACTAGCTTCAAACAGATGAAAATAGAAAAAAAGTGGTTATGGAAAATATATTTCTCAGCGGTTTAGATGATACAATGATTTGCTACACTATACTTGCTTGTTTTGTCGCATAAACTGACATTAAGTCAACCAGGAAATGTCAGAGCAATTACTGCCTAGTGCATCTTTAAAAGCATATTGGATTGGTGCAAGCATTAGCTGGAGAGTTTCCTTCTTTGTTAAATCCATGATGGGGAGCGTGCAAGTGTACACTTTGGAAGAAGTATGGAGAATATGGACAGATCATTTGTGGGTGTCTACCTGATATGGTGAGTGTGATCTCCTGGGGGTGGTTGCCTGCAGCAGTGTTGCCCCCAGCAGCAGCGTTGGCCTGGGCCTGGGCATGAGCTAGAGCCTGGGTGAGGCTGGAGTTGTTGATGGTCAGGGTGATCTCCTGAGCACCATGAGCCCCACTGGACACCAGGCCTGGAGCACTCATCACATGGCTCAGGTCCTGATGAGAACCTAAAGGGGGAAGGAGAGAAAACAGGGAGATACAGAAGCCATCATTAACTAATTGACTCTCTTCACTTCTATCATTCCTCTCTTTTTTCCCCTCCTATCCTCTCCCCTTTTCATCCCTCCTCTCCTTATCCCTCTTTTACTCCCTCCATCTATTCTCTCCTCTCCTCTCTCCCCGTCCCTCCCTCCTTCTCCCATGGCTTAGGCTGACACCCTATGCCGTCAAAGTAGGTCCAGCTGGTGTGAAAGCATGGCTGTGGAACAAACTCATTGTGACAGTTTCCTCAAGGTGGGGCCACACATCACATACCACTCATATCAACAACAGAAAGCTGTGGAGCCCAAAGGAGAGGAGAGGATATGAGTAGAAGAGACACCGTCAGCTGCATACAGTTATTTAAGAAACACTTTAGTGAAACATCTATCGAGTTTGGCTGCAAGGAAGCAAAAAGGATTCGGTGTCTTCGAGGAAAATCCAGAATTTCATGAATAATTCTGAGTGATAATGACCACGTTTACATGCACACCAATATCCTGTTATTATACTCAATACTCAAGTATTCTGTTTTTGAGTTGATGCATATAAACATCATATCCCGTGTACAATAACCCGAAAAAGCTTCCATCCCGGTTATGAGAAACCCGGAAAAAGATGCCTGGGATATGCAGATCGAAGACGAGATACTGTGGCATGTAAAAATCTTAGCCCGTTTAAATGTTCTTTTTGCGGTCTGCGCAGGCTGAGTTCTGCTTTTCATGGCTGTTGTGTGATGTTTTCATCTGATTGTCAAACAAATCACTTCAAAAAGTAGGCTCCCTGTGCAGTTCCATCCACCACAATATATATATATATATAAATATATATATTTTTTTATTCTGCTTATAATTTCCGACATTTGGTAAGCCATATTATAATTTCCGACATTTGGTAAGCCATATTATAATTTCCGACATTTGGTAAGCCATATTATAATTCCCGACATTTGGTAAGCCATATTATAATTCCCGACATTTGGTAAGCCATATTATAATTCCCGACATTTGGTAAGCCATATTATAATTCCCGACATTTGGTAAGCCATATTATAATTTCCGACATTTGGTAAGCCATATTATAATTCCCGACATTTGGTAAGCCATATTATAATTTCCGACATTTGGTAGGCCATATTATAATTTCCGACATTTGATAAGCCATATTATAATTTCCGACATTTGATAAGCCATATTATAATTCCCGACATTTGGTAGTCCATTTGTCAACTAAAGTTTGATACATGCAGCTTCTCTTCTGTCATAACTTGGTGCCCCAGAAGATGAAATAAAGTAGTGCTCACCAGAATAATGTCTTACGTCGATAGAATGAATGCAGTAGTAATGTAGTAAACACCTGTAAAGTTGTCGGTTTCGTTTAGGGACCGGGCAGAAAGCGCAATAACTCCAAAACAGTCCTGTGCAAAATGTCCAAATGTTATCAGTTTGACCGGTTTTAAGGAAATTAAAAGCTGAGAAAATTACGAAACACATTTATGAAAAGACTTCTGTTTGTCCTGCTTGCATAACAGTGTCAAATATAACACATTACACACGCAGTCACATTTTCTCAAGAGATGCTGAAAGAAAGAATTCAAATTTCTCCACTCCTGTTCGAGACAAAATTGACATTTGTTGTATAATTTCACTGCCAGAAATGCAACATTCTGCAGCATTTAAAATGATATTACCCTACATGTGAAAGGTTAGAAGCCAAAGTCAGTGTCAATGTTTGAGTTACTATTCGACTTAACCCATATGACCTTAAAATGAGAAACATTCTGTTTATTCATGGTTACAGGGATAAGACCTTAAGCGGGATATGAACTACTATCTGGAATACTGTGCGCATGTAAACGTGGCCAATGTTAGTATAGGAATGCATATGAGAGGTATGGGGGAGAAGATGGGAGTACCATGCACCTGTGTTGTCACAGAAAATGTATGCATCCGCTGAAGGAACAGGTACATTGAGGAGGGAGAAAATGTGTAAATCGAAAAGGCACCACAGTTTTTGCTTTGTACAGAAAATGCTCCATCTTGAAAAAGGTGAATGCTGACATGCACAATGCTTTGGGATTGTAATGGACTAATAAACATAACCAACTGACATTTACTCTTGAGGTGCTGACCTGTTGCACCCTCGACAACTGCTGTGATTATTATTATTTGACCATGCTGGTCATTTATGAACATTTGAACATCTTGGCCATGTTCTGTTATAATCTCCACCCGGCACAACCATAAGAGGACTGGCCACCCCTCATAGCCTGGTTCCTCTCTAGGTTTCTTCCTTGGTTTTGGCCTTTCTAGGGAGTTTTTCCTAGCCACCGTGCTTCTACACCTGCATTGCTTGCTGTTTGGGGTTTTAGGCTGGGTTTTTCTGTACAACACTTTGAGATATCAGCTGATGTAGGAAGGGCTATATAAATACATTTGATTTGAATTTGATTTGATAACACAAGTGAACTTTCCGAGGGAACTACCCCTTCAATTCTCCTGAGTGATCATGTTAGTATAGGAACAGAAATACAAAATTCTGGGGTGAAGACGGGACCACCATGCACCTGTGATGTCGTGCTCGCCAAGGCTGCCCATGGTGATGTGGCCGGGGCCGATAGCGGGGGGCTGCAGGGCCAGGCTGGTGAGCGGGTGCAGGACCACATTGGAGCCGGACGCCGAGGGGTCTCCCGTGGCCATGAGGTGGGCACCAGGGTGGCTGGTCAGGCCTCCGTCTCCTGTCAGGGCGTGGGAGAGGAGACCTCCCTGCTGGAGGATGGCTGGGTCAATCTGGAGGGGATGGGAGAATACCAATGAGTCAACACAAGAGAGGGGTGGGGGTAGAGAGAGAGAGAGAGAGAGAGAGACAAAGAGAGAGGTGAAAAGAGAGCGAGAGGGGAGCAGAGGAGTTAGGACAGATGATGAAAAAGAGGGAACAAAGGGAGAAGGAGAGGTGGAGCAAAGGAGAGAGAGGAAAGAGAGAGGGTGAGAAGTAGGTGACACTGGCAGTGACACACACACACACACACCCCTCATTACCTGCAGTGTGATGTTGTTGATGTTGCTGGAGTCGATGCCAGAGATCTGGACGTTGGGACACACTAGGTTGGCAGAGGTAAGCTGAAGGTGGATGCCCTCCAGAGTAGCCAGACCCTCCGACAGAGACACTGTCAGGTCACCACCCGCTACAATACAATCACAAAACCACACCATTAGATTAGAAGACCTTTATTGCCCCAAGCTTGGATAATTCGATTTGCATTTTAAGTTTCACAACATCAGTAAGGCACAAAATGTCATCAAGTTTATACACAACACAACATATAAAAAGCAGACTCCCATTCTGTGATATTTATAGACATTTTCTATCATTTAAATGAATGACAAACACCCATCTATTCTGGAAGAATGGCACTTAGAAATGCATGATGAGCCCAATTCAACTGTCTAGACTAAACCCACCATAAACCAAAATATAAGGTGTGGGACTTTGAGAAATAACTTTAATTATTTAATTTAATGCAGATTCACGTAATAAAAAACGAATGGTAATAATTCTGATTTTTCTGTGTTTGCTCAATGTGCCTTCTGTCTGCTCAAACAGATAAGAGTGGCGGCTCAAAGCAACTTATCATCCAATGGGGCATCTTCGAGCTACATGCGGAGAGCGAGAGAGGCTGCCAGTAGCACCCCGAGTTGTGTGCCAGCAATGAGCACGGTGTGTGGAAGCCATTTCTAAGTCATTTCGAATCCCTACTAGATTCTCGAACAGCGCTGTGAGGGGAATTCATTTCATGGCTGCTTTTTTGGATGGCTTCCCCCTCGCCGCCAGTTTGAACAAACGACAGATTAGAGGTGAAGTGAGCCAGAGTTCAGTCAAAACATTCCAACTCTTAAGTGTTGATGCTTTTCAGACTCCACAACTGTTGTTTCAGACTCCTTATTCCGTCCTAGTCTGTAGAGCTAACCAACAGATACGTCATACTGTAGCTGAAGCCTAGAATGTCTTAATAAATTGGACTGAAAAAATATTTATTTTCCATGAGATGGAAACTTGTCTTTGACATGAGGCTCACACCAGGAAAACTACAGGAAAAGTGCTTTCAATATTTGCAGAACATTGGTCTTGCTTTTGAACCAGGCGTGAAAGACGTTGCCTGGCTACCCAGACTCCTTGCTCCAGCCAAATACTACACCACGCCAATGGACGTTAGTTTCTTCTCCACAATGAGTCTGGATCGGAGTGCCTCCTCGACCCCTCACCGAATTCAAACACATTCGGGCCGTCTTATTGGTCCAGAAACCAATGGGTTGGGCCAGAGCCAGAACACAAGTTGGTAAAGCGTCAGTTTGGAAAATTGTCATTGGCGTTGATACTCTGATTGGTTAAAGATGATCCAATCGCTGATTACTTTGTTTTGTACAACACCCCTCCGTGCCCCTCTTCACCACAAACAATTTCAATGATGGCAGTCTCAGACTAAAGTATGTAGTGAACGACAGAGCAGTGGAATAATTTAGTGTGAGTCATCAGGCTATGAAAGACAAGCATGTCCTCCTAAAGTATGAATACTTTTGCCATTTTACTGGACTAAACTATTTGACCTCACTCTCAATTCCCTGAAATCCCAGAATATGACAACAGTGACAGTTCTGCCTGGAAATGAGACAGAGCAGGCAAAACAGTTGAAATGACACTGTTGCAACCTGAAACTGGTTGAAATGACGACAGTATGACGTCATTTCGATGTAATGTCCCACAATGTCCAGCTCTATTTTCTCGCAATATCCAGCTCTCATCCTCCCTCTCCCAGTGTATCTGTGCATCTACAGCCAAACACACCTAGTGCAGAATAGGCAGGTTGTGGTGTGCAGTGATGAAGCACCCCTTAGCACTAAGCATGCAAGGCCTCAGGCCTAGTGATATGACACTAGCCCAGTAGCTGTAAACACCAGTCATTAGCTCTTCCTGGCTGGCTACTGAGAACAGACTGTACTTGGACTCAGGTTTCAAACCTCTCCTCTCAGTCTCAAACTATGGTTTGAATGTAGACTAGGCTAGGGCTGACTCTTCAGGTGAAATATGGTTGCTGTGCTTAGCAGCCTTGGGTGCATGCTTCATGTCAATAGTGGAAGGGGTGAGCTAGGCTTGCATAGGGTAATAAGTATTGGCAATAAGAATGAAATAATGATGTGTTTGTGGCAGTGAACGGTTGCGCGAATGTGTGTGTGTGCCAGGGTTGGGGTGAATTCCACCTAAACTCAAGTCAGGAATTGAATTGTATTTATACATTTTATGGAGAGGAACCCATGTGCAATTCAATATATTAATTGAATTGGAATTGACCCCCAACCCTGATGTGAGTGAGTGAAGGAGTGACTGAGTGGGCCCTTACCGGACATGGAGGTAGGCAGGATAGCCTGGCCCACTAGACCTTGCTGCAGCAGGTTCTGGTCAAACTGGCCTGCGAGGACCTGATTGGCTGGGAGGTAAATGTTATGGTCTGTGGTAGTAGCCTGGAGCAGGCCCACAGGGTGCAGGGTCTCTGGGTCAGCCGGGTGCTGCTGCTGGTTCTGGTTACTTCTGGATGATGCCGCTCGCTTGGCCTTCCGACCCTCTGAGCTGGGCCGGTAGTGACACTGGATGTGGGTCTTGCGGTGGCCTGAGGTGCGGAAGCGGAGCTCGCAGAAGGGGCATTTGAAGGGCTTGGAGCCCGTGTGGAGACGCATGTGGACTTTCAGACTCCCTTTGGTGGAAAAGGATGTGTTGCACATGTGACAGTTGAACAGCTTCTGACCTGCAGGGAGAGAACAGAATGATAGCATTGTTAACGGTAGGTTTCTTCTTGTTTTCCCCTATAGTATGTAGCCCTAACAGGGCTTTACTGTGTACCACTAATTCTCATTATTTAACATAGTGGTAGGTTTGGCAATAATGTGGCTGAGGTCTGGGATCGAGTGAGGGCCGCCAGGTTTTTTTTGGAGTGGGTGTTAGGTCCAAAATGTGTATTGTGACTCTAGATTGATGTGAACCAATAAACGTTTGCCAATGACGTCCTGAAACAGAGAGTTTGAATGTCATTGTTCCATTGAAGAACGTTTCGCACCTCCGTTCTGACTGGCTGACAAGACGCCTTTTCCCCGATTTCTCCCCGAGAGTACCAATAAAACGAGTCACTTTTCTAATTACTGCAGTTCCTAAAGTTAATTCAGCCGTCCCTACAGAGAATACTAATCCACAGCTCTTCAACAATAACTTGGATTATTAGACCTACTTAACTAATGCCTGGGCCTTCTCATTAATCATGGAGAGTGAGTGTGTCTGCTCCAGGGTCAGAGTGTCAAACCACAGTAATTACCGAAAGAGAACAAGGTGTGAAGAGATATCTCCTAATATCCCTTGAATAACAAAACTTTTCTGCTGCCATCTTGCGCCGGCGATCAAACCTACAACTCCGTCCCATAAATCATCGGGCACAATTACTCCCCACGGCGCCGTTAGACGATAAGACATGCAAATGAGGCCGATTTAAATTTTGTTTATAATAAATTAGGACTACGTATCCAAGAATTTATAAACTGTTGTTTTTGAGTACGGACCCGCTTTCACTGCATTTACTGATTGATTTACATAATGTAACTCTTAAATCATGGATCAAAGTACACTACACCCACAGAGTTGGACCATATTGAGAACATATTGCAGCTAATGTAGTAACAACCCTAACATCACTTAAACTAATTAACAGGGACAGATCAGCCTACGCTACTCCCACGGTGGCATTTGAACTAACGTTCCCCTCCAACTGTGTTTCCTCTGATCCCTCCCAAGCCCTCTGATCAGATGGAGTGGAAGTACACGCTGTGCACTACACGCTGACCTGTGTGGGTCTTTACGTGGCAGTCCAGGGTGGACTTCACGGTGAAGTTCTTCCCACACTCGTCACACTTGTAAGGACGCTCTCCTGTGTGGATCCGGATATGTCTAGAGAGAGCGAGGGAGGGAGGGAGAGAAAGAGCGAGCGAGCAAGTTACTCATGAACATTCCTGTTAGAATGGAGAGCGTGTCAAGGGAACGCTTTCGGTTAAGTTTCAGAGTCTAAGAATTAATTAAAAGAAGTTAAATTAAAAGAAGATTAATTAAAAGAAGATTAATTAAAAAAAGAAGGTTCACATTCTTTTCATTAAAAAAATACAGTACAACACACAATGCAATTCTCACCTGTGGCCATTCTGATGTTTTCCTACTTTAATTTGGCATGCTTTGTGCTTACCAAGGCTCCCAGGAAATTAAATAACACCTGGATGTCTTCTTTCCTGAATTTGAATCTGCAAGTTTCAGGCACAAGGTCACTGACTCAGCAAAATGGTTAGTTTACTCCCTCTCATAACCTGAGCAGGGATACGTTTATTTTTATATGATGACATTTTTTTGCTGACAAAGCAGAACGTTTTCTATGAGAATGGGTAGCTTGTCAGGGTAACTTGTCTTTGTCAAAAACACGTCAGCTTTCTTGTTTTGATAAAAGAGCACCATGAAATGAAGTGAATACATCTTTGTTGCAGCCATCCCCCTGAGGTGTTGCTGTCATTTCCCCTTGTTTTCGGTAGGCTTAGTGACTCGATAACTATATTAGGCTACTTTTGAAGAGCTTCCGAAATTAAAAGCTAAGCCTATCCCATAAATACTTCAATATGGCCTTGAGTTAGGGCTGGTCGGGGGGGGTCGGGGGGGGTGCTGATTGATGAAGCCATAATGATCATTACTTAAGATCTGACAAGCTCATTACTTAATATCTTAATACCCCAATCTAATATTCCTCACCATTAATTGCAACCAAACTTTTATGGTCCAATAAAACCTTTTCTCTTGGTAGCAGAACAGTTTATGCTCGGATTGCAATGAATGATGGACCAAAATTTCACTAACTAAAAGTTACTGCCCGAAAACACTGCACTAAAGAAATTAGCAGTTGATATGGCACCTCTGTCCATTTCATAGCAGTATTTTTTCTTCTTCTGACAAGATGACTCCATAAAACGCTGGGACAATTCCAGCTGTCAAACTAGATCCTACCTCTCCTCACACAGCTCCGCTCATGTTAAGCGGAGGCATCATTCCTTAAAAGGGGCAATCTGTGATTGCTACGCCCATGATATATACCCATTGATTTTTGAAGAACATCACATGCTTCATGAGCTTAGTTCAACTGTCGTACCCCATCAGAAAGCAAAATCTAACATTGTTTTACTCCAATGTTTGTAAACAATATAGTTGTAAAAAAGAACACTGTATAGCCTCAAAACATTTGCAATATAAATGGTCAGTCCTTGCATCCAAACATCTTTCTTTGAATTTGAGAGTGGTTACATTTCTCCAGCCCCATCACTCAGCCGTCTTACCCAAACAGCGATGGGGGACCGCTGTGTTATTGTTTGAACTGCAGATTGACGCTTTAAGAAACATTTCGCCTGTCACGCACTGTTCACACACCGGTGCAACACTAGTGCCAAACAAGAGGGAAATGAAGAGGGAAACAACTCATTTCTCCAGCGCCTGACGATGACAATCGTTCACAGGGGAGATAAAAAAATTAAATTGGCTGTTTAACAGCTTGTTTGGCGGTGATCTCACGAATGAACTCCCCAGTAAACACGTGTGTGTGTATTGGCAGGTGATAAGCACCCCAATAACACGAACACTGTCAGCCAGCCTGTGAGTGCTGTGGGCTGTGTTAATAACTTCATGTAGGGTCTATTGTGGAGCCTCTCTCAGAGCAGAGGTCTGCAGTGGAAACTGTTGTAGTGACTGGGAGGAGGGCTCTTCTTCTGGGAAAGAGGTTGGGTCAGGGCTGCAGTTTGGAGCCTGTTCAGGGCCCTGTAATTGGGCTCTCTGTGGTGGAGGGCTCTTCTGGGATATAGGATGGGCGTGGGTGGGTGGGAAAAAATGAGCTGGGCATTGCTCTCTGAGAGGTCCAGGAGGAGAGGGCGGCTGGAACGTCAAGGTAACTCTTCATCCGCTGGGAAAGACAATCATGACAGAATAATGAGAAGGAGAGAGAGAGAGAGAGGTGGAGATGGACGTAGAGGTGGACTCACGGGCTGGACTGCACCTGAACATGACTACAGAGAGGAGCCCCTCCCATAGAGCTCAGAGAGGTGGGGGAAACTTCAACCCCAAGAGCAAGATATTCAGAGACACAGAGAGAGTCTGAGTCGCTCAGAGTCAGAGCATGAGGGGGAATAGGACCAGGGCCTAAACGAACACCTGCCATGTCCATTTCAGCAGCCACGTTGTCAGGTAGTCAGGGCTCAACAGTGCAAGCATTTCACTCACATTCGTGAATAAAAAAAAAAAGAGTTAGAAGTCAAGTATGATCAGATTTATAGCAAAATAAACGCTGCAGTAGCTGTTTTCAAAGTGTTTCTGTCATTTTGTTTCATAGCTGGTAGATAATCACACAAAGAACTACAAATCCTATAATGTCCCACCTCGCGCAACACTGCCCGGCTGGGGAGCTGAAGACTCATTTTTAGAAGTGCTGTGCACAAGCATACAAGTTGGTCTAATTTACACGAAGTCTACTAAAGTAAGGCTTGTTTCTTGGCTATTTACATTATTTTGTTCACACACTAGGTTGTTTTTCAATGCTAGAGTTCGCTTCAACTGCTAGCGAAGACACATTTAAAAAATAAATAAATACAAATATTTCACCAGGTAAGCTAGTTGAGAACAAGTTCTCATTTACAACTGCCACCTGGCCAAGATAAAGCAAAGCAGTGCGACACAAACAACATCACAGAGTTACACATGGAATAAACAAATGTACAGTCAATAACACAATAGAATAAAATAAAGTCTATATTGAGTGTGTGCAAATGGCATGAGGTGGTAAGGCAATAAATAGGCCATAGTAGCAAAGTAATTACAATTTAGTAAATTAACACTGGAGTGATAGATGAGCAGATGATGATGTGCAAGTAGAAATACTGGTGTGCAAAAGAGCAGAAAAGTAAATAAAAACAATATGGGGATGAGGTAGGTAGATTGGGTGGGCTATTTACAGATGGGCTATGTACAGCTGCAGCGATCCATTAGCTGCTCAGATAGCTGATGTTTAAAGTTAGTGAGGGAAATATAAGTCTCCAGCTTCAGCGATTTTTGCAATTTGATCCAGTCATTGGCAGCAGAGAACTGGAAGAAAAGGCAGCCAAAGGAGGTGTTGGCTTTGGGGATGACCAGTGAGATACACCTGCTGGAGCGCGTGCTACGGGTGGGTGTTGTTATCGTGACCAGTGAGCTGAGATAAGGCGGAGCTTTACCTAGCATAGACTTATAGCTGACCTGGAGCCAGTAGGTCTGGCGACGAATATGTAGCGAGGGCCAGCCGACTAGAGCATACAGGTCGCAGTGGTGGGTGGTATAAGGGGCTTTGGTGACAAAACGGATGGCACTGTGATAGACTGCATCCAATATCCTGAGTAGAGTGATGGAGGCTATTTTGTAAATGACATCGCCGAAGTCGAGGATAGTCAGTTTTACGAGGGTATGTTTGGCGGCATGAGTGAAGGAGGCTTTGTTTGCGAAATAGGAAGCCTATTCTAGATTTCATTTTGAATTGGAGATGTTTAATGAGTCTGAAAGGAGAGTTTATAGTCTAGCCAGACACCTAGGTATTTGTAGTTGTCCACATATTCTAAGTCAGAACCGTCCAGAGCAGTGATGCTAGGTCGGGCGGGCGGGTGTAGGCAGCGAACGGTTGAAAAGCATGCATTTGGTTTTCCTAGCATTTAAGAGCAGTTGGAGGCCACGGAAGGAGTGTTGTATGGCATTGAAGCTCGTTTGGAGGTTAGTTAACACAGTGTCCAAAGAAGGGCCAGATGTATACAGAATGGTGTCGTCTGCGTAGAGGTGGATCAGGGAATCACCCGCAGCAAGAGTGACATCGTTGATGTATACAGAGAAAAGAGTCAGCCCGTGAATTGAACCCTGTGGTACCCCCATAGAGACTGCTGGAGGTCCGGACAACAGGCCCTCCGATTTGACACACTGAACTCTGTCTGAGAAATAGTTGGTGAACCAGGTGAGGCAGTCATTTGACAAACCAAGGCTGTTGAGACTGCCATTAAGAATATGGTGATTGACAGAGTAGAAAGCCTTGGCCAGGTCGATGAAGATGGCTGCACAGTACTGTCTTTTATCGATGGCGGTTATGATATCGTTTAGTACCTTGAGCGTGGCTGAGGTGCACCCGTGACCAGCTCGAAAACCAGATTGCACAGCGGAGAAGGTACGGTGGGATTCGAAATGGTCAGTGATCTGTTTATTAACTTGGCTTTCGAAGACTTTAGAAAGTCAGGGCAGGATGGATATAGGTCTATAACAGTTTGGGTCTAGAGTGTCACCCCCTTTGAAGAGGGGGATGACCGCGGCAGATTTCCAATCTTTAGGGATCTCGGACGATACAAAAGAGGTTGAACAGACTGGTAATAGGGGTTGCAACAATGGCGGCGGATAATTTTAGAAAGAGAGGGTCCAGATTGTCTAGCCCAGCTGATTTGTACGGGTCCAAGTTTTGCAGCTCTTTCAGAACATCTGCTATCTGGATTTGGGTGAAGGAGAAGCTGGGGAAGCTTGGGCAAGTAGCTGCGGGGGGTGCGGAGCTGTTGGCCGGGGTTGGGGTAGCCAGGAGGAAAGCATGGCCAGCCGTAGAGAAATGCTTATTGAAATTCTCGATTATCGTGGATATACCGTGGTGACCGTGTTACCTAGCCTCAGTGCAGTGGGCAGCTGAGAGGAGGTACTATTATTCTCCATGGACTCTACAGTGTCCCAAAACTTTTCGGAGTTAGCTACAGGATGCACATTTCTGTTTGAAAAAGCTGGCCTTTGCTTTCCTGACTGACTGCGTGTATTGGTTCCTGGCTTCCCTGAAAAGTTGCCCATCGTGGGGACTATTCGATGCTAGTGCAGTACGTCACAGGATGTTTTTGTGCTGGTCGAAGGCAGTCAGGTCTGGAGTGAACCAAGGGCTATATCTGTTCTTATTTTTATTTAACCTTTATTTAACCAGGTAGGCAATTTGAGAACAAGTTCTCATTTACAATTGCGACCTGGCCAAGATAAAGCAAAGCAGTTCGACACATACAACAACACAGAGTTACACATGGAGTAAAACAAACATACAATCAATAATACACTAGAAAAATAAGTCTATATACAATGTGAGCAAATGAGGTGAGATAAGGGAGGTAAAGGCAAAAAAGGCCATGGTGGCAAAGTAAATACAACAAAGCAAGGTAAACACTGGAATGGGAGATTTATAGTAGAAGAAAGCGCAAAGTAGAAATAGAAATAATGGGGTGCAAAGGAGCAAAATAAATAAATACAGTAGGGGAAGAGGTAGTTGTTTGGGCTAAATTATAGATGGGCTATGTACAGGTGCAGTGATCTGTGAGCTGCTCTGACAGCTGGTGCTTAAAACTAGTGATGGAGATAAGTGTTTCCAGTTTCAGAGATTTTTGTTCGTTCCAGTCATTGGCAGCAGAGAACTGGAAGGAGAGACAGCCAAAGGAGGAATTGGCTTTGGGGGTGACCAGAGAGATATACCTGCTGGAGCACGTGCTACAGGTAGGTGCTGCTATGGTGACCACTGAGCTGAGAAAAGGGGGGACTTTAAATAGCAGGGTCTTGTAGATGACCTGGAGCCAGTGGGTTTGGCGACGAGTATGAAGCGAGGGCCAGCCAACGAGAGCATACAGGTCGCAGTGGTGGGTAGTATATGGGGCTTTGGTGACAAAACAGATGGCACTGTGATAGACTACATCCAGTTTATTGAGTAGGGTATTGGAGGCTATTTTGTAAATGACATCGCGGATTGGTAGGATGGTCAGTTTTAGTTCTAAATTTTTTGAGGCATACTTATTTAAGATGGTGAGGAAATTACTTTTAAAGAATGACATGACTGCCCTGGTTGCCATGGTAACCCCCTCCCTTAAATGAAAAATCCACCCAAAACCACTAATTCCTATAATTTATAGTGTTAAATAACAATATTATGTGAGAACAATATTTTTGTGAACAAATGTTTTATTTTATCATTATAAAAAGGTTGGTACCAACATATGAAAATTGATGTGGAAAAATGGAAATCTGTTCACCATGTGAAGTAGCTAATTAGCTGTAAAATTGCCTAAACAAACTGCACTATCAATTTAGAAGTCTACAATCTCACCATGTTCAACCTGCAGTCTGACATTCACAACAGCACCATGCAATGCATCCTGGACTGAAGAGGCAGACAAACAGGAGAAATGTGCTAGACCCTCTCTTAAATTACACATTTCTCCAGGTAGGAATTTTGCAAAAATATGATCAATGGCTCATTCGAATACAACCCTCTCGGCCAGTATTTAAAATCTGACATGTTTGACAGACGTTTTTGTGATCTAAAAGTCAAATTCCTATTAACTTCCAGTGTAGTGAGATGCTTCATACCAGCCGAATTTCTGCCTGCTTGAACAGCGATAGCTCAGACACATGTAAACATGAAATGACCCAGGGAATCGATAGAACATCGCTCAAAATGGGTGAATCTTTCCTTTAAAGGGGCAGCTGAATTTTTTTGTCTCATCTGTGATATTTTTGATTAAAAGACTAAGGTCACAAAAAATGAATTAGCATTGGGCAATATACCACATCACTTCTTACTAGTAATACATTTCTTATTTTGGAAGCATGCTCCTCTGTTTTTTGGGGGAAGGTTTTGGTGTAGTTATGGAGAAAAAACATTTTGGCTAGTTAAAATGAGTGGCTGGTCAATTTTTAAATCTACCTGCCACAGAATGGCTGGCGGAACAAAACCTTAGTTTCAGGCCCTGAATAGGACAGAGAAAGAGAGACAGAAAGTAGATGAAGAGAGAGTGAGAAAGAGCATATAAGAGTGTACAGGACAGAGGGAGACAGTTCTCCGACACTCAGCTCACCTGACGAGGTCACTGGGCTTCTTGAAGCTCTTGGGGCAGAAGTTACAGCAGTTGGCGAACTTGGGCTCCGTCTCCAGCTCCACCGCCTTGTCCTTGATCTCGCTGATGCGGTCGCGCTCCGCCGCCGACTGGGCCAGCACCTTCTCTGACACTGACGCCTCGTCACCAGGGTCATTCTTGGCCAGCTCCTCCGCCTGCTCCTCCGTGAAGGTTATGATGTTGGCCCGGTTCCTTTTCATCACGGTCTGCTCGCCCTCCTCTTCCTCCTCGCCGTCCTCATCCTCCAGCCCTGCGAGGGGAGAGACACATAGGAGGAAAGGATTCACATGCTTCTTAAGTGTCACTCAACATCACGCCCACAACATCACGCCCACAACTCGAACTCAGACCTGGGTCCATTTCAGATGCATTTCAAATAATTGCTGCCTGTCAATGTAAGCTTGTCAGGCAGAATAGAATCAAATAGAATATTACTAAAAGTGCACACTCTATATGGAAGCAGACCAAGCTAAAATCAAGTATTTCAAATATTTGGAAACCGTATGTGATCCAGGTCTGCTTTAACTTTTATGTAATCATGGCTGATTGCCTTTTTCCAGGGGTGTCAAACTCATTTTTCCCAGGAGGCCAAATTCTTTCTTTGCAGAGGTCTGGAGGTCCAAAATGAAAATGGTGTATATTGCCTTGGTGTCAAAATCCACAAAAAACTTCACGAAAGCTGAATCTCATTTTATCCTCACTTTTCTGCCTGATGGTGAAGCATGATTCATCACTCCAGAGAACACATTTCCACTGCTCCAATGGCAGTGAGCTTTACACCACTCCAGCCTACGCATGGCATTGTGCATGGTGATCTTAGGCTTGTGCGCGGCTGCTCGGCCATGGAAATCCATTTCATGAAGCACCCGACAAACAGTCATTGTCATGATGTTGCTTTCAGAGGCCGTTTGGAACTCGGTAGTGAGTGTTCCAACCGAGGACAGACTATTTTTACGCGCTACGCGCTTCAGCGGTCCCGTTCTGTGAGCAGATGTGGCCTAACACTTCACGGCTGAGCCGTTGTTGCTCCTAGACGTTTCCACTTCACAATAACAGCCCTTCCAGTTCACCGGGGCAGCTCTAGCAGGGCAGAAATTTGACAAACTGACTTGTTGGAAAGGTGGCATCCTATGACAGTGCCACGTTGAAAGTCACTGAACTCTTCAGTAAGGCCACTCTAATGATAATGTTTGTCTATGGAGATTGCATGACTTTGTGCTCAATTTTATACACCTGTCAACAACGGGTGTGGCTGAAATAGCCAAATCCACTAATTTGAAGGGGTGTTCACATACTTTGGTATATACTACATCTCTGTACTTATATAATTAAATGGAACACTGACCGATATGGCTGCCATTATCAGCCAAATCTAGAGCTAAAACAGATCTATGACACTAGCCACTCTAAATAAAAAATGTATCGGTCACATACACATATTTAGCAGATGTTATTGTGGGTGTAGCGAAATGCTTGTCTAGTGTATATCTTTATGTCTATGTCCCAAATTCCTCTCCTTCCTCCCTAAGTGTGCACTTGTTCACTTCCCTTCACTGATTTGGAAGGACATGACTGGTATAAGAAATATCATAGAAACTCCTACTAGCCCATACCTCCATCAATCCAATGCTTTTAGATTTGTGGGAAGTAGTGAACGAATGCATACTTTAGGAGAAAGGAGATATTATTCGGACGCAGCCTATGTCTGTACCTCTGTCCACTTCGGCGTGGTCCTTCTTCAAGTGCTTCCTATACAGCACGTTGTTGCGGAAGCTGTCCTCACACATGTGACACTTGTAGGGCTTCAGGTGGACGACCATGTGACGGTTCAGACTGCCGTTGGTGGTGAAGGAAGTGTCACACATGTTACACTTATAGGCCTTCACTCCTAGGAGCGGGAGCAAAGGAGATGGAAATATAAATAACCATATGTTTCATCAGTGTGTTGACCAATAAGGTTTGGGTTTCCCCAGAGGTGGAAAAAGTACCCAATTGTCATACTTGAGTAAAAGTGAAGATACCTTCATAGTAAAATACTAGTTGAGTAAAAATCTAAAAGTATTTGGTTTTAAATATACTTAAGTATCAAAAGTCAATGTAATTGCAAAATATATACTTAAGTATCAAAAGTATTCCTTATATTAAGCAAACAAACGGCACGATTTCTTGTTTTTTCATTTATTTAAGGATAGCCAGGGGCTAATTTTACAAACAAAGCATGTGTGTTTAGTGAGTCTGCCAGATTAGAGGCAGTAGGGATACCAGGGATGTTCTCTTGACAAGTAAGTGAATTGGACCATTTTCCTGTGTTGCTAAGCATACAAAATGTAACGAGTACTTTTGGGTGTCAGGGAAAATATATGGAGTAAAGGCTACATTATTTTCTTTAGGAATGTAATGAAGTAAAAGTGTTAAAATCTTTTAGTCACCCGAGTGGCGCAGCGGTCTAAGACACTGCATCGCCGTGCTAGAGGCATCACTACAGACCCAGGTTCTATCTCGGCCTGTATCACAATCAGCTGTGATCGAGAGTCCAATAGGGCAGCACACAATTGGCCCAGCGCTGTCCGGGTTAGGGGAGGGTTTGGCCGGGGGGGCTTTATTTGGCTCATTGCGCTTTAGTGATTCCTTGTGGCGGGCCTGGCACCTGCAGGCTGACCTCGGTCGTCAGTTGAACGTTGTTTCCTCCGACACATTGGTGCGGCTGGATTCCGGGTTAAGCGGTTAAGCGATTCCGGGTGTTAAGAAGCGCAGTTTGGTGGGTCATGTTTCGGAGGACGCATGACTCGACCTTTGCATCCCGAGCCCATTGGGGAGTTGCAGCGATGAGAAAGATCAAAATTGTCGAAAAAAGTACAGATTCCCCCCCAAAAAACTACTTAAGTAGAACAGTTGAAGTCGAATGTTTACATACACTTAGGTTGGAGTCATTAAAACTCGTTTTTCAAACACTCCACAAATTTCTTGTTAACAAACTATAGTTTTGGCAAGTCGGTTAGGACATCTACTTTGTGCATGACACAAGTCATTTTTCCAACAATTGTATACAGATAGATTATTTCACTTATAATTCCCTGTATCACAATTCCAGTGGGTCAGAAGTTTACACTAAGTTGACTGTGCCTTTAAACAGCTTGGAAAATTCCAGAAAATGATGTCATGGATTCTGAAGCTTCTGATAGGCTAATTGACATCATTTGAGTCAATTGGAGGTGAACCTGTGGATACATTTCAAGGCCTACATTCAAACTCAGTGCCTCTTTGCTTGACATCATGGGAAAACTAAAGAAATCAGCAAAGACCTCAGTGTAGGTTGGTAAAAGTATGTGAATCCCTAGGCTAATGACTTCTCCAAAAGTTTATTGGAGTCAGGAGTTACCTAACCTGGAGTACAATCATTGAGACGAGATTGGAGATTTTTGTTAGTGCTGCCCTGCCCTATAAAAAAAACGTGCGTTATTAGTTTAAGCAGACTGTGTTTGTCTATTGTTGTGACTTAGATGAAGATCAGATCAAATTTTATGACCAATCTATGCAGAAGTCCAGGTAATTCCAAAGGCTTAACATACTTTTTCTTGCCACTGTATGCAGGCAGTGCTGAGGTACACTGTTCTTACCTGTGTGTGTGTTGAGGTGGGACTTGAGGACCCCTGCTGAGACGAAGCATCGGCCACAAATGTTGCAGCAGTAGGGTTTCTCTCCGGTGTGGGAGCGCACGTGTTGCTTCAGATGGCTGGACTTCTTAAAAGGTTTATTACACATGGTGCACCTGGGGAGAATCAAACACACAGGTCGTGTTCATTAGGAATAAAACTGAAGAAAAAAAACAGATTAAAACAGCGAGGGATTAACTGACCACCAAAAGGAAACACTTATTTGGTCTGTTGCAAAACCCTTTCCATTGCGTGTCCTAATGAACACGACCATTATATAGAGACTGTCTGTTTTTGTCAATGAGATGTGTATCAATAAAGCTCCTATAAAGTCACAAATCATCAGTTAACAATACTGACAACAGGAATAATTTCAAAATTCCACCACCAATTCACAAAGCAAGTTGGGGTTTGTAAAAGTACATCAGACTTTTTGTGAAGAGTGGAATAATTGAAAACCAAACCTTTCTTTGGAAAGATCACTAACTCAGCCCTATGGCATCTGTTTGTGCTTTCTGTTTGGAAGGTGTGAGTTGTGGGTTGAAGCTTTAAAAATTGCAGCGTACTGCGGCGCAGCATGCATGGTGCAGCAAAATTCTATGGCACGTTATTTAAGTGTGAACCAATGGTATCATTGATTCTAGTTAGCGCTCGTTTGACTACCAGAGAGCATCTTTGAGAAGCATTTGATAGCCTTCAATAGTGGCTGTACTAGAGAATGCAGGCACGCGGGAGACCGGGGTTCAATTCCCCGATGGGGAGGAAGGAGTAGGCTGTCCTTGTAAATAAGAATTTGTTTATAACTGATTCCATGTGTTATTTCATAGTTGTTTCATAAATGTCTTCACTATTATTCTACAACGTAGAAAATAGTCAAAATAAAGAAAAACCATAGAATGAGAAGGTGTGTCTAAACTTTTGATTGGTACTTGCTTATTTAATTTGATTAATATTATGTTGTTTCTATTCCAAGAAAAACGAAAAACCCTCTGGGTTTCCGTTAGAATGGAACGGAAAACATCACGATGTACAACGTGACTGTCGGGAGTACATTACTGGGCTATTTAGCTAAAGAATCCCCGTGCCATGCGGGCACGCGGGAGACCGGCGTTCAATTCCCCGACGAGGAGGAAGGAGTAGGCTGTCCTTGTAAATAAGAATTTGTTCTTAACCGACTTGCCTAGTTAAATAAAGGTTACACTAAGAGCATAACATTTCTTCACCCTAATTTTCGAATTCTAGTCTAACCAATACCCAAACAGAGATTCAGTGAAAATAAAAATCTCCTTGATTTATCAAGTCCAGTCCCCGTCTCAGAGCAGCGCGAAACGGTGCTAAAATAGTTGTAGGCTATTGCTTCTAAATTAATAATAATAATCAAATTGTTTAAAAAAATAACAATATTTTGGAGATGATTTTGTTTTCAAATAACGTAAAATGAGCGAGAAAAAGGCGATCTTGAACATGGGGTGAGACATTGTTACTAATTTGTAAATAAAGCCAGTTTATTATTTATTTCTGTTTTTAGAGGGAGAGAAACCAAAAACCCACAATCATCTCATGGGTCTCCCAGTAGAGGGCGGCACGGGTATTGAACCAGCATCTGTAGCAACACAGCTAATAATACTGTCTTATACAGCGCCTGAGTGGCGCAACGGTCTAACATGACCGGTCGGGAGTGGCCTACAGTACTACAGTAAGAGCAAAATAATCCTAACAAAATAAAACAATAAAAACCTTAGCGTAACAACAGTTTTAGTAATACTGAAGTCGTCCACAATTATCAGTTTCCATTTAGGTTTATGTTGCCCATTCCTTGTCAGTTAGAGACACAGTAGGACTCAAAAGCATAATCAGTGCTCTAACTCCCCACTTGCGCTGGTCTGGAGCAATGAAGTGGTGACGCAGGGTACTGTACTAAACCACAAATTACCTCTAAATCCCGCAGCATAAATCACAAAACCTTTAGTGGAGCAACCACTGTCTGCACAGCCTTTAGAATGAGACAGAGAGAGATAATCTCCCCATATATATATGAGGTGTATGTGTGTACTTATCTAAACAGAATGTGGATTCTAATTTTGATACATATACAGGACTCCATACAGAGCATTACACCCAAACTGAAGTCACACTATACCACACACTATACTCTTTTCTCACTGTTAAAACCTTGGTCTTGATTACATCTGTGTCGTATGTGAAGGAGAAAGTTCAGTAGTTTACAATCTCAAATACACATTCCCCTTATCTATCTACGTCCTCCTTTCTCTTGTTTTGTCTATACCGCTAGTCGTTTCATCCTAGACATGCATTAACAATGCATTGTGCGCTGACGTGGTAGGGATTTTGTAAGTCTTATTTTTGCATCCGTTCTGAGTGCCATGGTGAACAACTGAGGGAAAACTGAATAAAAGCATGACGCATTACTCAGTCCCCTTCCTGTCCCACTCTGTTTCCACAACGCAACAACATCAGTGGCTAGTGTCCTCCGCTACATCTGACACACAAGCTGCCACCGTCACCTCGCCAGACATCTGACGCACAAGTCAGTCACAAAACAAAAAGCAACACAAGCTGCCACCGTCACCTCGCCAGACATCTGACGCACAAGTCAGTCACAAAACAAAAAGCTTGGAGCAACACAAGCTGCCACAGTCACCGTCACAGATAGGAAGCTAGCAGAGTTAACTCATTGTCTGATTCCCAAATGGCAACATATGGGCCATTGTCAAAAGTAGTGCACTAGATAGGGGATAGGGTGCCATTTGGGACA
The DNA here is from genome assembly GCF_965601325.2 of Salmo salar. NCBI lineage: Eukaryota > Metazoa > Chordata > Actinopteri > Salmoniformes > Salmonidae > Salmo > Salmo salar. Next base: position 52,777,518 of record NC_138295.1, read on the forward strand.
GTTATTAAGTTGAGCAAATTCTAAATAAACATTGTGTCATATACACACAAGATGGCACTGGAGAACAAGGCTGACGTTTGACACATTCCTAACCAAATTGTGTTTTTTTGTTCGTTTCTTTGCGTTTTTACGAGTCCGACGAGCCCAATGTGAACGACATACCACCTTCCCCCGGAACAGGCCCAGACCCTTGTCATTTGCGTGAAGAGAATGCAGAGAAAAAGGGTCCAGAGGGCGGCCTGCCTTCTGAGAATTCGTAGGCAATCGAATAAAACCCCACTTCCTTCCATTCTGCTAGGAAACGTGCAATCTTTGGAAAATAAAATGACCTACGCGGAAGACTAAACTACCAACGGGACATTCAAAACTGTAATATCTTATGATTCAAGAAGTCGTGGCTGAACGACGACATTATCAACATAGAGCTCGCTGGTTGTCCGCTGTATCGTCAGTACACAACAGAGGTGTCTGGTAAGACAAGGGGCGGCGGACTATGTATTTTTGTAAATAACAGCTGGTGCACGATATCTAAGGAAGTCTTGAGCTATTGCTCGCCTGAAGTAGAGTATCTTATGATAAGCTGTAGACCACACTATTTACCTAGAGAGTTTTCATCTGTATTTTTCGTAGCTGTCTACATACCACCACAGACCGGTGTTGGCACTAAGACCGCACTGAATGAGCTGTAAGCAAACATATGCAAACAAGAGCAAACAAGCTCACCCAGAGGCGGCGCTCCGAGTAGCCGGGGACTTCAATGCAGGGAAACTTAAATCCATCTTGCCAAATTTCTATCAGCATGTTAAATGTGCAACCAGAGGGAAAAACACTCTGGATCACCTTTAACCACACAGAGACGCATACAAAGCCCTACCTCGCCCTCCATTTGGCAAATCTGACCATAATTCTATCCTCCTGATTCCTGCTTACAAGCAAAAATTAAAGCAGAAAGCACCAGTGACTCGATCAATAAAAAAAGTGGTCGGATGAAGCAGATGCTAAGCTACAGGACTGTTTTGCTAGCACAGACTGGAATATGTTCCAGGATTCCACCGATGGCATTGAGGAGTACACTACACCAGTTATTGGCTTCATCAATAAGTGCACCGTTGACGTCATCCCCACATTGACCGTACGTACATACCCCAACCAGAAGCCATGGATTACAGGCAACATCTGCACTGAGCTAAATGCTAGAGCTGCTGCTTTCAAGGAGCGGGACTCTAACCCGGAAGCATATAAGAAATCCCGCTATGCCCTCTGACGAACCATCAAACAGGCAGAGTCAATACAGGACTAAGATCGAATCGTACTACACCGGCTCTGACGCTCGTCGCATGTGGCAGGGCATGCAAACAATTACAGACTACAAATGGAAGCACAGCCGAGAGCTGCCCAGTGACACGAGCCTACCAGACGAGCTAAACTACGTCTATGCTCGCGTCGAGGCAAATAATACTAAAAACATGCATGAGAGCACCAGCTGTTCCGGAAGACTGTGATCATGCTCTCCACAGCCGATGTGAGTAAGACCTTTAAACAGGTCAACATTCACAAGGCCACAGGGCCAGACGGATTACCAGGACGTGTACTGCGAGCATGCGCTGACCAACTGGCAAGTGACTTCACTGACACTTTAAACCTCTCCCTGTCCGAGTCTGTAATACCAACATGTTTTAAGCAGACCACCATAGTCCCTGTGCCCAAGAACACTAAGGTAACGTGCCTAAATGACTACCACCCCGTAGCCTTCACGTCTGTAGCCATGAAGTGCTTGAAAGGCTGGTCATGGCTCACAACACCATTATCCCAGAAACCCTAGACCCACTCCAATTTGCATACCGCCCTAACAGATTCACAGATGATGCAATCTCTATTGCACTCCACACTGCCCTTTCCCACCTGGACAAAAGGAACACCTATGTGAGAATGCAGTTCATTGACTACAGCTCAGCGTTCAACACCATAGTGCCTTCAAAGCTCATCAATAAGCTAAGGACCCTGGGACTAAACACCTCCTTCTGCAACTGGATCCTGGACTTCGTTCGTGACGGGCCACCCCCAGGTCGTAAGGGTAGGTAACAACACATCCGCCACGCTGATCCTCAACACAGGGGCCCCTCAGGGGTGCGTGCTCAGTCCCCTCCTGTACTCCCTGTTCACTCATGACTGCACGGCCAGGTACGACTCCAACACTATCCTTACGTTTGCCGATGACACAGTAGTAGGCCTGATCACCGACAACGTCGAGACAGCCTATATGGAGGAGGTCAGAGACCTGGCCGTGTGGTGCCAGGAGAACAATCTCTCTCTCAACGTGATCAAGACAAAGGAGATGATTGTGGACTACAGGAAAAAGAGGACCAAGCAAGCCCCCATTCTCATCGACGGGGCTGTAGTGGAGCAGGTTGAGAGCTTCAAGTTCCTTTGTGTCCACATCACCAACAAACTAACATGGTCCAAGCACACCAAGACAGTTGTGAAGAGGGCACGACAAAGCCTATTCCCCCTCAGGAATGGGTCCTCAGATCCTCAAAAGGTTATACAGCAGCACCATCAAGAGCATCCTGACTGGTTGCATCACTGCCAGCTATGGCAACTGCTCTGCCTCCGACCGCAAGGCACTACACAGAGGGTAGTGCGTAAGGCCCAGTACATCACTGGGGCCAAGCTTCCTGCCATCCAGGACCTCTATACCAGGCGGTGTCAGAGGAAGGCCCAAAAATTGTCAAAGACTCCAGCCACACTAGTCAAGCGGTACCGGAGCGCCAAGTCTAGGTCCATGAGGCTTCTAAACAGCTTCTACCCACAAGCCATTCGACTCTTGAACATCTAATCAATTGGCTACCCAGACTATTTGCATTGCCCCCCCCCCCTTTACACCACTGCTACTCTCTGTTATTATCATCTATGCATAGTCACTTTAATAACTCTACCTACATGTATATATTACCTCAACTAACCGGTGCCCCCTCACATTGACTCTGTACCGGTACCCTCCTGTATATAGTCTCGCTATTGTTTTTACTGCTGCTCTTTAATTACTAGTTACTTTTATTTCTAATTTTATTTCTTTAACTGCATTGTTGGTTAGGGCCTGTAAGTAAGCATTTCACTCTAAGGTCTACACCTGTTGTTTTCAGCGCATGTGACTAAACATTTGATTTGACATGTCTCGCACTCAAAATGGTCACTTTATCAGGGGTCAATAACAGCAACGGAGGAGCGATTCTGATAGTGTTAACTTAGTTTTGCATTCCTCTGTGTCGACTGCTAATGCTGTTACAGCCCTAGAGCACAACTTTTGATAAAGGTGCATAACAGTGTTATCTGTTGACGAGCCGGGAACAATGACAGAAAGTAAATGCATCCATTACTTGCCGTAAATTATAGGCTCGCTGTCACTTACAGACATTTCCATTTTAGTAATTTAGCAGAGGCTCTTATCCAAAACGACTTACAGCAGTGAGTACATACATTTTTCAAACTTGTTCTTTTTGTACTGGTCCCCGGGGGGAATCGAACCCACAACCATTGCAAGCGCCATGCACTACCAACTGAGCCACACAGACACACACACCGCAGACACAGCCATTGGACAAACACACACACACACACCTGTAAGCCCTCTTGCTGTTGTCCTCGCTGTCTTCTGGGTCCTGGTAGTCTTGCGTCTGGTCAGACAGCTGGAGGTCTCCTTGGCTAGTCTCCTGGAGCAGGCCACTTGTCTAAACAGAAATATACGCAACCATTAATTAACTACATTGTGATTAAATCACCGAATACAAAAGAACTACTTGACAATATGCTATACAGTCTATTTGAACTGACTACTTCAGGCTACATTTAATTTTGTCGTTTTTGGCTTGACAGAACACCCGCTAAATTAGGGTGGCAAACAGGTTCTGAGACGGCTTCTACCCCCAAGCCATATGACTGCTAATAGCCAGAATGCTAAATAGTTCATTAATGTTACCCAAACTATCTGCACTGACTTTATCTTGCACTGACCCTACGCACACTCACTAGACTTTATATATACACACACACACACACACACACACACACTACATTGTCCCTCCCCCACTCAAACACTACATACGCACACACGTAACACAGACTTTTAGACACACAATTTTCTGCTGCTACTGTTCTTTATTTTACACGCATTATTATCTATCTGGATGCATAGTCACTTTACCCTGCCTTCATGTACATATCTACCTCAAGTACCTCGTACCTCTGCACATTGACCTGGTACTGCTACTCCCTGTATATAGCTCCACATTGATCTGGTACTGGTACTCCCTGTATATAGCTCCACATTGATCTGGTACTGGTACTCCCTGTATATAGATCCACATTGATCTGGTACTGGTACTTTCTGTATAGAGCTCCATTCTTGTGTATTTTATTTATTTTGTGTTAGTTAATATTTTATTTATTATTATAATTTTTAAAAACTCTGCATCGTTGGGAAAAGTTTGGAAGGTGTGGAGGTAGAGGCTGACGGTGCTGGATTCACCACCTCTTGGCTGGGCACATGGAGCAGGTTCTGGGGGTGGTAGCTGGAGGACAGGGCCTGAGACTCCAGCGTGCTGGAGTCCTGTAGCTGCTGCACCGTGGAGAACTGGGCCTGGGGATAGCCCTCTGCGGTGATGGTAAAACCTGCAGGAGGACACAAAGGGGTACAGTCAGCACTACAGCATACAATGGGTTAACCCTGTATGAGAACTTAAGGAACCCTAGCAACTCTAAAGGAGGATGTACAGTGCATTCGGAAAGTATTCAGACTACTTGAATTTTTCCACATTTTGCTACGCCTTATTCCAATGTATTAACTTTTTTAATTTTATTTAATTAAAAAAATTCTCAATCTACACATAATACTCCCACAATGACAAAGCAAAATCATTTATTTTTTTAAATGTTTGCTAATTTACATAAGCATTCAGACCCTTTGCTATGAGACTCAAAATTGAGCGTGTCCTGTTTCCATTGATCATCCTTGAGATGTTTCTACAACTTGATTGGAGTCCACCTGTGGTAAATTCAATTGATTGGACCTGTCTATATAAAGGTCCCACAGTTGACAGTGTATGTCTGAGCAAAAACCAAGTCATGAGGTCGAAGGAATTGTCCGTAGAGCTCAGAGACATACATTTTTTGAGACACAGATCTGAGGAAGGGTACCAAAAGAATTCTGCAGTATTAAAAGTCCCCAAGAACACAGTGTCCTCCATCATTCTTAAATGGAAGAAGTTTAGAACCACCAAGAATCTTCTTTTGGGGACCTAGTGGCGCAGCGGTCTAAGACACTGCATCGCAGTGCTAGAGGCATCACTACAGACCCGGGTTCGATCCAGGGCTGTATCATAACTGGCCATGATCAGGAGTCCCAAAGGGCGGCGCAGAATTGGCCCAGCGTCGTCCAGGTTAGGGGAGGGTTCGGCCGGGGTAGGCCGTCATTGTAAATAAGAATTTGTTCTTAACTGACTTGTGCAGTTAAATAAAGATTAAATAAAAAATACAATAAAATTAGAGCTGGCCGCCAAGGCCAAACTGAGCAATCGGAGGAGGAAGGGGAAAACCTAGTCAGTTGTACAACTGAATGCCTTCAACTGAAATGTGTCTTCTGCATTTAACCCAACTCCTCTGAATCGACAAGGTGCGGGAGGCTGCCTTGTTTGACATCCACGTCTTCGGCGCCCGGGGAACAGAAGGGCCTTGGTCAGGGAGGTGACCAAGAACCCGATGGTCAATCTGACAAAGCTCCAGAGTTCCTCTGTGGAAATGGGAAAAACATCCAGAAGGACAATCATCTTTGCAGCTTTATGGTAGATTGGCCAAACTGAAGCCACTCCTCAGTAAAAGTTACATGACAGCCTGCTTGGAGTTTGCCAAAAGGCACCTAAAGGACTCTCAGACCATGAGAAACAAGATTCTCTGGTCTGATGCAACCATGATTGAATTACTTGCCTGAATGCCAAGCATCACGTCTGGAAGAAACCTGGCACCATCCCTACAGTGAAGCATGGTGGTGGCAGCATCATGCTGTGAGGATGTTTTTCAGAGGCAGGGAGTGAGAGACTAGTCAGGATCGAGGGAAAAATGAACGGAGCAAAATACAGAGAGATCCTTGATAGAAACAGACTGGGATGAAGGTTCACCTTCCAACAGGACAACGACCCTAAGCACACAGCAAACAATGCAGGAGTGGCTTCGGGACAAGTCTCTGAATGTCCTTGAGTGGCCCAGCCAGAGCCCAGACTTGAACCCGATCGAACATCTCTGGAAAGACCTGAAAATAGCTGTGCAGGGACGCTCCCCATCCAACCTGACAGAGCTTGAGAGGATCTGCAGAGAAGAATGGGAAGGGTCTGAATATTATGTAAATGTGATATCAGTTTTTATTGTTAATACATTTGCAAAAATTTCTAAAAACCCGTTTTTGCTTTGTCATTACGGGGTATGTGTGTAGATTGATGAGGGAAAAAAACTATTAATCAATTTTAGAATAAGGCGTAACAAAATGTGGAAAAGGTCAAGGGGTCTGAACACTTTCCAAATGCACTGTATACACATGTGGAGGCTTGAAATCGAAGGACGGGCTCACTGTCATGGCTGTAAGGGAATGAATGTGTTTGATACCATTCCATTCATTTTAATTCCAGGAATCTGTCCACTGATTTTCCCCCCCAACAAGCCTCCACTGGTACACACATTGCACCTTAGAATAGATGAATTGATTACACAGAAGTGGATTTGAAAAGCCTATTATGGATAAACCACACATTCAGCACCACAGCACAAAATGAGTTAACCCTGTATACCTGTATATTTGGCTAGAGGCTAGAGCCTTTGCCAAATTAGAAGAGTCGGAGGAGGACATTAATTAATTACTGCAAACATGACTAAAAGTGTGATTGGAAAAGTTAAACCAAAGCTAATTAAGGATTGCTACGGCTCACCCTTCTAAAACGCGCCATTAACAGACTGATGCTTCCAGAGCCCATGCCGCCAGTCTGCGTGCGTGCGTGCGTGTGTGTGTGGGGACAAAGACTGTGCAGGAAACTTTCTGTGCCTACGCCACCAGTCGGATTGTCTTAGGGTGTAAATTAGGGGACTCTCTGAACCACACAGTCATTCATTAAAGCTCCACTCACTGATATTAATGAATGGCCACGATTCATTAAATACTGGCAGACGGCAGAGAGAAGTTCTAGGAATTTTCAAATAACTCCTTACTTTCCTTCTTGAAAAGAACAAGAGAGGAGAGGAAATGTATAGAAGTCCATCTCGTGGAGTGCCACGCTAATGAGAAACACAGACACGCATACAGACACAGACATCAATATCCGCCCTGCTGTTGGTCTATGGTTTATTTATGACATCAAACTTTCTACTTTAGCAAAACTGTACAGAGAGTACAGGAGGCCTAGGATGAGGTGGGAAACCTGTCGAAAAACAAAGTGTTCTTCTGATTAATGCACCTCTGTAGTAGAGCATACTGCTGTGGGCGATAGAGGCTGGATGCAATCATCACGGAGACAAAAGGTTAAGCTACCCATTGTGAAAATTAAATATCTGATGTGCCAAGCAGATGCTTTCTGACAGTCCTCGCTGTAAATGGGCTCTTCTCAGCCAGAGGTCAGAGACAACCATGGCGTTATCCATTACACTGGATTCAGACAGTCGCGGGCTGCCAACGTGTGTGTGTGTGTGTGTGTGTGTGTGTGTGTGTGTGTGTGTGTGTGTGTGTGTGTGTGTGTGTGTGTGTGTGTGTGTGTGTGTGTGTGTGTGTGTGTGTGTGTGTGTGTGAGTGTGTCTGTCAGTGCATAATTTACCCCAGGTTAACTCACAGACATTGTTAAATGTTCTGAGAGAAAGGTTTGTGTGCCACCACCATGCAGGGGGTGTTTTTGTGTGTACGTGCATTCGTTACCTTGAGTAAGTGCTTGCTGGTCAAAGCCAGGCTGTGGGAGTGTCTGCGTCTCAAACTGGCTAATATTCTGAGGCAGAGCATGCTGGGTAGTCACAAAGGTGTCTGGATTCAGAGGGGGAGAGATAAGAGGACAGAGGAATAAAGCAGGTTAGTCTGGCTAAACTGTATAAATGAAGGCCAAAGGTCCAATGTAGCTGTTTTTATCTCAATATCAGACAATTACTGGGATTTTTGTCCAATTAAAATGGTCAAAAAGAAACAAAACCAAAAATACTGTAGCTTCTTTGCAAAGAAAAATGTCTCAAGCAAGAAAAAAAAAAAAACATTTTTTGGGGTTAGGACTTGTATGGGAATGATTTGAGTGGGGACGGGAAAACAAACAAATGTGCAGTTATAGGCAGAGAGGTTTGGAACTCTTTCTTATTGGTCTATTAACTCATTTACTGAATGGTGATGTCATGACGGATGATGATGGTATTTTCAAACAGCACTTACACTAACAGGGCATTATCTTCACTTTCACATCTTCACACTATTATTCCAACCTCATAGAGTGGAAATATACACTACCGTTCAAAAGTTTGGGGTCACAGACATTTCCTTGTTTTTGAAAGAACAGCACATTTTTGGTCTATTAAAATAACATCAAATTGATCCGAAATACAGTGTAGACATTGTTAATGTCGTAAAAATATATATATAACTTTTATTTAACTAGGCAAGTCAGTTAAAAACAAATACTTATTTTCAATGACGGCATAGTGGACTAACTGCCTTGTTCAGGGGCAGAAAAACAGATTTTTACCTTGTCAGCTCTGGGATTTAATCTTGCAACCTTTCGGTTACTAGTCCAATGTTCTAACCACTAGGCTACCTGCCGACCCAATGACTATTGTAGCTGGAAACGGCAGATTTTTTACTGAATATCTACATAGGCCTACAGAGGCCCATTATCAGCAACCATCACTCCTGTGTTCCAATGGCACGTTGTGTTAGCTAATCCAAGTTTATTATTTTAAAAGGCTAATTGACCATTAGAAAACCATTTTGAAATTATGTTAGCACAGCTGAAAACTGGCAGCTTCATTAAATAGTACCAGCAGAACACCAGTCTCAACGTCAACAGTGAAGAGGCGACTCCGGGATGCTGGCCTTCTAGGCAGAGTTGCAAAGAAAATGCCATCTCTCAGACTAGGCAATAAAAAGAAAAGATTAAGATGGGCAAAATAACACAGACACTGGACAGAGGAACTCTGCCTAGAAGGCCAGCATCCCGGAGTCGCCTCTTCACTGTTGACGTTGAGACTGGTGTTCTGTGGGTACTATTTAATGAAGCTGCCAGTTGAGGACTTGCGAGGCGTCTGTTTCTCAAACTAGAGACTAATGTACTTGTCCTCTTGCTCATGTGTGCTCCGGGGCCTCCCATTCCTCTTTCTATTCTGGTTAGAGCCAGTTTGCGCTGTTCTGTGAAGGGAGTAGTACACAGCGTTGCACGAGATCTTCAGTTTCTTGGCAATTTCTCGCATGGAATAGCCTTCATTTCTCAGAACAAGAATAGACTGACGAGTTTCAGAAGAAAGTTATTTGTTTCTGGCTATTTTGAGCCTGTAATTGAACCCACAAATGCTGATGCTCCAGATACTCAACTAGTCTAAAGAAGGCCAGGTTTATTGCTTCTTTAATCAGGACAACAGTTTTCAGCTGTGCCAACATAACTCCAAAAAGGTTTTCTAATGATCAATTAGCCTTTTAAAATGATAAACTTGGATTAGCTAACACAACATGTCATTGGAACACAGGAGTCATGGTTGCTGATAATGGGCCCCTGTACACCTATGTAGACATTGCGATTTTTTTTAAAACTGTAATTTCCAGCTACAATAGTAATTTACAACATTATCAATGTCTACACTGTATTTTTGATCAATTTTATGTTATTTTAATGGACACATTTTTTTTGCTTTTCTTTCAAAAACAAGGACATTTCTAAGTGACCCCAAACTTTTGAACGGTAGTGTATATATATTTATTCACTCCACAGGCATCAGTGAATCAAATCAAGAGGTTATCTGTTCTCTCTGTGAATGGGTCGGGGGTTACCTCATGCATTTAAGCCTTTTTTTTAACCTGTTAGGGCTAGGGGGAAGTATTGACACGGCCGGATAAAAAACGTATCCGATTAAATCTGGTTACTACTCCTGCCCAGTAACTAGAATATGCATATAATTATTGGCTTTGGATAGAAAACACCCTAAAGTTTCTAAAACTGTTTGAATGGTGTCTGTGAGTATAACAGAACTCATATGGCAGGCCAAAACCTGAGAAGATTCCATGCAGGAAGTGGCCTGTCTGACAAGTTGTGTTTCATCTTGGCTCTTTTTATTGAAGATTTAGGATCTTTGCTATAACGTGACACTTCCTACGGCTCCCATAGGCTCTCAGAGCCCGGGAAAAAGCTGAACGATATCGAGGCAGCCTCTGGCTGAAACACTTTATCGCGTTTGGCAAGTGGCCGATCAGAGTACTATGGGCTTAGGCGCGTGCCCGAGTCGACCCCATGCTTTATTTTCTTTCGTCTGTTTACCTAAAAGCAGATTCCCGGTCGGAATATTATCGCTTTTTTATGAGAAAAATTGCATAAAAATTGATTTTAAACAGCGGTTGACATGCTTCGAAGTACGGTAATGGAATATTTAGACATTTTTTGTCACGAATTGCGCCAAGCTCATCACCCTTATTTACCCTTTCGGATAGTGTCTTGAACGCACGAACAAAACGCCGCTATTTGGATATAACTATGGATTATTGTGAACCAAACCAACATTTGTTATTGAAGTAGAAGTCCTGGGAGTGCATTCTGACGAAGACAGCAAAGGTAAGAACATTTTTCTTTTAGTAAATCTGACTTTGGTGAGTGCTAAACTTGCTGGGTGTCTAAATAGCTAGCCCTGTGATGCCGGGCTATCTACTGAGAATATTTCAAAATGTGCTTTCACCGAAAAGCTATTTTAAAAACGGACATATCGAGTGCATAGAGGAGTTCTGTATCTATAATTCTTAAAATAATTGTTATGCTTTTTGTGAACGTTTATCGTGAGTAATTTAGTAAATTCACCGGCAGTGTTCGGTGGGAATGCTAGTCACATGCTAGTCACATGCTAATGTAAAAAGCTGGTTTTTGATATAAATATGAACTTGATTGAACAAAACATGCATGTATTGTATAACATAATGTCCTAGGGTTGTCATCTGATGAAGATCATCAAAGGTTAGTGCTACATTTAGCTGTAGTTTGGGTTTATGTGACATTATATGCTAGCTTGAAAAATGGGTGTCTGATTATTTCTGGCTGGGTACTCTGCTGACATAATCTAATGTTTTGCTTTCGTTGTAAAGCCTTTTTGAAATCGGACAGTGTGGTTAGATTAACGAGTCTTGTCTTTAAAATGGTGTAAAATAGTCATATGTTTGAAAAATTGAAGTTTTTGCATTTTTGAGGAATTTGAATAACGCGCCACGGGATTACACTGGCTGTTGAGTAGGTGGGACAAATACTAATCTAAATCACATACGATCGTAAAGCTAGGGTAAGTTTATTTTTTATTTTTCCCTCTTTCAGTTCTCTTTTCTTTTACTCACCGTGAACTCTTGAGGTTGAAAGGTGAGTGTAGCAATTTTAATGAGGATTGAAGCTTGACCTCTGGCCCGGTTTCATTTGTTGTGCTATGCTCTTCTCTCTTTGTTCTGAGGTTAAATATAGTATACGTTGGAACTGTTTTAAAAATTAAAGCTACAAGGTCAAGGAGGTGGTTACGTCAGTCACACACCATGAGTCCTAATGAGATGTATCCAGAAACCCATTGTATAGAAAAACCCATTGAAATAACAATTCCAAGAAAGCCATCAATAAGAAAATAGGTTTTTGAAGATCCAGAATTTGGATGGAAATAGCGTTTGAGTAATGGACAGATAAAAAGTCTTGAAAGAGTTAAATAAATGGACACACTATTTGGAGTGGAGGAAAGAATAGAGATGGAGGAGTTATACAGACGGACGAGATGAGAAACCCAGATGTTTGCCCTTTGCTATCTTAAAGGAGTGCCATTTAGAAAGATTTGATATTCAAAATATTAATAAGATTCCATATTCAACAGTTCCTTGCTTTATTTGCTAACGCAGTTAGAGCCAACCATTGTCCCTGAAAATGAAACACCTTGCAGCGTAGACTGGCCAAATGAAAAATACAATCTAAGATCAAGAGAGATGGGTGGAGAGCAAGACTGTATCTCCGTAGAAATGTCTGTTGATGTTGGGAAGGGTTCAGATACCTAAGGGTGGATCACTTTGTTCACATCATCCTTTGTACATCCAACATAGAACTACGTGGATCCCCCATTGAAAGTTAGAGGGCTGTTGCAGCAGGCCTATAACGTTATGGAATGATTGGCATCGACATTAAAAGACTATGTTTGAGATCAACTACAAAGTATATCGCCATCAGACTGCACAGAATCACTGATCCTCAAATCCCCATGCGTCCCTAATAACAACGTACTACGTGTTCAAGACCAGTGAGTCTGTGCCTTGTCCAAACTGATGCCCTCTAACACGCTGGCACTCTTACCCTCTTCCTGGCCCAGGGGCTGGTCACTTAGCTGGGTCTCCAGCGACACCTGTTGGCCGCCGTCCACCACCTGCGCCTGGCCCAGTCCCAGCATGCCCTGCTGCTCTGAGCCCACCGTGGGAGGAGCCTCCTGCTGTAGGGTGCCATCCTCCAGCTCCACCTGCAGGTTGTGGGTCACGGTGGTGCCATCCATGGGGTCGTCCAGCGTCGAGGGCTCTGGGTTCAGCTGTTGGTGGAGCTGCTGGGCCAACTCATACCTGAGAGGGGGAATGGGGAGGTGGATTCAGGTTGTTCACTACTTTGATCTACAAAACAAACAGAAATCAGCCATTTTTTATGGAAAGATTTGACACCTAGAGATTTAGAGTTGAAAGTTAAAATTTCACACAAATGTCAGCAACATGACAATAACCAAATTGGGAGAGCGACACTCTCGCTAGCCACTTAGCTAGCCAGTATTCCTGATGACTCGACCTGAATTAGGGCCTGTAGTTTTTAGCTTTTTCCACCTGGTCAGATCACATGACCGAAAACAACTCTGTGCCTGACAACACATGCGCATTACTAACCTGTGGGTCTTCATGTGTTTCCTGCAGTTGGGTGAGGACTTGAAGGTCTTCTGACAATAAGGGCACATGTAGGGCCGCATGTCACTGTGGGTGGTCATATGGCGGCGCAGGCTGCCGCTGGTGGTGAAGGTGGTGTCACAAATCAGGCACTTGTAGGCCTTGAGGCCCGAGTGGGTCCGGATGTGGGCCTTCAGCACCCCCGAGGAGGCAAAGCCCTTACTGCACTGGACACACTTGTACGGCCTCTCTCCCGTGTGAGACCTGATGGAAGATGACCTAACAATGTTAATATCATGAGACATTAAGAAAAGTATTCAGACCCCTTGACTTTTCCACATTTTATTACGTTACAGCCTTATTCTAAAACGGATTAAAAAAAAGAATTATATATCTCCTCAATCTACACACATTACCCCATAATGACAAAGCGATAACAGGTTGCAGATATTTTTGCAAAGTTATTACAAATAAAAAACAGAAAAACCTTATTAACACAAGTACTCAGACCCTTTGTTATGTGACTTGAAATTGAGCTCAGGTGCATCCTGTTTCCATTGATCATCCTTGAGAAGTTTCTACAACTTTATTGGAGATCACCTGCAGTAAATTAAATTGATTGGACATGATTTGGAAAGGCACACACCTGTCTATATAAGGTCCCACAGTTGGCAGTGCATGTCAGAGCAAATACCAAGCCATGAGGTTGAAGGAATTGTCAGTAGAGCTCCGAGACAGGATTGCGTCGAGACACAGATCTGGGGAAGGGTACCAAAACATTTCTGCAGCATTGAAGGTCACCAAGAACACAGCGGCCTCCATCATTCTTAAATGGAAGAAGTTTGGAACCACCAAGATCTTCCTAGAGCTGGCCGCCCGGCCAAAATGAGAAGGACCTTGGTCAGCGAGGTGACCAAGAACTTGATGGTCACTCTGACAGAACTCCAGAGTTCCTCTGTGGAGATGGGAGAACATTCCAGGACAACCATCTCTGCAGCACTCCACCAATCAGGCTTTATGGTGGAGTGGCCAAACGGAAGCCACTCCTCAGTAAAAGGCACATGACAGCCCACTTGGACTTTGCCAAAAGGCACCTAAAGGACTCTGACCACGAGAAACAAGATTCTCTGGTCTGATGAAACCAAGATTGTAGTCTTTGTCTGGAGGAAACCTGGCACCATCCCTACTGTGAAGCATGGTGGCGGCAACATTATGCCGTGGGGATGTTTTTCAACGGCAGGGACTGGGAGACTAGTCAGGATCGAAGGAAAGATGAACACAGCAAAAATACAGAGAGATCCTTGGCGAAAAACTGCTCCAGAGCGTTCAGGACCTCAGACTAGAGCATAGGTTCGCCTTGGCACACAGCCAAGACAATGCGGGAGTGGCTTCGGGACAAGTCTCTGAATGTACTTGAGTTGCCCAGCCAGAGCCCGGGCTTAAACCCAATCTAACATCTCTGGAGACACCTGAAAATAGCTGTGCAGCGACGCTCTCCATCCAACCTGACAGAGCTTGCACTGTATCAACACAAGAACAGAAAGGCCAGCACACTGAATATGCTCCCAATTACCACCTTTACTGACAACGTTTCAATCCACAAGGATCTTCCTCAGGTCATGTCACAAACACTTTGCATATCAACCCTGAGTGTAGTAGAATGTTATGAATGTAATGTAATGTAATGTAATGACAGGTGATGCTATGACTGGGTGTGTTATGGTCTGAGTCAAATGGCTCAAATTAGGAAGTTCTATAAATGTCAAGGGTCTCTAATTTGCAAATCCTAAAAAAACAGTAAGCATTATATGTTGTGCATGGTGTATGCAGTAAATTCCCTCTGACTGAGGAACACGTTTATTAGTATAATGTGACAGAGTTTTGACTTGGGCTCTGTCATAGTGTGAGGTAAACAGACACTAGGGAATACAGAACATCAATCTCAGATATGCTGAGTGGAGCAGCGAAGGCAACGTTGTTATTAAGGTTGACTTTTGTTTCCTCGTTTATCGAGACTGTGACCTTTAATAAATAGGCTGTTACTATACTTTTCCTCACAGTTGTAAAATGAAGAAATATTTATATTTAGTAGAGGGGGATGATTCGATGTGTCAGCCCAAAGGGCAAAAAGACATCTTGAGAGAATCAATGAATATCGCTCGGGAAATTACTCCTTGGAGCCCTAAACTTCAATCTCCCATTTTTCTCATCCTAAGAAAAAAGGCAGAAACTGAATACAATACTCATTTTAGAGGGATTTTTTCATGCGGTAAATGGCAGGGTGACATTTTCCAGATACATTTGCTAGTTAATGGAGCTATAATGACTTAGGCTACTGAAAACAAAAATAAGACCTATCCACCACTGTGACATTACACGTTATTCCTGACAACAACCTGGAGATTAAACCAGACAAAAATAAAATGGCCTAGCACACATTTTAGTCATTTAGCAGAAGCTCTTATCCAGAGTGACTTACAGGAGCAATTACTGTTATGGTTACTAGCTCTTATCCATTTTCTCTCCCACTCTCTGTACCTAAATCCCCTCAGATCTCTTCCTTCTGTACATTTTTTCCTCTCTACCTGGCCTGTCTTATCATAAACCAGGCCCGCAGGGCAAAGACAGCACAGACGTTAGCCAGAACTGGGCTCAAATAGTATTTGTTTTCTATACTTGAAATACACTACATGATCAAAAGTATGTGGACACCTGCTCGTTTAACATCGAATTGCAAAAGAATAGGCATTCATATGGGGTTGGTCCCCCCTTTGTTGCTATAACAGACTCCACTCTTCTGGGAAGGCTTTCCACTAGATGTTGGAACATTGCTGCGGGGACTTGCTTCCATTCAGCCACAAGAGCATTAGTGAGGTTGGGCACTGATGTTAGGCGATTAGGCCTGGCTCGCAGTCGGCGTTCCAATTCATCCCAAAGGTGTTCGATGGGGTTGAGGTTAGGGCTCTGCAGACCAGTCAAGTTCTTCCACACCGATCTCGACAAACCATTTCTGTACGGACCTCGCTTTGTGCATGAGGGAATTGTCATACAAAAACAGGAAAGGCCTTCCCCAAACTGTTGACACAAAGTTGGAAGCACAGAATCGTCTAGAATGTCATTGTATGCTGTAGCGTTAAGATTTCCCTTTACTGGAACTAAGGGGCCTAGCCCAGACCATTATTCCTCCTCCACCAAATTTTACAGATGGCACTATGCATTGGGGCAGGTAATGTTCTCCTGGCATCCGCCAAACCCAGATTCATCCGTCGTACTTCAAGATTGCGAAGCGTGATTCATCACTCCAGAGAACGCGTTTCCACTGCTCCAGAGTCCAGTGGTGGCGAGCTTTACACCACACCAGCCGATGCTCTGGTTTTTGCGCAAGGTAATCTTAGGCTAATCTTAGGCTGCTCGGCCATAGAAACCCATTTCATGAAGCTCCCGACTAACAATTATTGTGCTGACGTTGGTTCCAGAGGCAATTTGGAACTATGTTGTGAGTGTTGCAACCGAGGACAGACGATTTTTACACGCTACACGCTTCAGCAATCCGCACTCTCGTTCCGTGAGCTTGTGTGGCCTACCACTTTGCAGCTACTAGACGTTTCCACTTCACAATAACCACACTCACAGTTGACCGGGTCAGCTCTAGCAGGGTAGAAATTTGACGAACTGACTTGTTGTAAAGGTGGCATCCTATGACGGTGCCACGTTGAAAGTCGTGGGCAATGGAAAATCGCAGAATCCACAGATATGAAGGGGTGTCCAAGTATGTTTGAAGTCTGAAGTTTACATACACCTTAGCCAAATACATTTAAACTCAGTTTTTCACAATTCCTGACATTTAATCCTAGTAAAAATTCCCTGTCCTTGGTCAGTTAGGATCACCACTTTATTTTAAGAATGTGAAATGTCAGAATAATAGTAGAGAGAATTATTTATTTCAGCTTTTATTTCTTTCATCACATTCCCAGTGGGTCAGAAGTTTACATACACTCAATTAGTATTTGGTAGCATTGCCTTTAAATTGTTTAACTTGGGTCAAACGTTTCAGGTAGCCTTCCACAAGCTTCCCACAATAAGTTGGGTGAATTTTGGCCCATTCCTCCTCACTGACATGGTGTAACTGAGTCAGGTTTGTAGGCCTCCTTGCTCGCACATGCTTTTTCAGTAGTGCCCACAAATGTTCTATAGGATTGAGGTCAGGGCTTTGTGATGGCCACTCCAATACCTTTATTTTGTTGTCCTTAAGCCATTTTGCCACAACTTTGGAAGTATGCTTGGGTTCATTGTCCATTTGGAAGACCCATTTGTGACCAAGCTTTAACTTCCTGACTGATGTCTTGAGATGTTGCTTCAATATAACCACATAATTTCCCTCCCTCATGATGACATCTATTTTGTGAAGTGCACCAGTCCCTCCTGCAGCAAAGCACCCCCACAACATGATGCTGCCACCCCCGTGCTTCACGGTTGGGATGGCGTTCTTCGGCTTGTAAGCCTCCCCCCTTTTCCTCCAAACTTAACGATGGTCATTATGGCCAAACAGTTCTATTTTTTTTCATCAGACCAGAGGACATTTCTCCAAAAAGTACAATCTTTGTCCCCATGTGCAGTTGCAAACCATAGTCTGGCTTTTTTAATGGCGATTTTGGAGCAGTGGCTTCTTCCTTGCTGAGCGGCCCTTCAGGTTATGTCGATATAGGACTCGTTTTACTGTGGATATATATACTTTTGTACCTGTTTCCTCCAGCATCTTCACAAGGTCCTTTGCTGTTCTTCTGGGATTGATTTGCACTTTTCACACCAAAGTATGTTCATCTCTAAGAGACAGAACACGTCTCCTTCCTGAGCGGTATGACGGCTACGTGGTCCCATGGTGTTTATACTTGCGTACCATTGTTTGTACAGATGAACGTGGTACCTTCAGGCATTTGAAAATTGCTCCCAAGGATAAACCAGACTTGTGGAGGTTTTTTTCTGAGGTCTTGGCTGATTTCTTTTGATTTTCCCATGATGTCAAGCAAAGAGGCACTGAGTTTGAAGGTAGGCCTTGAAATGCATCCACAGGTACACCTCCAATTGACTCAAATGATGTCAATTAGCCTATCAGAAGCTTCTAAAGCCATGACATCAGTTTCTGGAATTTTCCAAGCCGTTTAAAGGCACAGTCAACTTAGTGTATGTAAACTTCTGACCCACTGGAATTGTGATACAGTGAATTATAAGTTAAATAATCTGTCTGTAAACAATTGTTGGAAAAATGACTTGTGTCATGCAAAGTAGATGTCCTAACTGACTTGCCAAAACTATAGTTTGTTAACAAGAAATTTGTGGAGTGGTTGAAAAACGAGAGTTTTAACGACTCCAACCTAAGTGTATGTAAACTTCCGACTTCAACTGTATATCTAGTTTACTTTAGCTGTGCTTGATCGAGTTTGCCTGGCACTCTAGGCAGGCTCAATAAAACCCTCAAAGTATTTGAAAGAAAACAAATACTACTTGAACCCAGCCGTCTGCCAGTGGCTCAAACCGTCTGCCATGTGCTGAGCCTTCCTCCCCCTGCCTCCTTGTCCATCCCCATGCTCTGCTCAGCCCAGCTCATCCCTCTAGCATCAAATGAGGAGCTAATGCCACTAAGCCACAGGGGTGGACTCTAACGCCACTGATAACAGCAGCAGCTCTCTGACATGCTATAGCAGGCTTATCCCACTTTTCTTTTTACATTTCTATTTTATTTAACTAGGCAAGTCAGTTAAGAACAAATTCTTAGTTACAATGACGGCCTAGGAACAGTGCCTTGTTCAGGGGCAGAACAACAGATTTTTACCTTGTCAGCTCGGGGATTCGATCTAGCAACCTTTCGGTTACTGGCCCAACGCTTTAACCACTAGGCTACCTGCCGCCCAAATGACAAAGTACAAGAGGATCTAAACTGAGGCTAAATATACAGCTTCCGCTCACAACTATATATCGATGCACTCAATCAGAAATACATTCACTGTCAGCTGCTTCAGAGAGGATGATATTTCGAAAGGAATACATGGGAATACAAACTAAATGTGTGTGTGTGTGTGTGTGTGTGTGTGTGGGCGGGGGGGGCTTGTATTACTATCCTTGTGTGTACCGGAGATCCACAAAAGTCCCCACTAGGATAGTAAAACAAGGACAATTCTCCCTAGTGTGGACATTTCCGTCGAAGACAAAGGCTATTTTAGGCTTAGGGGTTAGATTTAGGGTTATGGTTAGACCAGGATTTTCAATGGAAATCAATTTTAGGCCCCCACAAGGACTGTAAAACATTTGCTGTGTGCATCAAATCTCATTTTATTGGTCACATACACATGGTTAGCAGATGTTATTTCAAGTGTAGCGAAATGCTTGTGTGTGTGTGTGACACGTGTAGAGGATAGCTGTACCTAACGTGCTGCTTGAGGTGGCTGGATTTCTTATAGGCCTTGTTACAGCAGGGACACTTGTATGGCCGATCATTGTCCACCATCTCCAGGTACGTCTGAAAGGCCAGGCGAGGGTTCTGGGACTGGATGAGACCTGGGGAGGAGGGGACAATATGAACAAAGTGTGTGTGTGTGTGTGTGTGTGTGTGCATGCGTGCTTGTGAGGGAGCGAGTGAGCATGCATGCGTTACCGAGGTCCGTGATAAGTATGGGCTCTTGCAGGGGGATATCAGGCAGAGGTATGTTGCTCTTGGACACCTTGGTTTTATGGGCTTTGCGTGGGAACTTGTGCTTCTTCTGCTGCAGGCTCTTGAAGTGGGAGGCGATGTGTGTTTTTCTGTGGCCCGATGTACGGAAGATCTTGTCACAGTGAGGGCATGGGAACGGACGCACACCTGACAACAAGAACATAAACCTCAAATAGCATGTAGAATTAAATTCAGACAATAACGAGAACTGCATCAGTTTTGAAATGGAAATGTATTCATGTCAGTTAAATCAAGAGACAAGCTAGAGAAAATAAACTTATAACAGTGTCGTATTGAGTAGGCCGAAATCGATTTAACGTACCAATGTCTCCTGAGAGATTAGATAAAATCAAAAGAAACCTGTGGAACGCCAACCCCTAAAGTTGTCAGCATGCTTCAGTTCAGCTAGCCGAACCAAACTAGAATTAATCTAATTATGACTCAAGAAATCGGTCATCCATTTTTATGTTTTTGCCGAAGAGATCTTAGTTGCGCAATTTACATCAAACTAAGATGTTTGGTGCAGTATTTTCCAATAATTTTATTTTGCATGAAAACAAGTCGTCTCTCTTTGAATGACAAAGACTTTATTGAAGTATCCCTACTGTTGACCAATCACAGACGAAGGGGCGTAGACTCGGCTTGACTCCAACTGCCAAAACTAACAAAATGTCGTCATAATATATGGAGAAACTCGGAAACATGAGGACGCCTTAACAGACTAAACCACAGTAACCTAAATGTTGCATTGTTGTTGTTTTTTTAAATTAATATCCTTTTTTAAATCATGCATTACGTAATTCAGAATCTAATCATATGACATGTGATTAAATGAAATAAACTTGAATTTGAACTAAATCACAAACACCCATAACAGCTCAGCTACACATGAAAACAAGTGTGTTTTCATGACCCATTCCGTGTAGACCTGGTCGGATCCAGACACGGTCTGATCCGAGTGATGGAAGCAGCAGAAAAGTCATTTTTAAGCTACTTGATTAACCGAAGCTGATAAAGCACAAGAGAGGTGCAGCTCTAGCAGGTGGGGAAGGGCCATACTGTGAGTGAGTGACACGGGGAGCAGGGAGGGAGAGACAAGAGACAGCAACCAACCAACAAGCCGACTCGCACTATAGTAGACTAATAGCTGCCATAGCTAGGTTATTTATCATCAAATATGATTACGTAGTACCTGTCTTGACGTTAGCTAGTGTTAGCAATTTATGTTATTCTTTAATAACACAGACCCCAAAGCAAATCAGGGGGAGGAAAATAGGTTTATTCGAAGAGGACAAATCATACTGGGAGGTAGATGGTCATTCTCCCCTGTCCTCAGTGATGCTCTCTCCAGTGGTTCTCTCCAGGGGTTCACTCCAGGGGTTCACTCCCCAGAAAAAGGGACAGCATGTAGTTTTATAACCCAGCCCTAGCCTGTGGTTGACCAACTAGAATTCCTTGCAATAAAACTACCCAATGGCCAAATAACAAGTATCATATTTCAGAAGACATATTCCTCCCATGTCTAGAGTTCCAAATAACAACAACTACATGAGGAATATTAAGCAGCACCCTACCGGTTGGCTCTTGGTCGTTGTAGCCTACCCTTCTCCTTTAACTTTTAATTCCATCATTTTCATTCCATCTTCCTTTGATTAGATATCGCCTAACCTTTGCCACTCACGGAGGTTCTATGACTGTAGCCTATTGCGGCTTTAATGACTTATGATTACCTACAACAACAAGCTACACGCGCCACAATCCTCTCTCGTGAAAAGCAAGAGCAGCAGCATAAATTATACAATGTCTCTCTCGACTGCAGCAGTTGCATTCGGATCGGTACGGGCCCTTTCGGACACGTCAGTTAAAATTACACATACCCGAGACTTGTGATAATCATATCAGATCCGACCCAAACCTGTGTCATTATTTAGTTTTCTGGATCCAGACCCGCTCTGGTCCCGGATCGGGTCTCGGGTATTTGGGTACAGGTGGATCTGTGAAGATCTCTACTTTGCATCAATCAACTCTAACACCAACAGATGGATACGTTAACCTGTTTGGGATAGGGGGCAGTATTTTCACGGCCGGATAAAAAACGTACCCGATTTAATCTGGTTACTACTCCTGCCCAGAAACTAGATTTGGATAGAAAACACTCTAAAGTTTCTAAAACTGTTTGAATGGTGTCTGTGAGTATAACAGAACTCATATGGCAGGCCAAAACCTGAAGATTCCATACAGGAAGTGCCCTGTCTGACAATTTATTGTCCTTCTGTAGCATCTCTATCGAAAATACAGCATCTGTGCTGTAACGTGACATATTCTAAGGCTTCCATTGGCTCTCAGAAGGCGCCAGAAAGTGTAATGGGGTGTCTGCAGTGTAATGGGGTGTCTGGGCGAAGAACAGCAGGAGTATTTGTTAGTGGTCAGGCTGGGAACAGTGACACTGGAGATGCGCGTCCACGAGACTACTCCATTTTTTTCTTTCAGCCTTTGAATGAATACAACGTTGCCCGGTTGGAATATTATCGCTATTTTACGAGAAAAATAGCATAAAAATTTATTTTAAACAGCGTTTGACATGCTTCGAAGTACGGTAATGGAATATTTCGATTTTTTTTGTCACGAAATGCGCTCGCGCGTCACCCTTCGGATAGTGACTTGAACGCACGAACAAAACGGCGCTATTTGGATATAACTATGGATTATTTGGAACCAAAACAACATTTGTTGTTGAAGTAGAAGTCCCGGGAGTGCATTCTGACGAAGAACAGCAAAGGTAATCCAATTTTTCTTATAGTAATTCTGAGTTTAGTGAGCACCAAACTTGGTGGGTGTCAAAATAGCTAGCCTGTGATGGCCGAGCTATCTACTCAGAATATTGCAAAATGTGCTTTCGCCGAAAAGCTATTTTAAAATCTGACACCGCGATTGCATAAAGGAGTTCTGTATCTATAATTCTTAAAATAATTGTTATGTTTTTTGTGAACGTTTATCATGAGTAATTTAGTAAATTCACCAGAAGTTTGCGGTGGGTATGCTAGTTCTGAACATCGCATGCTAATGTAAAAAGCTGTTTTTTGATATAAATATGAACTTGTTTGAACAAAACATGCATGTATTGTATAACATAATGTCCTAGGAGTGTCATCTGATGAAGATCATCAAAGGTTAGTGCTGCATTTAGCTGTGGTTTTGGTTTTTGTGACATATATGCTTGCTTTGAAAATGGCTGTGTGATTATTTTTGGCAGGGTACTCTCCTGACATAATCTAATGTTTTGCTTTCGCTGTAAAGCCTTTTTGAAATCAGACAATGTGGTTAGATTAACGAGAGTATTGTCTTTAAAATGGTGTAAAATAGTCATATGTTTGAGAAATTGAAGTTAAAGCATTTCTGAGGTATTTGTATTTCGCGCCACGCTCTACCATTGGATATTGGTGAGGCGTTCCGCTAGCAGAACGTCTGTCCCTAAAAGGTTAAGGGCAACATTCTAAAAGACGAAGCAATACCAGTAATCAAATCTTCATGCAAATGAGAGATGAGGCCATGGGTTTAGAGGCATCTGCATTAATTGTGTGTGTGTGTGTGTGTGTGTGTGTGTGTGTGTGTGTGTGTGTGTGTGTGTGTGTGTGTGTGTGTGTGTGTGTGTGTGTGTGTGTGTGTGTTAATTAAATAATTATGGAAGGCCAAGCGTTACATTGCACCACATAATTCACCCAGACATCTTAATCTTGGCTGTGACACGAAATCCCAACTACTGCAATCAGTGAAAGGGGACCACGAACGTCACCTCTGTAAACAACCGCGTATCAAAAGCTTTACATCACACTATCTTTTCACCGGCAACACTAGGCTAATTAATGCTAATCATAGCTTTGGTGCACCACTGTGCATTCAATCTAAAACAGGGGTATTCAACTACTATTTGAAAAGGTCTGGTCTTCCTAGGTGGATATTTATCAGCATAGTAATAAACCCCCACCTCGCATCCCATACGACCCGAAACTGTTCAAACTGTTCACACACTGCGTTTGCATAGAGAAAATATTTCCATTTTAAATCTTATTTGCTGCAATTTTACACCTTTTGCAATGGGGCGGCGAGAAAATGTTTTAAAGCTAATGTTTTAAAGCTAATTTAAAAGTAATTCTACACCTTTGCCATGTCTTGTGTGTTCATAGGACTGACTCAACAAAATCAAAATATAAAAATTGGGCCCACCAGGGGAGCGAGGCCTCTAGGAACGTAATCTGGCCATGATAACTACAGGATTTTGATAACGGGTTAGCCTAACTGACCTATCTAGCTAGCTAACATGGGCTAGTAGTTGATCAACTGGATATTTCTGACAGGTTATACAGCGCTTTCACTATATTCCCTTGACTTATTCCACACTTTGTTGTGTTACAGGCTGAATTCAAAATTGATTAAATATATTATTTTCTTCCCCTCGCCCATCTACACACAATATCCCATAATTTTTGCACATTTATTAAAAATGAAATACAAAAATATCTCATTTACATAAGTATTCACACACCTGAGTCAATACACGTTAGAGTCACCTTAGGCAGCGTTTACAGGTGTGAGTCTTTCTGGGTGAGTCTCTAAGTTTTGCACACCTGAATTGTACAATATTTGCATTCTGTTTGTATTCTTTTAAAATTCTTCAAGTGCTGTCAAGTTGGTTGTTGATCATTGCTAGACATTTTCAAATCTTGCCATAGATTTTCAAGCCCAGTTAAGTCAAAACTGTAACTAGGCCACTCAGGAACATTCAATGTCTTGGTAAGCAACTCCAATGTATATTTGTTATTGTCTTTTAGGTGACAGTTGGAAAGCTGACTAAACCAGGTTGTCCTCGAGGAAATTTTGGCTGTGCTTAGATCTATTCCGTTTCTTTTTATCCTAAAAAACAAACTCCCTAGTCCTTGCCGATGACAAGCATACCCATAACATGATGCAGCCACCACCATGCTTGAAAATATGAAGAGTGGTGCTAAGTAATGTGTTGTGTTGGATTTGCCCAAACATAACGCTCTGTATTCAGAACATAAAGTACATTTCTTTGCCACATTTCTTGCAGTTTTACTTTAGTGCCTTATACAGGATTTGTGTATTCTGTACAGGCTTCCTTCTTTTTACTCTGTAATTAAGGTTAGTATTGTGGAGTAACTACAATGTTGATCCATCCTCAGTTTTCTCCTATCACAGCCATTAAACTCTAACTGTTTTAGTCAACTATTGGCCTTATGGTGAAAACCCTGAGCAGTTTCCTTCCTCTCCTGCATCTGAGTTAGGAAGGATCCTGGATGACTGTGTGATAACACTCTCGATAGCCGATGTGAGCAAGACCTTTAAACTGGTCAACATTCACAAAGCCGCGGGGCCAGACGGATTACAAGGACGTGTTCACAAAACATGCGCGGACCAACTGGCAAGTGTCTTGATTGACATTTTCATCCTCTCCAAGACCGAGTCTGTAATACCTACATGTTTCAAGCAGACCACCATAGTCCCTGTGCCCAAAGAAGCAAAGGTAAATGATTACCACCCCGTAGCACTCACGTCGGTAGCCATGAAATGCTTTGAAAGGCTGGTCATGGCTCACATCAACAGCATTATCACGGACACCCTAGACCCACGCCAATTCCCATAACGCCCAAACAGATGTCGCAATCTCAATCGCACTCCACACGGCCCTTTCCCACCTGGATAAAAGGAACACCTATGTGAGAATACTGTTCATTGACTACAGCTCAGAGTTCAACACCATATTGCCCACGAAGCTCATCACTAAGCTAAGGACCCTGGGACTAAACACCTCCCTCTGCAACTGGATCCTGGACTTCCTGACGGGCCACCCCCAGGTGGTAAGGGTAGGCAACAACACGTCTGCCACGCTAATCCTCAAAACTGGGGCCTCTCAGGGGTATGTACTCAGTCCCCTCCTGTACTCCCTGTTCACCCACGACTGCGTGGCCAAACACGACTCCAACACCATCATCACTGACAACGACGAGACATCCTATAGAGAGGAGGTCAGAGAACGTGCAGTGTGGTGCCAGGACAACAACCTCTCCCTCAACTTGAGCAAGACAAAGTAGCTGATTGTGAACTACAGGCTGGCCGAACAGGCCCACATTAAAATCGACGGGGCTGTAGTGAAGCGGGTCGAGAGTTTCAAGTCCCTTGGTGTCCACATCACCAACGACCTATCATGATGGTCCAAACACACCAAGACAGTCGTGAAGATGGCACGACAAAACCTATTCCCCCTTGGAGGGAAAAGATTTGGCATGGGTCCCCAGATCCTCAAAAGGTTCTACAGCTGCACCATCGAGAGCATCCAGACCAGTTGCATCACCGCCTGGTATGGCAACTGCTCGGCATCTGACCGTAAGGAGCTACAGAGGGTAGTGCGTACGGCCCAGTACATCACTGTGGCCAAGCTTCCTGCCATCCAGGACCTACATGCAGTTAAAGTCGGAAGTTTACATACACCTAGGTTGGAGTCATTAAAACTCGTATTTCAACCACTCCACAAATTTCTTGTTTACAAACTATAGTTTTGGCAAGTCAGTTAGGACATCTACTTTGTGCATGACAAGTCATTTTTCCAACAATTGTTTACAGACAGATTAAATCACTTCTAATTCGCTGTATCACAATTCCAGTGGGTCAGAAGTTCACATACACTAAGTTGACTGTGCCTTTAAACAGCTTGGAAAATTCCAGAAAATGATGTCATGGCTTTAGAAGCTTCTGATAGGCTAATTGACATCATTTGAGTCAATTGGAGGTGTACCTGTGGATGTATTTCAAGGCCTACTTTCAAACTCAGTGTCTCTTTGCTTGACATCATGGGAAAATCAAAAGAAATCAGCAAAGACCTCAGAAAAAGAATTGTAGATCTCCACAAGTCTGGTTCATCCTTGGGAGCAATTTCCAAATGCCTGAAGGTACCATGTTCATCTGTACAAACAATGGTACGCAAGTATAAACACCATGGGACCACGAAGCCGTCATACCGCTCAGGAAGGAGACACGTTCTGTCTCCTAGAGATCAACGTACTTTGGTGTGAAAAGTGCAAATCAATCCCAGAACAACAGCAAAGGACCTTGTGAAGATGCTGGAGGAAACAGGTACAAAAGTATCTATATCCACAGTAAAACGAGTCCTATATCGACATAACCTGAAAGGCCGCTCAGCAAGGAAGAAGCCACTGCTCCAAAACCGCCATTAAAAAAGCCAGACTATGGTTTGCAACTGCACATGGGGACAAAGATCATACTTTTTGGAGAAATGTCCTCTGGTCTGATGGGAAAAAAAATAGAACTGTTTGGCCATAATGACCATTGTTAAGTTTGGAGAAAAAAGGGGGAGGCTTGCAAGCCAAAGAACACCACCCCAACCGTGAAGCACGGGGGTGGCAGCATCATGTTGTGGGGGTGCTTTGCTGAAGGAGGGACTGGTGCACTTCACAAAATAGATGGCATCGTGACGGAGGGAAAATAATGTGGATATATTGAAGCAACATCTCAAGACATCAGTCAGGAAGTTAAAGCTTGGTCGCAAATGGGTCTTCCAAATGGACAATGACCCCAAGCATACTTCCAAAGTTGTGGCAAAATGGCTTAAGGACAACAATGTCAAGGTATTGGAGTGGCCATCACAAAGCCCTGACCTCAATCCCATAGAATATTTGTGGGCACTACTGAAAAAGCGTGTCGAGCAAGGAGGCCTACAAAACCTGACTCAGTTACACCAGCTCTGTCAGTAGGAATGGGCCAAAATTCACCCAACTTATTGTGGGAAGCTTGTGGAAGGCTACCCGAAACGTTTAACCCAAGTTAAACAATTTAAAGGCAATGGTACCAAATACTAATTGAGTATGTACACTTCTGACCCACTGGGAATGTGATGAAAGAAATAAAAGCTGAAATAAATAATTCTCTCTACTATTATTCTGACATTTCACATTCTTAAAATAAAGTGGTGATCCTAACTGACCAAAGACAGGGAATTTTTAATAGGATTAAATGTCAGGAATTGTGAAAAACGGAGTTTAAATGTATTTGGCTAAGGTGTATGTAAACTTCCGACTTCAACTGTAATAGGAGGTGTCAGCGGAAAGCCCATAAAATTGTCAGAGACGCCAGTCACCCAAGTCATAGACCGTTTTCTCTGCTGCCCCATGGCAAGCGGTACCAGAGCGTCAAGTCTAGGACCAAAAGGCTCCTTAAAAGCTTCTAACCCCAAGCCTTAAGATTGCTGATCAATTAATCAAATGGCCACCAGACTATTTACATTGACACCCCCCCTTCCCCTCCATTTGTTTTGTACACTGCTGCTACTCGCTCTTTATTATCTATGCATAGTCACTTCACCCCTACATGTACAAATTACCTAAACTAACCTGTACCCCCGCACGCTGACACGGTATCGGTACCCCCTGTATTTAGCCTCGTTATTGTTATTTTAGTCTCTTACTTTTTATTATTTTTTACTTTAGTTTATTTGGTAAATATTTTCTTAACTCTTCTTGAACTGCACTGTTGATTAAGGGCTTGTAAGTAATCATTTCACGGTAAGGTCTACACTTGTTGTATTCAGTGCATGACAAATAAAGTTTGATTTGATCCCTTTATCTTTGTAGTGACTGGATGTATTGACACACCATCCAACATGTAATTAATAACTTCAACATGCTCAAAGGGTTATATAATCAAATGGTTTTTTTGTTTTTACCCATCGACCAATACGTGCCCTTCTTTGCAAGGCATTGAAAAACTTCCCAAGTCTTTGTGGCTGAATCTGGTTTTTGATATTCACTGCTCGACTAAGAGTAGGGCTGTTGCGTTGACCGTATTATCTCCACACCGGTGGTCACGAGTCATGAAGGCAGTCAAATCCCACATAACCATTTAGTCACGGTAATTAGGCTTCTCCAAACTCTGATGCTGCTGATGGTCATTAGTAGCCTGCCAAACTTGATAACTGCCTGGTACTCAGCACTCTATTGTCCCTCTAATCACTCTGACATCAATGCAAATGTAATCGAAAATCTAATCAAACACTTCATGAGTGCCCACGAGCTCATGTTGCGCAACAGTTCTGTAGGCTATGCAATTGATTGAGAAAACAGAGTGACGGCCTAAACTAAAAGAGGAGGATCCCATCAGCTTTCTATAGGCTAGGCCTACTATATTTATTTCTCATCTTTCCTAATATTAAGCAAATATTAAGCACATTGCTTATCTTTACAACAGGCCTACCTGGCTGGCATGAAGATTAACCACAAGAAAAATCATCCTTCATTCGTTATTTAAGTGTAGAGATATTTTTTTTAGAATAGATAATGATCCATTCTTCTAAATCAAATTTCCCACACATTATCTAGTATATGTAAATACAAGATTAAATCAAGAATAGTCTGATGGGTGCCAATATTAGCATATCACATGTGAATTATATATTATCACTTGTGAATGATGCCCCAGCGTAAGGCAAGAGGCAATGCCTTTTTTTTTTTACTACTTTTCTAATCAAAATCGCACACCTCATGTAGCCCAGGCCATAGGCCTATATGTTTTGATAAGGTTTGTATCACAACTAAACTGGCCAAATAACTTCTTAAAATGAAGCACATTAATCCGCTTCGCAAGGGGTGTAGAACCTTACATAAGCAGCGTGAGTTTCAACTTTGGGGAAGATCCTTTTCACCATAAAAAATGTCACCTTTATAATAAAAGCATTACATGCATAATTGCATTTGCGGTCACTTTTGATAATGGTGTTGTCCCCACTAATAGAAGATTTGCGCATATAGCCTACAACTGCGTGCGTATTGCTGCGCTTATAATGTGAAGAAATAGCCAAATAGTTTATCAAAATTTTAAGCTAAACGTTCTGATCTGTTGCGTCAGCCTCATTGAGTAAAACTGTTTTTTTATGCTAGTGATTGCATTAATTTGGGATCTATTGTGTCCCACAACTGTCCCAGACTATGTATGGAATATTTACTTCTCACACAGAATAGGTCAACTTGCCTTATGGGGGATAGTAGATTGACATAGGCTAGTGCTTTTGCTGTTCGTTAGGTCTACTCATCTTGTTGACAGACGAAAAGTACAGTACCAGTCAAAAGTTTGGACACACCTACTCATTCCAGGGTTTTTCTTAATTTTTTACTATTTTCTACATTGTAGAAACTATGAAACTATGAAATAACACATATGGAATCATGTAGTAACTAAAAAAGGTTTTTGCACATTCTTGGCATTCTCTCAACCACCTTCATGCATTGTAAAAATGTATTTGTGGAATTTCTTTCCTTCTTAATGTGTTTGATCTGTTGTGTTGTGACAAGGTAGGGGTGGTATAGAGAATATAGCCCTATTTGATGAAAGACCAAGTCCATATTATGGCAAGAACAGCTCAAATAAGCAAAGAGAAACGACAGTCCATCATTCCTTTAAGTAATGAAGGTCAGTCAATCCGGAAAATTAAAGAACTTTGAACGTTTCTTCAAGTGAAGTCGCAAAAACCATCAAGCGCTATGATGAAACTGGCTATCATGAGGACCGCCACAGGAAAGAAAGACCCAGAGTTACCTCTGCTGCAGAGGATAAGTTCTTTAGAGTTACCAGCCTCAGAAATTGAAGCCCTAATAAATGCTTCACAGAGTTCAATAACAGACACATCTCAACATCAACTGTTCAGAGGAGACCACGTGAATCAGCCCTTCATGGTCAAATTGGTGCAAAGAAACCACTATTAAAGGACACCAATAGGAGGAAGAGACTTGCTTGGGCCAAGAAACACAATCAATGGACATTAGACCAGTGGAAATATGTCCTTTGGTCTTACGAGTACAAATTAGATTTTTGGTTCCAACCTCCCGTGTCGTTGTGAGACGCAGAGTAGGTGAACAGATGATCTCCGCATGTGTGGTTCCCACCGTGAAGCATGGAGGTGGTGGTGTGGGGGTGCTTTGCTGGTGACAATGTTGGTGATTTATTTAAAAATCACGGCACACTTAACCAGCATGGCTACAACAGCATTCTGCAGTGATACGCCATCCCATTTGGTTTGCGCTTAGTGGGACTATCATTTGTTTTTCAACAGGACAATGACCCAACACACCTCCAGGCTGTGTAAGGGCTATTTGACCAAGAAGGAGAGTGATGGAGTGCTGCATCAGATGACTTGGCCTCCACAATCACACAACCTCAATCTAATTGAGATGGTTTGGGAGGAGAAGTTGGACCGCAGAGTGAAGGAAAAGCTGCCAACAAGTGCTCAGCATATGTGGGAACTCCTTCAAGAATGTTGGAAAAGCATTCTAGGCGAAGCTGGTTGAGAGAATGCCAAACGTGTGCAGAGCTGTCATCAAGGCAAAGGGTGGCTACTTTGAAGAAGCTAAAATCTATTTTGATTTGTTTAACACTTTTTTGGTTACTACATGATTCCATGTGTTATTTCATAGTTTTGATGTCTTCACTATTATTATACAATGTTGAAAATAGTAAAAACTAAAGAAAAACCCTTGAATGTGTTCAAACTTTTGACTGGTACTGTAAATGTGGACAGTTCTTCCAATATCTCCAATATGCACCTCGGAATTGGATAAGGACGTGTGCAGTTGTGTCCCCGATGTGTCGGTCTTCACTTGTAGCCTGTGAGAAAGACCCGATCACGTGATGGAGAGCCGTGTGAGTGAGAGGTGATTCGGAGCAGGCAGCACTCAGGGAGAAGGGCCGCAAAAGGCATCGATTATTTTAGGGTGAATTATGGCCACACAAAGACATTAACAAGTGCTTCTCAAATTTTGAATGAGAGACTGATGTAAAGTGTACGGCCTGCGCAAAAAAACAAAGCAGAGCTCATTCCTTTCAAGCTACTTTTTTCAAATCATCATTAGAGTCGCATCATGCAGCCTTACAATGTATTAAACATCAACACATATAGCCCAACGTTTGTAGAACAACTAAAGTAAAAAAAAATAAAAAAAATCGATAACTTAATCAAGTTAAATCGTCAAAACCAGATTATGACACCAACGTTAATCATAATAAATCTTGATGACCATTATGGAGTGATATAGGTGCCAACCATAACTAAATGTGTATCTATGAATACAATCAAAGTATCACTCCATAATAACAACGCCATAATATCAGTCACCTGTATGTAGGCGCATGTGGACCTTCCTGCTGCCCGACGTGGAGAAGCACTTCATGCAGCACTGGCACTCGAAGGCCTTGATGCCTGTGTGCGTCTTCATGTGGGCAGTAAGGGTGCTCTTGACGGCAAAGGCGCGAAAGCACTGCTTGCACTTGAAAGGCTTCTCGTGTGTGTGGATACGGATGTGGCGCACCAGGTCGCTGGGCTTCTTGAACTCCTTGTTGCAGTAAGGGCAGCTGTGCCACCGCACGCCGTTCTCCTCCCTGATGGAGCCTAGGGGAAGGGGGGACAGAAAGAGGTGACATGGGTTGTGTTCTATTAGGCACCAAATGGAAGAAAACAGACTGAAACAGGGAGAGACTGCCTGGACCTGTCCAATAAACATTATTTTTCGTGTTACGTTTAAAAACGTTTTGTTGTAGGGTGCCCTAATGGATACGACACTGGTCCCACATGAGATGAGCAGGCACAGAGCTGAGACCAAATACACTTAAATTCCTTAAATTCAGGGAATCAATTGAAACTCCCGATATATAGTGCATTTGGAAAGTATTCAGACCCCTTGACTTTTTCCACATTTTGTTATGTTACAACCTTATTCAACAATGATTTAAATTATTGGTACCCCATAATGACAAAGCAAATGTTTGCAAATGTATAAAAAATGTAAAACTGAAATATCACATTTACTTAAGTATTTAGACCCTTTACTCCATTCTTTGTTGAAGCACATTTGGCAGCAATTACAGCCTTAAGTCTTCTTGGGTATGACACTACAAGCTTGGCACACCTGTGTTTTGGGGAGGTTCTCCCAATCTTCTCTGCAGATCGTCTCAAGCTCGGTCAGGTTGGATGGGGAGCGTCGTTGCACAGCTATTTTCAGGTGTCTCCAGAGATGTTAGATTGGGTTCAAGTCCGGCTGGGCCACTCTAGGTATATTCAGAGACTTGTCCTAAAGCCACTCGTGCGTTGTCTTGGCTGTGTGCTCAGGGTCGTTGTCCTGTTTGAAGGTGAACCTTCACCCCAGTCTGAGGTCCTGAGTGCTATGGAGCAGGTTTTCATCAAGGATCTCTCTGTACTTTGCTCCGTTCATCTTTCCCTCGATCCCGCAGGGATGGTTTCAGGTTTCCTTCAGACGTGACGTTTGGTATTCAGGCCAAGTAGTTCAATCATGGTTTCATCAGACCAGAGAATCTTGTTTCTCATGGTCTGAGAGTCGTTTAGGTGCGTTTTGGCAAACTAAATGGGCTGTCATTTGCCTTTTAATGAGGAATGGCTTCCGTCAGGCCACTCCACCACTAAGGTCTGATTGGTAGAGTGCTGCAGAGATGGTTGTCCTTCTGGAAGGTTATCCCATCTCCACAGAGGAACTCTGTCAGAGTGACCATGAAGTTCTTGGACACCTCCTTGACCAAGGCCCTTCTCCCCCGATTTCTCAGTCTGGCCAGACTGCCAGCTTTAGGAAGAGTGTTGGTGGTTCTAAACTTCTTCCATTTAAGAATGGAGGCCACTGTGTTCTTGGGGACCTTCAATGCTGTAGACATTTTTTGGTAGACCTTCCCCAGATCTGTGCCTCAACACAATCCTGTCTTTATGGACAATTCCTTCAGCCTCATGGCTTGGTTTTTGCTCTGACATGCACTGTCAACTGTGGGACCTTATATAGGCAGGTGTGTGCCTTTCGAAATCATTTCCAATCAATTTAATTTACCACAGGTGGACTCCAATCAAGTTGTAGAAACATCTCAAGGATGACCAACGGAAACAGGATGCACCTGAGCTCAATTTCAAGTCTACTAGCAAAGGGTCTGAATACATGTAAATAAGGTATTTCTGTTTTTTATTTTAATACATTTGCAAAGACTTTTAAAAACCTTTTTTTGCTTTGTCATTATGGGGTATTGTGTGTAGATTGATAAGGAAAAACATTTATTTAACCCATTTTAGAATAAGGCTGTAACTTCAAAATGTGGAAAAGGGGAAGGGGTCTGAATACTTTCCGAATGCACTGTATGCAATATATCTGTTTATTGTCAAGGGACATTTAACGAGCAAGTAAATTGATGGAGTTGAAATGGAACTGAGAGACGGTGACATACACAAGCACACATGGACATTATTTGGGGTATGCCCTACCTGGCATCTGTACCGGTTTTCTGAAGATACTTCTCTTGTCCTTCTTGGTGGTTTTGTCCTGGCCTGGTAACTTCTTACTGTCAGGTAGAGCCCCCTCGGAGGCATGGCTCGGAGTCTGTCTGGCCACTCCGTTGGTCTGGGACTGAACCACGCTCAACCCACTGTTCTCCAGGGCTTGCTGTGTGGGTTCAGAGGTGACAGGGTTTAACAAAAACTGTAACTAATACTATGTACGAGTACATTTTTCCATCCATAGTATTGGGCAATACTGTGCTGTATGCCGAGCTAGGCTACACGACACCAGGGATTAACATCGGTAACCGGGATCCCGGGTCTGCCCTGGGCCCACTCTTCACATTTCCCAAAAAAGGGAAATTACAACACTTTCCCCCAATGTCGCACTAATGCAATTCCACGAAATACACAACATGCGCAGCAGCAGATTGGCAAAAAATAGAATAGCACATTATCCAAACAGGTTGTTGCATAGAAGCCTTTAGCCTAGCGTATTTACTTCACACAAAGTCGTCATAAATTCAAAGCACACGCATAACTGACACTGCCAGACTGCACACGAGACCCAAATGGAGGTCTCATCAGAAGCAGAACTGAAAATTTGATCCCGGTCCGGCCCAAACCTGGTGAGCTGAAGCCCAAGCCTGGTCCGACATTTAAATGAGCCAGAAACCGATTCCCATTCAAAACCAAGTTTAAAACCAAGATATGCCAGGGTTCTCACAAAATTAGATTGTCACTGTGCCACTATTTAAAGATTTCACAGCAAGTGAAACTGACGTTTAGTAATGACACAGTAACTTTGATTGCCAATGACATTGTTGTGAATTGCAAAATCAGGTTCCTCAATTAATTCAGCACATTTCAGCAGTAGGCATAGGCTATCTCGACACACAGCACACACAGACTGAACCCCGAGCGGGCTATAGCGTTGTCAAATAATACCAACGTTGTAATTGCAGTCAAACAAAAGTCAATTGAGCAAAATTGCAAAAACATTCTAGATAACCTCCTACGAATGACAGAATATCTCCCATTTGGCTAAATCGAGTTGATGATTATACAGATCGCAGATCAGCTCATGAATAACGGCTAGATGAAGAGAGGAAATTGTTTAAATATCAAGGTATCTTATATTTTTTATCTATGTTTAAAAGTGAAATATCCATAACTACTCCCACCGTTTGTTGGTCACACATTCTCTAGCGAAGCTCTCACATGGGCAGCAATATGAGACAGCGCAGAGAAGTGGGTGAAATGTTATAGCGGTATTTTGACATCCATAGGCGAGATGTGCTTTGATAATCCAACCCCTGGATTACATAATGAAGTTCGGATTTTTCATACGAGACAGGAGTCAGGATTTTGGGTTTCAATGGAATTGGGATGATACGAAAATAGCCTATGCTCTATATAAGGCTACTATGTAAGACAATAGATAACTAACACACTTGATTTAGGCTACATTATTTCATGCTAAATGTTTCTGATCAGTGAACGAATAAATGAGCTACCACTTCCACTTGTCCAGCCAGAGATCAATTAACCAAATATACAGACAGACAAAATCACATTGATTGATTATGAGACAAGTCCCAGGCTTTTGGACGGGAGTAAGACAGGCTACTACGCAAGTGAAGAGCAAAATCCACTTGTATAACATGCTAGCAAAATGTTCTGATCAGCTAATATAATGAGCAAACTAGTATAAAGATGATCATTAGCACTCACCTCAATTTAACTAACATTTCCCCAGCTTAATTGTTACCAAATATCCAAACGGAGATTCAGTGAGAAAAAATTAAATCCCCCACGCTTGTCTCAAAGCAGTGCGATGGCTTGTTCCAATCAAAACAGTGCTAAAATGATCACCTAGGTGACCACACACACACACACACACACACACACACACACACACACACACACACACACACACACACACACACACACACACACACACACACGACTATTGCTTTAAATGAGTATAACGGTTGGATATAACTTCGGGAGTTTCAGTCCAAGCAAGAATTTGATACATGCCTTCAATTGCATTAACCTACTTTATTCTAATATTTTCATCATTCAGTTGATCATAACTAAGGTGAGTTTTCCTCTCTGCGCTTTTTCTAGGCCCAATGGCTGTTTCCCAGTCTCCTCACTCCGCTGCCGTCCACCTCTGTCAAGTTGTTCTCAACACCAGTTTATATCAATATAGCCTACTGTTTTCTAGAAATCGGTACCAGAAGTCCTCACAAGAATAGTAGACTAAAATTAGTAGACTAAAATTCAGAGAAATTCTAACATTTTGCCAGTCCTCACTTGTAAAAAGGCTATTTTAGGCTTAGGGGTTAAGTTTAAGGTTAGGGTTACAATTAGGGTTAAGGTTAGGGTAAGGGTAAGGTTTAGGGAAAATAGGACTTTGAATTGGACCCCAAAAAGTCCTCTCAAGTATAGTAAGACGTATGTGTGTGTACATGTATGCGTGAGTGAGTGAGTGAGTGTGTTTGTGTGTCTGTGCGTGTACGCTTTTGCACATGTGTATCTACGTGTATTCCTGTGTTATGGTTCCCACCTGTAGGATGTCCTGGTTGAGGGCCGTCTCCATGGTGATGGTCTGTTCTTGGGGCTGTGACTGGGTCCCCTCCCCTGTCACCTGCTCTGACAGCTCTAGGAGCTGCTGGATCACGTCAGTCACCACCTCGCTGCCCTCTGACCCCGCCACGCCCTGACCCGACTCCTCCACCTCCTACGGGACAGCGAGGGAAGGTGTGAAGGTGGAGAGAATGAGAGGAGAAAAGGGAATACTGAGAATGGCAGAGGTGAGCTGATCTGAGCAGCGTAGAGCATTTTCTATCTTGTTTCGTTTTTTTGCAGTGCATCATAGATGAGCAATTTTTTTTATGGAAGCCTAGTTCACCTAATTAATAGTGTACCTGAACACCTGATTTTCAAGGTTCCATTTACTTACAAAAACACAACGACATATTATGAAAATGAGAGGCTTTTTATATTGAGACCCACTCTGAAATAATTACATAGAAATCTGCATGTAGTGGTAGAGCTACAGGGAGGTTCCAGTGTGGGTGTGTGTGTCTGATCACTCAACATCAAGCTAGCTGCAGCGTGAGGCAACAAACTGAATGCAGAGGTCAGAAACCGAATCAGGAGAAACTTCTAGAAGTTCACATCATCTGCATGCACTCACTCACCTGTGTGTTGGCCGATTCCTCTATGAGCAAGATGTGCATCTTGCTGATGTGGGCGTTGAGACTGCCCAGCTTTTTGAACACACAGCTACAGTCCATGCATGGGAACAGTGGTACTCCCGTAAGCTGAAGAGACACATATACAGGAAACAAAGTCAGTACACATACAACTGTGATTATCAATTAATATTAATGCGCTGTTAAAGGCCTAAATGCTTTCATT
Organism: Salmo salar; assembly: GCF_965601325.2. NCBI lineage: Eukaryota > Metazoa > Chordata > Actinopteri > Salmoniformes > Salmonidae > Salmo > Salmo salar. The sequence goes on from NC_138295.1 coordinate 52,815,132, forward strand.
GGATATGATGCCGTTGGGAATTAACTGAAGGCTACATTCTCAGTAAATTTTTATATTAAAAATAAATTATTTTACATTAGGTAAAAACAATACAAAACTACCTAATACCATGTCATTATAATACCAACTAAGATATGCAGTACACAGTGTACAAAACATTAGGAACACCTCCCACTTTTGCCCTCAGAACAGCCACAATTCATTGGGGCATGGACTCTACAAGGTGTCGAAAGCATTTCACAGGGATGCTGGCCTATGTTGAATCCAATGCAGGCCAGCATCCCTGTGAATTTCCTTTGGGCGGGTTCTTGATACACACAGGAAACTGTGAAAATAACTGCAACACTGCTGGGTTTGACACTCAAACCAGTGCGCCTGGCACCTATTACCATAACCCATTCAAAAGGCACTGAAGTCTTTTTTTATTTAACCTTTATTTAACTAGGCAAGTCAGTTAAGAACAAATTCTTATTTACAATGACGGCCTAGGAACAACTGCTTTGTTCAGGGGCAGAACGATAGATTTTTACCTTGTCAGCTCTGGGATTCGATATAGCAACCTTTCGGTTACTGGCCCAACGCTCTAACCACTAGGCTACCTGCCACCCATTTTGTCCTGCCCATTCACCCTCTGAATGGCACACATACACAATCAATTGTCACAAGACTTAAAAATCCTTCTTTAACCTGTCTCCTCCCCTTCAGCTACAATGATTGAAGTGGATTTAACAAGTGACAATAAGGGATCATAGCTTTCACCTGGATTCACCTGGTCAGTCCATGCCATGGAAAGAGCAGGTGTTCCTAATGTTTTGTACAATCAGTGTATACATTATACATATTTTATCTTCAGCCAAGACAGATATTACAAATATCCATCTTCTGATTATTTTAAAAGGGCAATCTAATATAAGGCAGCGATTAGGATAGAGAACAATTTCATGCAAAAACTTTGGGGTAATCTAAAAACAGTCCCACTTCCCTGTCCATATTATGAAATGTATTCCCACTCACATTTGACTTTAATATATTCATAAAATCCGTTCATAAAGCCGAGGTCCTGACTGCCAGAGTATGCTGAGAATCACATGCATTATTCAAAAACGTTGAACAGCTGCGGTTTGGGGCTTCGGGGGAGATTCTAATCAACTCACTGCGTCATTGCCAGTTAGCACTGACGGACACAAAAAAACGCTACGGGCGCTCTTTAGAATCTCTTCCCCATTTGTTAAACAAAATAATAATTTGACGGGCTCCGTAAAAAAATGTTTGGTTGATAAAATGATCACATGTATTTGTTGTGAGGGGTGGGGAAAATTGAAAGGCTAGCTGATTGAGCTGGCCACTCAATAAAAAGGACAAAGCCTCACATTTGCATGTCCTCATTTGCACAGATGTAAGTAATGGTGACTAGCGGACACAAATCCGATGAAAGTAGCAGTCAGGTCCAGAAGAGCGTACAGCCAGCCACTCAAAACTTCTGCCTATAAACACCAACTCCTCGACTGCAATCATCACACAGAATTACCCAGAGACTGCTTTTCATTTAGGCTCATTATTTTCCCATGGAACGTCAAATATGTGAAAATATCACAGATGTGTGCAACGTTGCTACATCAGAAATAGAAGCTTCTGTTTCATAATAATGTTCTATATTATTTCTGTATATCTAACTGATTAAAAGACAAAGGGGGGGTCTAACTGTTGCGGGGGGGGGGTCAAAGGTCTGAAGACACAAGACCCACCCCATATCAAATCCATTTCTAACCAATGACCATGTACGATTTTGTCTGTAATCAGAATGCATGCAGAGGCTTTTTTAAATGAACAAGCTTTGTTGCAGACGGTGTAATAGAATGGAAGCCTTCTTTTCTGAGTGGTAAAGTCAGTCCAGAGAGCCTTAGACTCTACCCTAAATGGCATATACAGTGGGGTCCGAAATTATGGACACCCTTGATAAAGATCAGTGGTGGAAAAAGTACCCAATTATCATACTTGAGTAAAAGATAACTTAATAGAAAATGACTCAAGTAAAAGTCACTCAGTAAAATACCAAATGAGTAAAAGTCTAAAAAGTATTTGGTTTAAAAATGTACTTTAAGTATCAAAAGTAAGTGTAATCGCTAAAATATACAGCACCAGTCAAAAGTTAGGACACACCTACTCATTCCAGGGTTTTTCTTTATTATTACTATTTTCTACATTGTAGAATAATAGTGAAAACATCAAAACTACGAAATAACACATATGGAATCATGTAGTAACCAAAGAAAAGTGTCAAACAAATCAAAATATATTTTAGATTCTTCAAAGAAACCACCCTTTGCCTTTACAGCTTTGCACACTCTTGGCATTCTCTCAACCACCTTCATGAGGTAGTCACCTGGAATGCATTTAAATAAACAGGTGTGCCTTGTTAAAAGTTAATTTGCGCAATGTCTTTCCTTCTTAATGTGTTTGAGCCAATCAGTTGTGTTGTGACAAGGTTGGGGTGGTATACAGAAGATAGCCCTATTTGGAAAAAGACCAAGTCCATATTATGGCAAGAACAGCTCAAATAAGCAAAGAGAAACGAGTGTCCATCATTCCTTTAAGACATGAAGGTCAGTCAATCCGGAAAATTTGAACGTTTCTTAAAGTGAAGTCGCAAAAACCATCAAGTGCTATGATGAAACTGGCTCTGTTGAGGACCGCCACAGGAAAGGAAGACCCAGAGTTACCTCTGCTGCAGAGGACAAGTTCATTAGAGTTACCAGCCTCAGATTGCAGCCCAAATAAATGCTTCACATTGTTACTTGAACTGACACATCTCAACATCAACTGTTCAGAGGAGACTGCGTGAATCAGGCTTTCATGGTCAAATTGCTACAAAGAAACCACTACTAAAGGACACCAATTAGAAGAGACTTGCTTGGGCCAAGAAACACGAGCAATGGACATTAAAATCGGTGGAAATCTATCCTTTGGTCTGATGAGTCCAAATTTGTGAGTTTTGGTGTCTTTGTGAGACGCAGAGTAGGTGAACGGATGATTATTTAGAATTCAAGGCACATTTAACCAGCATGGCTACCACAGCATTCTGCAGCGATACACCATCCCATCTGGTTTGCGCTTAGTGGGACTATCCTTTGTTTTTCAACAGGACTATGGCCAAAAACACACCAAGGCTGTGTAAGGGCTATTTGACCAATGAGAGTGATGGAGTGCCGCATCAGATGACATGGCCTCCACAATCACCCAACCTCAACCCAATTGAGATGGATTGGGATGAGTTGGACCACAGAGTGAAGGAAAAGCAGATAACAAGTGCTCAGCATTTGTGGGAACTCCTTCAAGACTGTTGGAAAAACATTCCTCATGAAGCTGGTTGAGAGAATGCCAAGAGTGGGAAAAGGGTGGCTATTTTGAAGAATCTCAAATATAAAATGTACTTGGATTTATTTAACACTTTTTTGGTTACTACACGATTCCATATGAGTTATTTCATAGTTTTGGGGTCTTCACTATTATTGGTGAAAGTTATTTGTCGATAACAATAAGAATTCCATCCAGCCTACTGACTAAAGACAAAGGCAACAGAGATGTGCCAGGTGATGTAGTTAGTTGGTTGTTTACCTCAGAATGCACTCTCTGGACGTGCGAGTGCAGGTTGCCCTTCTGCGAGAAGGAAGCGGGGCAAAAGATGCAGAGGTGGGGCTTCTCTCCCGTGTGCCTCACCATATGGGTCTGCAGCACCACTTTCTGGTTGAAAGCCTTGCTACAGTGGCTGCACTTGTACGGCCGCTCGCCTGGGTGGGAGAGGAGAGAGGATAAGTGGGAGAGAGAACACAACTCAATACACCTGGGTGGTATAGATCAGTGGTTCCCAAATTCTAGGTCGGCAGGTGGGGGGGGGGCCTGAATTTTTAAGGAACTCAGTCAGGCTTTCAACTTACTCTTGAAAGTTGTAATTGTAGAAGAAGAAAAAGTGCAATTTCGAAATTGGGTATTGCATCATCAGTTTTCCTGTTGTCATGTCAGTTATTGCATACCTCAGAGAGCTATTTATAACTTGTAAGAAATTTCAAGATCAACAAGCCAATGTCAGCTAATGTGTTTTTGCCCATAGATTTTGTTGTAATGTTTGAGTCACTCAAATAACACATGAATACACATTAGACATTGCAAATTGTATAGAATTCAAAGAAAATTTGCTTTAAAACTGAAAGAACTCGAAAGGGATAATCAATGAGGGGCTGTGCGTTATTGCATTATTTTGCAGAGAATGCATAGGGCCCTGAGGTGATTATCTATTTTATACCATGGCTATAATTTAACATATTTGCCAGTAGAGATATGACAACATCCACTGAAGTGGCTAGCAAGTTTACTATTATATTTTCAATTGAACTTTTGCTTTCAAAAGCAGCTATAAAAATGTAAGAATGAATTTCATTGCCATTGAATTATACCGTGCAATTATACTGTGCATTATAGGGAAATGCACACTCTAGAATGCCATTCAAGCCAATCAGAAACAAGTATTCAACAATCCCATGGTATAAAACTCAATATAAACTCGGTGGTTTGAGCCCTGAATTCTGAAAGACCGTATACCACAGGTATGGCAAAACATTTAGTTTAACTACTCTAATTACATTAGTAACCAGTTTATAATAGCAACAAGGCTCCTTGGGGGGGGGGGGGGGGTGATATATGGCCAATATACCACGGCTAAGGCATAAGAACAGCCCTTAACCGTGGCCATATACCACACCTCCTCTGACCTTATTGCTTAAGTATACCTCGTTGGTATGGAGAGAAAGAGAGGGAGATAATGGTAAAGAGATAACACACACTGCTCAATACACCTGAGGGGGTAGAGATACACCTGGCGGGTACAAAGGGAAAGGATGGACACACCAGTAAATAGACCCTTTCCCAGCACACAACACATTTTACTGGTTGAAGTTGAAGTGTTAATATAATGCAGTTGATTTGCGAGGACCAAACATTATATTAAGCAGGAAATTCATAAGAGCCTTAAATATCCAATTATAATCCAAAAGTACTGTGAAATGCACTCATAAGCAACATGTAAATAGAGGCTTTTTTTTTGTTGCTGGCATTCTATTAGAACTCCCCCTTATTCTGCCACCAACTTGCACACATCGCCCTCGTGTGGCAATGTTTGCAAACACAGAAAGGGGTCTATATCCCGCAGGAAAACCACTGCTTACATTTACATTTTAGTCCCGAGATGAGGAGCAGGATTATTTAAGATACTGTTTGAAGAGGTAGAGTTTGATGTTTTCGGAAGATGGGCAGATGTTGTCCTGGCTTCAGGTGGGAAGCTGGTTCCACCATTGGGGTGCCAGGACAGAGAAGACCTTGGACTGGGCTGTGTGGGCGCTGCCCTCCCATAGGGGTGGGAGGGCCAAGAGACCTAAGGTGGTAGAACAGAGTGCTCGGGTTGGAGTGTAGGGCTTGAGCATAGCCTGAAGGTAGGGAGGGGCAGTTCCTCTTGTTGTTCCGTAGGTAAGCACCATGGTCTTGGAGTGGATGCGAGCTTCGACTGGAAGCCAGTGGAGTGTGTGGAGGAGCGGGGTGACATGAGAGCACTAGGGAAGGTTAAAAACCAGGCGGGCTGTAGCATTCTGGATATGTGGCAGGGATTTGATGGCACAAGCCGAGGCCAGCCAACAGCGAGTTGAAGTAGACCAGACGGGAGAGGACAATGGCTGGATTAGGACCTGCGCCGCTTCCTATGTAAAGAGCAGCTCCATCTTGTCTAAGTTGAGCTTGAGGTGGTGGGCCGACATCCAAGTTGAGATATCTGCCAGGCATGCAGAGATGTCGTCACCTGGGTGTCAGAAATGGTGAAGGAAAAAAGTAGTTGAGTGTCATTCGCATAGCAATAATAGGAGAGACCATGTGAGGATATGATGGAGCCAAGTGATTTGGTATATAGAGAGAAGAGGGCCTAGAACTGAGCCCTGGGAGACACCAGTAGAGTATGTGGTGCAGCCACAGATCCTCTCCACGTCACCTGGTAAGAGCGGCCTACCAGGTAGGATGCAATCCAAGAGTGTGCAGAGCATGAGACGCCCAGCCCTGAGAGGGTGGAGAGGAGGATCTGATGGTTCACGGTGTCAAAGGCAGGAGATTGTTCTTAACCTCCTAGACCTGAGGAGAGAGAGTCAGCTTTGGCAGTGCGGAGAGCCTCCGTGACACTGAGAAGAGCAGTCTTGTTTGAGTAACCTGTCTTGAAGCCTGACTGCTCAGGGAGATCTGAGTTTAGCTAAACTGAGAAGCCCACAGGGACTAACCTGCCTTGCTTTAGACAATGAGGATGTAGAATCAGAGCAGAGGTGGATACTTAGCTGAGGATACCGGCTTTAGTTTCAGATAGCTGACTAGAGCCTGCAGGCTGAGCTTGAAGCCCCATAGCTCCACTTCAGCACATCCCCTTAATGTGCTGTTTGAGATTCAAAGCACAGGCCAACCATCTCCAGCACAGCATTAGTCATCCATCTAGCCCACAAATTAACATTAAGATGAGGTGGCATGGAGGGGCTCAGTGAGGAAGGATAGCTGAAGATCTGAATGAACTCAGAGGAGTCTGGGCTGGGAGTCTGCACTTAATGTGCACTTATCTCAGGTGATATGTCCGAAAGTAAAGCAGTAGGTGTATTGGCCAAGAATGGCAACTTCTGAAAATGTTAAGATTATTTCAAATCAAATTTTATTGGTCACATACACATGGTTAGCAGATATTAATAAGAGTGTAGCGAAATGCTTGTGCTTCTATTTCCGACAGTGCAGTAATATCTAACAAGTAATCTAACAATTCCCCAACAACTACCTAATACACACAAATCTAAAAGGGAGGAATAAGGATATGTACACTACCGTTCAAAAGTTTGAGGTCACTTAGAAATGTTCTTGTGTGGGTGGACCATTCAGTTTGTCTGTGATGTGTACACCGAGAAACTTAACTTTCCACCTTCTCCATTACTGTCCCGTCGATGTGGATAGGGGATTGCTCCCTCTGCTGTTTCCTGAAGTCCACGATCATCTCCTTTGTTTTGTTGACGTTGAGTGAGAGGTTGTTTTGCTGACACCACACTCCAAGTGCCCTCACCTCTTCCTTGTAGGCAGTCTCATCGTTGTTGGTAATCAAGCCCACTACTGTTGTGTTGTCTGCAAACTTGATGATTAAGTTGGAAGAGTGCATGGCCACGCAGTCATGGGTGAACAGGGAGTACAGAAGGGGGCTGAGCACGCACCCTTGTGGGGGCCCAGTGTTGAGGATCAGCGAAGCAGAGATGTTTCCTACCTTCACCACCTGGGGGTGGCCCATCAGAAAGTCCAGGACCCAATTGCATAGGGCAGGGTTGAGACCCAGGGCCTCCAGCTTAATGATGAGCTTGGAGGGTACTATGGTGTTGAATGCTGAGCTGTAGTCAATAAAAAGCATTCTTACATAGGTATTCCTCTCGTCCAGATGGGATAGGGCAGTGTGCAGTGTGATGGCGATTGCATCGTCTGTGGACCTGTTGGGGCGGTATGCAATCTGAAGTGGGTCTAGGGTGGCAGGTAAGGTGGAGGTGATATGATCCTTGACAGGTCTCTCAAAGCACTTCAGGATGACAGAAGTGAGTGCTACGGGGCGGTAGTCATTTAATTCAGTTACCTTCTTGGGTACAGGAACAATGGTGGCCATCTTGAAGCATGTGGGGACAGCAGACTGGGATAGAGAGCGATTGAATATGTCCGTAAACACACCAGCCAGCTGGTCTGCAGCCTTGTGAGGGTTAACATGTTTAAATGTCTTACTCACAACGGCCACAGAGAAGGAGATCCCACAGTCCTTGGTAGCGGGCCGCGACAGTGACGCACTATTATCCTCAAAGCGGGAAAAGATGGTGTTTGTGTGTCTGGAAGCGAGACGTCGGTGTCCGTAACGTGGCTGGTTTTCTTATTGTGGACCGTGATTTCCTGTAGACCCTGCCACATACGTCTCGTGTCTGAGCCGTTGAATTGCGACTCCACTTTGTCCCTATACCGACATTTTGCTTGTTTGATTGCCTTGCTGAGGGAATAACTACACTGTTTATATATTTCGGCCATATTCCCAGTCCTCTTTCCATGGTTAAAATGCAGTGGTTCACGCTTTCAGTTTTGCGCGAATGCCGCCATCCATCCACGGTTTCTGGTTAGGGTAGGTTTTAATAGTCACAGTAGGTACAACATCTCCAATGCACTTCCTTATAAATACACTCACAGAGTCAGCGTATAGATCAATGTTATTCTCAGAGGCTGACCGGAACATTTCCCAGTCCGCGTGATCAAAACAATCTTGAAGCGTGGATTCCGATTGGTCAGACCAGCGCTGAATGGTTCAAGTCACAGATACATCCTGCTTGAGTTTTTGCCTATAAGACGGTAGGAGCAAGATGGAGTTTTGGTCGGATTTGCAGAAGGGAGGGCGAGGGAGGGCCTTGTATGCATCGCGGAAGTTAGAGTAGCAGTGATCATGTGTATTGCCCGTGCGAGTGTTGCAATCAATATGCTGATAGAATTTAGGTAGCCTTGTTCTCAAATTTGTTTTGTTAAAATCCCCTGCTACAATAAATGCAGCGTCAGGATATATGGCTTCCAGTATACATCGACTCCAGTGAAGTTCCTTGAGGGCCGCCGTGGTGTCTGCTTGAGGGGGTATATACACAGCTGTGACGATAACTGACGAGAATTCCCCTGGGAGAGAATATGGCCTGCATTTGATTGTAAGGAATTCTAGGTTGGTTGAGCAGAAGAACTTGAGTTCCTGTATACTGTTATGATTACACTATGAGTCGTTAATCATGAAGCATACACCCCCGCCCTTCTTTCCAGAAAGGTGTTTATCTCTGTCAGCCCGACGCATGAAGAAGCCCAGCCCGACGCATGACGAAGCCCTGTGGCTGATCCGACTCCGACAACGTATCCCGAGAGAGCCATGTTTCCATGAAACAGAGAATGTTACAATCTCTGATGTCTCTGGAAGGCAACCCTTGCTCTAATTTCGTCTGCCTTGTTGTCCAGAGACTGGACATTGGCGAGTAGTATGCTCGGAAGCAGTGGGCGGTGTGCACGCCTACTGAGCCTGACCAGGAGGCCACTCCCTTTGCGGCGACGCTGTTTTGGGTCGGCTTCTGGGATTAGATCCACTGTCCTGGGTGGTGGGCCGAACAAAGGATCCGCTTTAGAAAAGTCTTATTCCTGGTCGTAATGTTGGTAAGTTGACGTTGCTCTTATATCCAATAGTTATTCCCGGCTGTATGAAATAACACTTAAGATTGTTATCCCAGACAATGTAAGAAATAATACATTAAAAAAACTAAATACCGAATAGTTTCCTAAGGACTCGAAGCGACCATCTCTGTCGGCGCCATCTTAGCATCATACGAGTGTGTGTGTGTGTGTGTGTGTGCGCGCGTCAACACAGCTGTCAGTAGCTGTGTGTGATGCTGTGGGTTTAAACAGGGTCACTCTCCACACCACTGGCAAGCTACACTACTGTACATATACAAAAGTATGTGGACACTCCTTCAAATTAGTGGATTTGCTATTTCAGCTACACCCGTTGATGACAGGTGTATACAATTGAGCACACAGCCATGATATCTCCAAAGACAAACATTGGTATCAGCATGGCCTTACTGAAGAGCTCAGTGAGGATGGATGCCACCTTTCCAACAAGTCAGTTCTTCAATTTTTTACCCTGCTAGAGCTGCCCCGGTCAACTATAAGTGCTGTTATTGTGAAGTGGAAACGTCTAAAATCATCTGTCCTCGGTTGCAACACTCACTACCGAGTTCCAAACTGCCTCTGGAAGCAACGTCAGCACAAGAACTGTTCGTCGAGAGCTTCATTAAATGGGTTTCCATGGCCGAGCAGCCACACACAAGCCTGATTTCACCATGCGCAATGCCATGAATCGACTGGAGTGGTGTAAAACTTGCCGCCATTGGACTCTGGAGCAGTGGAAACGCGTTCTCTGGAGTGATGAATCACGCTTCACCATCTGGCAATCCGACGGACAAATCTGAGTTTGGCGGATGCCAGAAGAACGCTACCTGCCCCAATGCATAGTGCCAACTGTAAAGTCTGGTGGAGGAGGAATAATTGGTCTGGGGCTATTTTTCATGGTTCAGGCTAGGCCCATTAGTTCCAGTGAACGGAAATCTCAACGCCACAGCATACAATGATAGTCTAGATGATTCTGTACTTCCAACTTTGTGGCAACAGTTTGGGGAAGGCCCTTTTGATGTTTCAGCATGACAATGCCCCCGTGCATGTAGCGTATGACTATTATATTTTAGTGGATGTTTCAGGGGAATTTTTTTAAGGATATATGTCATATCTATTTCAAAACATTTTACAAGGGGAAAATGTAGAAACATGTATGAGACAACTGTATGGCCCTGTTATATTTCTCAGGGCAAATATGGCCTTTGCCTCCTGTGTATTAACTAGGTTGGTGGCACCTTGATTGGGGAGAACGGGCTAGTAATAATGACTGGAGCGGAATAGGTGGAATGGTATCAAATAAATCCACACAGAGCCTCTAGGTGTTTGATGCCATTCCATTCGCTCCGTTCCGGCAATTATTATGAGCCATTCTCCCCTCAGCAGTCTCCTGTGACAGAATCCTTAGTTGGTGCAACAGTGAAAAAGGAGTCCTTGTTGATTATTTTTACTTATTTCTTTTTTATTTCACCTTTATTTAACCAGGTAGGCCAGTTGAGAACAAGTTCTCATTTACAACTGCGACCTGGCCAAGATAAAGCAAAGCAATGCGACAAAAACAATAACAGAGTTACACATGGGATAAACAAACGTACAGTCAATAACACAATAGAAAAATCTGTATACAGTGAGTGCAAATGAAGTAAGGAGGTAAGGCAATAAATAGGCCAATAGTGGCGAAGTAATTACAATTTAGCAATTAACACTGGAGTGATAGATGTGCAGATAAGGATGTGCAAGTAGAAATACTGGTGTGCAAAAGAGCAGAAAAACAAAAACAAATATGGGATGAGGTAGGTAGTTGGTTGAACGGGCTATTTACCGATGGGCTGTGTACAGCTGCAGCAATCGGTAAGCTGCTCTGACAGCCGATGCTTAAAGTTAGTGAGGGAGAGATTAGTCTCCAACTTCAGCGATTTTTGCAATTCGTTCCAGTCAATGGCAGTAGAGGCAACCAAAAGAAGTGTTGGCTTTGGGGATGACCAGTGAAATATACCTGCTGGAGCGCATGCTACGGGTGGGTGTTGCGATGGTGACCAGTGAGCTGAGATAAGGCCGGAGCTTTACCTAGCAAAGACTTATAGATGACCTGGAGCCAGTGGGTTTGGCGACGAATATGTAGCGAGGACCAGCCAACGAGAGCATACAGGTCGCAGTGGTGGGTAGTATATGGGGCTTTGGTGACAAAAACGGATGGCACTGTGATAGACTGCATTCAATTTGAGTAGAGTGTTGGAGGCTATTTTGTAAATGACATTGCTGAAGTCAAGGATTGGTAGGATGGTCAGTTTTACGACAGTATGTTTGGCAGCAGGGGCGAAGGAGGCTTTATTGCAAAATAGGAAGCCGATTCTAGATTTAATTTTGGATTGGAAATGCTTAATATGAGTCTGGAAGGAGAGTTTACAGTCTAGCCAGACACCTAGGTATTTATAGTTGTCCACATATTCCAAGTCAGAACTGTCCAGAGTTGTGATGCTAGTAGGGCGGGCGGGTGTGGGCAGCGATCGTTTTACTAGCATTTAAGAGCATTTGGAGGCCGTGGAAGGAGTGTTGTATGGCATTGAAGCTCATTTGGAGGTTTGTTAACACAGTGTCCAAAGAAGGGCCAGATGTATACAGAATTGTGTCGTCTGCATAGAGGTGGATCAAAGAATCACCCGCAGCAAGAGCGACATTGATACATACAGAGAAAAAAGTCTGCCTGAGAATTGAACCCTGTGGCACCCCCATAGAGACTGCCAAGTGGTCTGGACAACAGGCCCTCCGATTTGACACACTGAACTCTGAGAAGTAGTTAGTGTACCAGGCCAGGCAGTCATTAGAGAAACCAAGGTTGTTGAGTCTGCCGATAAGAATACAGTGATTGACAAGAGTCGAAAGCCTTGGCCAGGTCGATGAAGATGGCTGCACAGTACTGTCTTTTATCGATGGCAGTTATGATATCGTTTAGGACCTTGAGCGTGGCTGAGGTGCACCAGTGACCAGCTCGGAAACAGGATTGCATAGCGGAGAAGGTACGGTGGGATTTGAAATGGTCGGAGATCTGTTTGTTCACTTGGCTTTCGAAGAAAGGCAGGGCAGGATGGAAATAGGTCTATTTGTAAAAGTAGTAGCTCGAACTGTTTGGGCATAGGCCTGGATAGTAGGACAGAACTCTGCAGGCTCTCTCTACAGTAGATTGCAACTCCGCCCCTTTTATCAGTTCTATCTTGACGGAAAATGTTGTAATTGGGGATGGAAAATGTCAGAATTTCTGGTGGCCTTCCTAAGCCAGGATTCAGACACGGCTAGGACATCAGGGTTGGCGGAGTGTGCTAAAGCAGTGAATAAAGCAAACTTAGGGAGGAGGCTTCTGATGTTAACATGCATGAAACCAAGGCTTTTATGGTTAAAGAAGTCAACAAATGAGAGCACCTGGGGACACACAGGGCCTGGGTTAACCTCTACATCACCAGAGGAACAGAGGAGGAGTAGGATGAGGGTACGGCTAAAGGCTATAAGTACTGTTTTTTTAGAGCGTTGGGAACAGAGAATAAAAGGAACAGATTTCTGGGCGTGGTAGGATAGATTCAGGGCATCATGTACAGACAAGGGTGTGGTAGGGTGCGAGTACAGTGGAGGTAAACCTAGGCATTGAGTGACGATGAGAGAAGTTGCATCTCTGGAGGCACCAGTTAAGCTAGGTGCAGTCTCCGCATGTGTGGGGGTTGGGACAACGGAGATATCTGAGGCATGTTGAGCGGGACTAGGGGCTCCGCAGTAAAATAAAACAATGAGAGCTACCCTAAACAACAGTATACAAGGCATTAGAGAGAGGCATAAAGCAATCACACGTGTTGATTGGGACAGCTAAGACAACAACGGGTAAGACAGCAATGGGTAAACAACAACAACAGGTAAATGGCTATGAATGGGCAGAGAGGGTCAGTTAGCTACAGACAGGGCATGAGTTTGAGACTGGGGCCGACAGATAAAGAAAACAAAGTACTGTGTTAATGAACAGTCCAGCAGGCATCAGCAGTGTAGCCGAGTGATCATAGGGTCCAATGAGCAGCAATAGATGAAACAGGGAGCGGGTCAGTAGTCGTTACTACGCTAGGCGAGCGTAGAAAAGCTAGCTGCCGGGGCTAGCAGATGGGTCTTCACCGACATCCACGATGCAGAGGTCGGTTGAGAGCACATCGGCCGGATTACGTCAGCAGACCAGCAAACCAGTCGTGATGGCTCGGCGGGGCCCCGTGTCAACAAAGGGTCCAGGCCGAATGGCAAGAGAGGTTCTATAGTTGGTGTACTTCGTTTGCTTGCCAAGAGATGGGCCTAGCTCGAGGCTCGCTCAAGGCTAACTGGTGCTTGCTTCTGGACAAGGGCAATAGCCAAAATAGCCACTCGGTAGCAGCTAGCTAGCTGCGAAGATCCGGTGTAATGGTCCAGAGCTTGCGACAGGAATCCGGTGATGTAGTGGGAAAAAAAGCAGTCCCATATGCTCAGGGCTGATATCGCGCTGTGCAGACTGGCAGGTATTATCCAGGCTATCCGGGCTAAAGCAGCTGGTGTCTGAGCTAAAGGTAAATACCGTTAGCAGTGGCTAACAATGACTAAATAGCTAGTAGCTAATTAGCTGGCTAGCTTCTCATGGAGGTTCCAGTTATAAGGTATAAAAAAAAATAGCAGATCCGTACCACATTGCGTGAGGCGGGTTGCAGGAAGGTATATTTAATCAGAAAATGGGAAAAAACGATTGAAATATATTGAAATGTATACAAAAAAAAATGGGGGAAAAATACGGAATATTTACACGGGACAAAAACAAACACGTCTTACTGCTACGCTATCTTGGATATCTTGATGAGAGGCAAGGATCATTCCCAATCATGGTGGAGACCCCTGGTGTCCAACAGTGATACACCACACTGACTGAGGCCATTATTATATTTCATGTTCTTCATTTAATTCCCTTTCAAAATCAACAACTCCAAATCAAAATCTTGTATGAAGCAGAACAAGCCTCGGTCGTGTTCATTAGGCATGAAACGGAAGTAAACAAACTGAAACAAGGAGGGATTCATATTCAGTTGCAAAATGTTTTTTGATGTGTGCCATAATGAACATGACCCAGCTGTCTTTTGCTTACCTGTGTGTATTCGTGTGTGTCGAACAAGCTGGCTGGGCTTTTTAAACGTCTTGCCACAGTGCTGACAGCTGTTGGTGAATCCACTCCGATCGATATTCTTCTTGTAGTTTCTGGAATTTGAACTGAGTGGCCTAACGGAAAAAACAAATGTAGAGAAACAGAAATCAACCCAAATGTGGAAACAGTCTTTGGTCAGGTTGTTCTTTTGAAACACAATTTAACTGCTGGTCCTCCAAATGAAAAATAGGAAACAGAAAGACACAGGGAGATAAGAGCACTCAATACACGTAGTAATGTGTTGCTAAACAAGCACTTTGGACAAAAGTATCAATCAACCCGAGACCCTCTGCTACTGTCCCCTCGCTCTCTAACCTCATCTTGACGTGGGTCTTGATGTGCTCCTTGAGCTGGCCCGCCATCTTGAACTCCTTGCTGCAGGTCTTGCAGGTGTACACCTTGGCCCCAGACAGCTCTTTGCGATGCTCCTCCAGATGCAGCATGAGCTGACTGTGGAGAATGAACTCGTCGCCACACTCTGTACAGATCAGATTCTAGAGGCGAGAGGGAAAGAACAGAGGGGGGGAAAGAAATGAGAAGATGAGGTCACAGACGAGAGGAGGATGGAGAAGGACCACAATTCAGAAGACACGCATGAGTCGATCATATAAGCGTCTTTGCGGTTTATAAAAAAGGTGACTGCTATGGTGTGTGGTCATCCACACCTCCTCCCAAAATGGCTGCTGTGCCATTTCTTCCACTTGCATTACTTGACATAGATCCAGAAAAACTAGATTATCATAATAATAATAACAAGATTATCATTATTATTATGAGAATGGCTGTGACCTGATGTGAAAAAGTCCAGATGTTTATTGATTAGTTGAATTAATAAGATAAAAGTAGTAGGCTAATCCACCAGCTACGAATTACATTTTTAGCTTCGATAAACCATATTTCCCAGCAGATTCAAGACAATCACATTTTTTTAATATGTTTGAATGGGTTTAATCATATCAATGATTGGCAGACCTCCTCCTTCTCATGCAGCATGATATGGGACTTGAGACTGGCCACGCGGGAGAACTTCTTGTGGCACACCGGGCAGGTGGGGTTCGAGGTGGCGTGTGTGGACTTGTGGAGCATGAGGTTGAACTCCACGTTAAACGTCTGGGCACACTGGTCGCACCGGTGAAGCTGGAAGGGAGCAAGAGAGAAAAGACAGTTCATGAGTGAGTAAGTGAGCGAGTGTACGCAAGTGAGTGACTGTGTGGGCTGCAGGTCGCCTAGTGGTTAAGAGTGTTGGGCCAGTAACCGAAAGGTCGCTGATTCTAATCACCAAGCAGACTGGGTGAAAAATCTGCCGACGTGCACTTGCAAGGTTAACCCTTATTGATCCTGTAAGTCAATCTGGATAGGACCGTCTGCTAAATGACTTAAAAGTTGAGTCCTACAATAACAGTCCAGCCAGTACATTTTCTCTCCTGTTATAATTTTCAGTCAAATGCCAGTTGGTCTGTTTGGCTGAAGGTCTTATTTCCTGGGTATATTTGTAATATATTTATTTATTCAATAACTCATTTGCATTTGCCCTCTAGTGCCACTACATTTCCCTCATACACTGGGCTATTTGTCTGAAGAGGATGTTCCCTCTCTGTCTGTCTGTCTGTCTGTCTGTCCGTTCGTTCACTGGCCAGCAAAGAGGCTCTCCCACTCTGACAGCTGAATAATGAATAGTATACACAAACTTAAATCCACTCATACTGCATCTCTGTGGACAAGCTACAACTGTCATCTGAGGACAACTCATCCGTGTGTCAGGCAGAAACATCAGTAAAAGAACTAGGCCTATATGCTGGTACTTTTTGGGGTTCTTCACCTTAATCAACAATGGATGTAACGTATATCTAATGTTTTCACATCCGGCACACCATTCATACATATACAAAATCAATCATATACAAAAGGACATTTCTATCCATATCAAATGAGATCATTAAGGTAGGTCTGTACTAGCCCGGTCCCAGATGGGTTTATGCTTTTGCTTACTCCATTGTCATTGTCAAGCTAAACATTGGCATGACAATTCCATAAGGAGTTGGCGAAAGAGACTGGCACCCAGGCTAGGTCTGTCCAGCCTATGTTGTGTCAAACAGCCTGGTCTGGCCCTTTGCTTGCCTTGTCGTTGGCCTCATGGTCGCGCTGGTGCCTCTGTAGCTGGCTCTCAGTGGTGAAGCTCTGGGAGCAGACAGTGCACTTGTTTTCCTTGGAATCCCCATGGCTGTTGTCCTGCTTGGCTCCAGATATACCCTCTGTTGACAAAAAGAGAGAGGGAGACAAAGACACTCATATTACCATGGTGTTCATAATTAGGTTACTTAAACGGTACCTGCAATTTCCCTAATGTTTTGGTCCACCAGCCTATTTCCCAGCAGATTCCAGACAGTAAAATATTAGGTTTAGGATTTGCAGGGTTCTCCCCAGGATTTCTTTAACAGGGTGGTGCTGCTAAGTCTGGTAACGGGAGACCCAGAGGGGGGCAGCTTTTGAACACCTGCAACTGCCATTTCATGTAATCTAGAGAAAATAATGGCCTTATATGATATCACAGTTTAAAAATATATACATATATATTCACATAGTGGTGCAGCCAGTCCACAAGGTGGCACAGCGCCACTTACATTCTTTGGGGAAGACCCTGGGTTTGTATGCATTTTTCAGTCTGATTGATGTGTGGAAAGGAGATATTTCGAACTAAACTAATCCAAATAACAAACAGCCAAGCAAAGTAATAGCCTAATAATCACATTCATTGTAATTGTTATACCTAAACTAAAAAGAAGGTTAATACAAGACGGTAGGGGCGGTAGGTAGCCTAGTGGTTAGAGCGTTGGACTAGTAAACGAAAGGTTGCAAGATCGAATCTCTGAGCCGACAAGGTAAAAATCTGTCATTCTGCCCCTGAACAAGGCAGTTAACCCACTGTTCCTAGGCCGTCATTGAAAATAAGAATTTGATCTTAACTGACTTGCCTAGTTAAATAAAAGGTAAAATAAACAGAGCATCCACCAATATGTTTTGGTCTTTATCTGGTAGCCAAATCAGGTAATGGGCAGGCCTACCTAGGGTAACAGATATGAGCCTGTCCCAAATCACTACCAACCCCTTCCCCTTGGTACTAGCCTAATCTTTCAACGTTTGCAAATCTGAAAGGTCTGGATAGGTAGCCTACGCAGTGCAGTGGTGATGCTACCACCATATTGATACACCTGACCAGGTCAGGCTGACCTTACAGATCTGCAAACATTGAAGGATTAGGGCCAGGGGCACAGGCTAGGGAGCAAATATGGAGTTCAGTTTCAACAGTATGCACAATGCTCAAAATGATTTATTTAAGTCTATGAAATTAGTGAACACCACATGAAATGTCAGGGGCCAAATATGAATATCAGGGGGACTAAGAGTTCTTTCTTGATTGGGCCTACTTTTTATGACAACTGTTGCACTCTCATAATTGCACTCAACTTGGTCATTTTGTACATGTATAGGCCTGTATATTTTCTGGAACTACTACATGTGCCCAGCTCATTGATATAAAATTAGAGGTACACAAGTTATTTTTGAAATAGGTCACTGTAATTATATCTACAGCCATTGCGCATGTTGCATGTAATGATCATATGGGCAGGTCATATGTCGTGGTGGTAGTAGGCTACAATATCACGTGACATGATGGTTTTTCTATCCATATTTGCACATAAAAGGGTTTCCACCGCAATTGACCCAAAAATATCCCACCTTGTCTAGCGTATTTTGTTTTGTCAACATTGATTTTGTACCATTTCATGTGTCTGAAGATATGAACTCTGCCTTCCTGGTGTGCCCGGAGAGCAAATCAAGTGCACTACAGGCCTAACACTAACCAATCGGATGGCTAAGATTACAGTGTCTGCAGTAACATAGCAGGCGTAAAAGCTACAGAAAAGTCGATACTGTGAGATTTCAAAACTTTTAAAGCCATTACTAGAGAGTGT
Source organism: Salmo salar (assembly GCF_965601325.2). Taxonomy (NCBI): domain Eukaryota; kingdom Metazoa; phylum Chordata; class Actinopteri; order Salmoniformes; family Salmonidae; genus Salmo; species Salmo salar. The sequence continues at coordinate 52,833,570 of NC_138295.1, forward strand.
CAACGAATACATCAAAGAGCTGATGTTTTTATGAGTGAGTTCTTGTTTTGACACCGCACTATCAACACCTTTTATTCAACACTTTTAAAAGCCATAAAATGTGGGTTCTTCCTACTTCCACTTGCGCTACAACCAGCACTAAGTTGTAATGAATGAGTAGGAAAGTGTATCGATAGGCTTACATTACTATTAGCAGCATAGGTCTTTAATTATTTTTTTATATCAAGGAATATTTCACTCTGTTCATAGGAGTAACATGAATTTGTGCATGAAGCAGACAATGCGGTGTGACTCGAGTTTCAGCATCAACTAGAAGATAGTCACTTTTTGGTCAGTGTCATAGGAGGAAAGGGAGAGTGTAGGGATGTTAAGAGGCAGACCCTAAGTCTTCTGCCCTCTCTCTCCACTGAGACTGACCAGAAGCAGGCACCATCAGCCCAGTAAAATAAAATGCAAATTATTGAAATGTATGCTCACTCAGCTGTACCTCACAAGTAATACAACAACTGACTATTACCGGTGTGATCCTTTAACTTATCACGAGATTTTATATATATATACTGCTCAAAAAAATAAAGGGAACACTTAAACAACACAATGTAACTCCAAGTCAATCACACTTCTGTGAAAGTAGGGAGGTCATACAGGCACGTGGAGGCCACACACACTACTAAGCCTCATTTTGACTTGTTTTAAGGACATTACATCAAAGTTGGATCAGCCTGTAGTGTGGTTTTCAACTTTAATTTTGAGTGTGACTCCAAATCCAGACCTTCATGGGTTGATAAATTGGATTTCCATTGATTATTTTTGTGTGATTTTGTTGTCAGCACATTCAACAATGTAAAGAAAAAAGTATTTAATAAGATTATTTCTTTCATTCAGATCTAGGATGTGTTGTTTAAGTGTTCCCTTCATTTTTTTGAGCAGTATATATTTTTTAAATGGTCCAAACAACCATGCATTGGCAGGGCAATTCAAGCAATGTAGTGATAATGTATTGGGCCTATAGGCTAGTGCACAAACCTCATTGCTACAGTACTGTTTCTAAAACGTTAACGTTGCATAGGCTTACTTTTTTTAAAGTCATGTTCAAAACAAATTTGAGCGATAGATCTCACCTTGCATTGTGACACAGAAAAGGTTGGTGACAACTGCCTACACCAAACAAACCCACAGAATATTACTGGGGTGTAATCATCAAACTGTTGAACGAAAACTAGCGTTTCTATTGGACCGGTCAGCAAATAGGGATAGACCTACCTGAATATGACCAATAAACGCTAGTTTTCTAGGAGTAATGATTACACACCTGATGGCCTAGCTGGTTGAACATACTGTGACGACCCTGGGTTTATAATATAATACTTTACGCTAGCTAGTTACCTTGACGAGTTAGTAGGCTGTCATAAAACTAAACATGACAAAATAATCTGTACTATAGCTAGCTCTTGTCTAACTAACGTTACTACACTTACGATACTAGCTAGCTGACTACCAATTGACTTAATTTTGGCATAGGGATATTCTTCGTTTTTTTTTTATTACACCTAGCCAAGACAATTTGCAGCTGGAGTGCATTGTTTCTCTGTGCTGTTACACCTGAGCTAGCAAGCTATCTAGCTAGCAACGCGTTAGTTAGCTATAGGATAGCAACAAACTAACTTAGCCACATGCAGAAACCCCATTATCGTCTGATCACTCGACTTGGATGCTAACTAGCTAAACTAATGTTAGATAACTAGAACCGTTAACTAGCTAACTCACTAACTCGCAAATGTGGCTATCGTATCGAACTGCAGCGAACCGAGAGAGACTGGATGGTGAAACACTACTTTCCTGATGGTTTGGCTAGCAGAGTGACATCTAGCTAGCGGTCTTCTCGCACACACAAATTAAAAACAAAGGCTAGCCTGTTAGCCAACTGCCAAGCATCAACATGCTAACACATGAGTCAGAAAAACACTGACGTTACCTAGCCAAATGCCCTATATTTCACAGGACTCTACAGGAGCTGTTGCCTCACTGAAGTGTAAATTAGACTGAATCTGGATAAGTAGAGCCACCGAAATGTTATTAATATCATTCCGCCTCAATCACTACTTTACAGCACAAAGCAATGGACACCCGCAATACTATATCCGGGGACTATATACACTATATTCAAGTGAGTTTATCTCAGCTACGCAACAACTTGTTCATTCATTATGAACTTGTGTAAACAGCATGGTCACTGCCTTTTTTATTCGTGACATTTTGGAACTGATTACCTGTTCCGTCGTTGGTTTTATCCCTCAGTTTGCGAGGCCGGCCCCGCGGCATAGTTCCAGGTTTCAGGGCGGGTGTACTGTGAACGATTTGGGTTTCAAAATGGCGACTGCCTCACGACGAACACCTCGCGGACACAGTAATCAGCGAACACATGAACTCTTCAGTGCGGTGGTAGTGCACGTCTAGCTAGGCTAGTTGTTGTGAGGCTCCGATGCATGGAGGAGGGAGACATCTAGCGTATATGTATGTGCGTTGCCTCAAGGAGGAGCAGGAGTGTCATCAAATTCTTAATAAGAATAGGAAATAAAGTCTATTCGATTTTTTTTTCATGTCCAATGGCAGCATACAATTAGGACTTTTATAAAGTAGGCACAATTCCTTTTCAAAATCATGCAAGAAAAAGCAAGAATGGGCTACTATAGGATGGGGGGGAAAGCAACATTGATGCATTAATACATGTATTAAGATGTCAACTCAGCAAAAAAAGAAATGTCCTCACTGTCAACTGCGTTTATTTTCAGCAAACTTAACATGTGTAAATATTTGTATGAACATAAGATTCAACAACTGAGACATAAACTGAACAAGTTCCACAGACATGTGACTAACATAAATGGAATAATGTGTCCCTGAACAAAGAGTTGGTCAAAATCAAAAGAAACTGTCAGTATCTGGTGTGGCCACCAGCTGCATTAAGTACTGCAGTGCATCTCCTCCTCGTGGACTGCACCAGAGTTGCCAGTTCTTGCTGTGAGATGTTACCCCACTCTTCCACCAAGGCACCTGCAAGTTTCCGGGACATTTCTGGGGGGAATGGCCCTAGCGCTCACCCTCCGATCCAACAGGTCACAGACGTGCTCAATGGGATTGAGATCCAGGCTATTCGTTGGCCATGGCAAATCACGCACAGAACAAGCAGTATGGCTGGTGGCATTGTCATGCTGGAGGGTCATGTCAGGATGAGCCTGCAGGAAGGGTACCACATGAGGGAGGAGGATGTCTTCCCTGTAATGCACAGCGTTGAGATTGCTTGCAATGACAACAAGCTCAGTCCGATAATGCTGTGACACACCGCCCAAGATCATGACGGACCCTCCACCTCCAAATCGATCCCACTCCAGAGTACAGGCCTCGGTGTAACGCTCATTCCTTCGACGATAAACGCAAATCCGTCCATCACCTCTGGTGAGACAAAACCGCGACTCGTCAGAGAAGAGCACTTTTTGCCAGTCCTGTCTGGTCCAGTGATGGTGGGTTTGTGCTCATAGGCGACGTTGTTGCCGATGATGTCTGGTGAGGACCTGCCTTACAATAGGCCTACAAGCCCTTAGTCCAGCCTCTCTCAGCCTATTGCGGACAGTCTGAGCACTCATGGAGGGATTGTGCGTTCCTGGTGTAACTCGGGCAGTTGTTGTTGCCATCCTGTGCCTGTCCCGCAGGTGTGATGTTCGGATGTACCGACACATGGTCTGCCACTGCGAGGACGATCAGCTGTCCGTCCTGTCTCCCTTAGGCGTCTCACAGTACGGACATTGCAATTTATTGCCCTGGCCATATCTGCAGTCCTCATGCTTCCTTGCAGCATGCCTAAGGCACGTTCACGCAGATGAGCAGGGACCCTGGGCATCTTTCTTTTGGTGTTTTTCAGAGTCAGTTGGAAGGCCTCTGTAGTGTCCTAAGTTGTTATAACTGTGACCTTAATTGCCAACCGTCTGTAAGCTGTTAGTGTCTTACAGGTGCATGTTCATTAATTGTTTATGGTTCATTGAACACGCATCGGAAACAGTGTTTAAACCCTTTACAATGAAGATCTGTGAAGTTATTTGGATTTTTACGAATTACCTTTGAAAGACAGGTTCCTGAAAAAGGGAGAAAAATTTTGTTGTTGCTGAGTTTACATAGGGATTGATTGTTTATATATATATACATATATATTAGGGATTGATTGTTCATATATTAAGGTTATGTGTGACAAGGAATATATACCTGTTCATAGTTGTTTATTAGGAACAGAAACTATGTTAATTATGGATGCTGTGAAACAAACAAAAATGGTGTCTGCCATTGTCTGTTGTCATTACGATCGCTGCCTAACTGTCACGCTTGTCGTCGTAGAGAGAAAGGGACCAATGCGCAGCGGGTTTCGTGCTCAACATATTTATTTATAAAATAATGCGAACACCACGGAAGAAAACAATAAACAAACTAACGACATGAACCAGTGAAAGCAGGCTCAACAAAAAGCAGTGCTCTCAAACAACTACCCACGAAAAACAAAGACAAACACACCCTACTATATAGGACTCCCAATCAAAGGCAACTCAACACACCTGCCTTCAATTGAGAGTCCAACCCCAATCAACTAGACATAGAAACACAGACATAGACCAGTGACAAACCCCATAATACATACATCAACTACCCTCTGCCACGTCCTTACCAAACTACAATAACCAAATATACTCTATACTGGTCAGGACGTGACACTAACCTTGTTGTATTCCCCCTTCCCCTTTCCCTCTTCAAAAGGACCACAATGGAAATAAGCTGTTAAACTTTATTGTGTTATCCTTGGTGATTTTCTTAAATTGTATGTGGAGGTGGCACCAGCTGGAGCGCCCTTATGTATGGATTTTACAAATTGTCAAATAAATTCAGTCAATCAATCAACGGTCTCTATGTGACCTGGCACAGTAAAATAGGTTTCAAAAGTTACTGGTTAGAGAGGTATACTACGAAAGAAGCTAGATTTCCTCAGGGGTTTATAAAGCTAGCCAGCTTCATGTAGCTTCACATTCCCGCTCAGGCTTCATCTGTTCTACGACGGGGAATATTGCTCGTCAGCCTGCCGCTTGTAACTGGGCGCTCATGTCGCACGTGGTTTGTCGAACGCCAAACTCTGCCCTACACAATATAAATATAATTACTATTGTGATGCATAATTGCCATGGTTTACTATTGTGATGCGTAGTTGCCATGGCAATTTTCAATATCCAGTCAATGAGCATTATGGACAATGTACTAATACTTCAGATTCAAAATTGGCCAACAAATGCTTACAGCGTTCTCATTATGACAGCATGATCTCCCAAAGCAACTATGGCATTCCAAACACAAAAAAAAAAGGAAATATTTGTTTTTATTATTTAACCTTCATTTTATCAGGGAGTCATACTGAGATCAAGGTCTCTTTTACAGATGAGCACTGAATTAAATAAATTACAGAAAATACATGCATCAAAATATCAATGCAAAATGCAAGCAGAAAGAAAATCATGGTCATGGGGGAAAAAAAACACATTAATCAGTAACAAGGTCCTCAAATTTTAAATTTAAAAACACTTTCAAGATTGTTCCATAGATAAGGTGCAAGAAAACTAAAAGCTGATTTTCCTAACTCAGTAGAGACCAAAGGAATTTCCAGAATTAGCCATCCCTGAGGCCTTGTGTGGTAACTCCTACTGTATGTCCAAAGTTTAGTAATGATGTTAGGTACAGTGGGATTTTGTAAAATGGCTTTATAAATTATAACACAGCAACGTATCAACCTAAGTGACATCAACGAGGGCCAACCAACTTTTTGTTAGAGAATGCAGTGATGAGTACTACAAATTGTTGCCGTAATAAAGTGCAGTGCGCTATGATTAACTGCATCTAACGACTTTAATGAAGTGGTAGCTGCGTTCATATAGATGATGTCGCCATAGTATAGGACTGAATAATCTCCTTTCTACTATTTAGCGAGAGGCAGGACCTATTTCTATAGAAGAAGCCCATTTTTATTCTCAGCTTCTTAAATAACTTATCAATATGCTTTTTAAAAGACAGCATTTCATCCATCCAGATGCCCAGATATTTGTAATCACGGACACAATCAATATGGACACCATCCAAAGTACTTAAGCTTAAATCATCAGACTTATTTTTTGGTGCTCTAGAGAACAACATATACTTAGTTTTACCTGTACTCAGATTAAAATTTTTACAGACAAGTCAATATTGTTAATGTGAACAGTATCAACCCCTGAGGGACACCTTTCATAATATCCTGGAAAGCTGATTTAATACCATCAGTAGCAATACATTGAGTTCTGTCTGTCAAAAACCTCTGAATTAGCAATGAATGATCAACAGTATCAAAAGCCTTTGACAGGTCAATGAAGAGGGCAGCACAATGTTGCCTTTTATCCATAAAGTTAACCACATCATGTACAACCAGGAATGCAGCAGAGGTAGTGCTATGACCTGGTCAAAAACCAGACTGATGTACATTTAGAATACATTTCAAAGATAAGAAAGATCTTAGCTGAGAAGTAATTAGGGATTCTAATATTTTAGCTAGGCAAGAAAGTTTAGAAATAGACCGATAATTATTTAGGTCACAAGGGTCACCACCTTTGTGAAGAGAGAGAACATGGGCCACCTTCCAACCTTGAGGATAGTACCAGATATAATCCCCAAATTACAAATATGGGTTAATGATTCAGCAATCAGAGGGCAAGCATCACTTATCCCATTCTTCTCAGTTATGATGTCAGAGTCAGTCAGGACTTGCTTAGGCAGAGAAAAAGAGGAATCTACACTTCAGTACATTTACTGTTATTCAAAATTTAGAAGGATCACCAGCAGAGTGAGAAATAGAGATTAAAAAGTAGCTTAATTTAGCTTTCTTAATCAAGATAGTACAGTTGAAGTCGGAAGTTTACATACACTTAGGTTGGAGTCATTAAAACTAGTTTTTCAACCACCCAACAAATTTCTTGTTAACAAACTATAGTTTTGGCAAGTCGGTTAGGACATCTACTTTGTGCAAGAAACAAGTAATTTTTCCAACAATTGTTTACAGACAGATTATTTCACTTATGATTCACTGTATCACAAGTCCAGTGGATAAGAAGTTTACATACACTAAGTTGATTGTACCTTTAAACAGCTTGGAAAATTCCAGAAAATGATGTCATGGCTTTAGAAGCTTCTGATAGGCTAATTTACATAATTTGAGTCAATTGGAGTTGTACCTGTGGATGTATTTCAAGGCCTACCTTCAAACCCAATGCCTCTTTGCTTGACATCAATCGAAAATCAAAAGAAATCAGCCAAGACCTCAGAAAACAAATTGTAGACCTCCACAAGTCTGGTTCATCCTTGGGAGCAATTTCCAAACACCTGAAGGTACCACGTTTATCTGTATAAACAATAGTACGCAAGTATAAACACCATAGGACCACGCAGCCGTCATATTGCTCAGGAAGGAGACACGTTCTGTCTCCTAGAGATGAACATACTTTGGTGTGAAAAGTGCAAATCAATCCCAGAACAAAGGACCTTGTGAAGATGCTGGAGGAAACAGGTACAGGTACAGGTATCTATATCCACAGTAAAACGAGTCCTATATCGACATAACCTGAAAGGCCGCTCAGCAAGGAAGAAGCCACTGCTCCAAGACAGCCATAAAAAAGCCAGACTACGGTTTGCAACTGCACATGGGGACAAAGATCATACTTTTTTGAGAAATGTCCTCTGGTCTGTTGAAACAAAAAAAATAACTGTTTGGCCATAATGACTATCGTTATGTTTGGAGGAAAAAGGGGGAAGCTTGCAAGCCGAAGGACACTATCCCAACCGTGAAGCACGGGGGTGGCAGCATCATGTTGTGGGGGTGCTTTGCTGCAGGAGGGACTGGTGCACTTCACAAAATAGATGGCATCATGAGGGAGGAAAATTACTTGGATATATTGAAGCAACATCTCAAGACATCAGTCAAGAAGTTAAAGCTTGGTCTCAAATGTCTCTTCCAAATGGACAATGACCCCACGCATACTTCCAAAGTTGTGGCAAAATGGCTTAAGGACAACAAAGTCAAGGTATTGGAGTGGCCATCACAAAGCCCTGACCTCAATCCTATAGAAAATTTGTGGGCAGAACTGAAAAAGCGTGTGCGAGCAAGGAGGCCTACAAAACCTGACTCAGTTACACCAGCTATGTCAGGAGTAATGGGCCAAAATTACCCAACTTATTGTGGGAAGGTGGTGGAAGGCTACCTGAAACATTTGACCTAAGTGAAACAATTAAAAGGCAATGCTACCAAATACTAATTGAGTCTATGTAAACTTCTGAGCCACTGGGAATGTGACGAATGAAATAAAAGCTGAAATAAATCATTCTCTCTACTATTATTCTGACATTTCACGTTCTTAAAATAAAGTGGTGATCCTAACTGACCTAAGACAGGGATTTTTACTTGGATCTAATGTCAGGAATTGTGAAAAACTGAGTTTAAATGTAATTGGCTAAGGTGTATGTAAACTTCCGACTTCAACTGTACATCTGTTTTTCAATTGTCTGAAAGATTGCCAGTCCACTAAAGAGTCAGTTGTCTTTGCTTTGGCCCAGGCCTGATTTCTCCTCTGAATGAGCTCAGATATCTTTGACACTGATTTGTTTAAATGGGGCGTGTTTATCTGCCAGAGAAATAAATATGGAGGATACATTTTCTAGAGCTAACTCAGGGTCAGGAATACAGGAGACAGTGGCTAAATCAGAGCAGAACATGTCATGTAAAAATGGCTCATCTTAATTAAACAAAGATTAGTATTTTGCTGTTTCCTATCTCTAATACATACTATAGGACAATGATCACTGAGATCATATGCAAATACTCCACTAGACAAATATTTATGGGGGTTATTAGTAATAATTAAATCAATCAATGAAGAGTTAACAAGGTTTTTCACAGTTAGTCGTGTAGGTTTTGATATTGAGTGAGATAGCGTCAGCCATGGCAGTAGGGGGCGGTAAAGCCCAGCAACAAATAAATGTGTATTCTGGTTTATGGACACATCTACAACCAGGGGCTCAAAGTTCTTGGGAACAGAAATATTTAAAATTGGGATGCCACAAAATTTGATTTGACATTTCTTTTCTCGTTTTTTGGGGTTTAACCTTTATTTAACTAGGCAAGTCAGTTAAGAACAAATTGTTATTTACAATGACGGCCTTCCAGAAGGCAAAAGACCTCCTGCGGCTGAGATTCAAAATATATTTTTTTAAAGAAATATAGGACAAAACACACATCACGACAAGAGAGACACCACAGCACTACATAAATAGAGACCTAAGACAACAACATAGCAATGCAGCAACACATGAAAACACAGCAAGGTAGCAACACAATATGGCAGCAGCACAACATGTTAGCTGCACAAAACATGGTACAAACATTATTGGGCACAGACAACAGCACAAAAGGCAAGAAGGTAGAGACAACAATACATCACACAAAGCAGCCACAAATGTCAGTAAGAGTGTCTATGATTGAGTCTTTGAATGAAGAGATTGAGATAAAACTGACCAGTTTGTGTGTTTTGTTGCAGCTCGTTCCAGTCGCTAGCTGCAGTGAACTGAAAAGAGGAGCGACCCAGGGATGTGTGTGCTTTAGGGACCTTTAACAGACTGTGACTGGCAGAACGAGTGTTGTATGTGGAGGATGAGGGCTGCAGTACATCTCAAATAGGGGGGAGTGAGGCCTAAGAGGGTTTTATAAATAAGCATCAACCAGTGGGTCTTGCGACGGGTATACAGAGATGACCAGTTTACAGAGGAGTATAGAGTGCAGTGATGTGTCCTATAGGGAGCATTGGTGCAAATCTGATGGCCGAATGGTAAAGAACATCTAGCCGCTCGAGAGCACCCTTACCTGCCGATCTATAAATTATGTCTCCGTAATCTAGCATGAGTAGGATCGTCATCTGAATCAGGGTTGTGGTGAAAGAGGAGCGATTACAATAGAGGAAAACAAGTCTAGATTTAACCTTAGCATGCAGCTTTGATATGTGCTGAGAGAAGGACAGTGCACCGTCTAGCCATACTCCCAAGTACTACAGAGGTAGTAATCACACCGGTGGGGAGAGGGGCATTCTTCTTACCAAACCACATGACTTTTGTTTTGGAGGTGTTCAGAACAAGGTTAAGGGCAGAGAAAGCTTGTTGGACACTAAGAAAGATTTGTTGTAGAGCGTTTAACACAAAATCCAGGGAGAGGCCAGTTGAGTATAAGACTGTATCATCTGCATATAAATGGATGAGAAAGCTTCCTACTGCTTGAGCTATGTTGTTGATGTAAATTGAGATGAGCGTGGGGCCTAGGATCGAGCCTTGGGGTACTCACTCGGTGACAGGCAGTGGCTGAGACAGCAGATGTTCTAACTTTATACACTGCACTCATTGAGAGAGGAATTAGCAAACCAGGCCAAAGACCGCTCAGAGACACCAATACTCCTTAGCCGGCCGACAAGAATGGAATTGTCTACTGTATCAAAAGCTTTGGCCAAGTCAATAAAAAAAGCAGCACAACATTGCTTAGAATAAATACAGCACCAGTCAAAAGTTTGGACACACTCATTCAAGGGTTTTTCTTTATTTTTACTATTTTCTACATTGTATAATAATAGTGAAGACATCAAATCTATGAAATAACACATATGGAATCATGTAGTAATCAAAAAAGTGTTAAACATATCAAAATATATTTTATATTTGAGATTCTTCAAAGTAGCCACCCTTTGCCTTGATGACAGCTATGCACACACTTGGCATTCTCTCAACCAGCTTCTTGAGGTAGTCACCTGGATTGCATTTCAATTAACAGGTGTGCCTTGTTAAAAGTTAATATGTGGAATTGATTTCCTTCTTAATGCGTTTGAGCCAATCAGTTGTGTTGTGACAACGTGGGGGTGGTATACAGAAGATAGCCCTATTTGGTAAAAGATCAAGTCCATTTTATGGCAAGAACAACTCCAATAAGAGAAACGACAGTCCATCATTTACTTTAAGATATGAAGGTCAGTCAATCTGTAAAATTTCAAGACATTTTGACGTTTCTTCAAATGCAGTCGCAAAAACCATCAAGTGCTATGATGAAACTGGCTCTCATGAGGACCGCCACAGGAAAGGAAGACCCAGAGTTACCTTCTGCTGTAGAAGATAAGTTCATTAGAGTTACCATGCTCAGAAGTTGCAGCTCAAATAAATGCTTCACAGAGTTCAAGTAACAGACACATCTCAACATCAATTGTTCAGAAGAGACTGTGAATCAGGCCTTCATGGTCAATTTTGCTGCAAATAAACCACTACTAAAGGACACCAATAAGAAGAAGAGACTTGCTTGGGCCAAGAAACACAAGCAATGGACATTAGACCGGTGGAAATCTGTCCTTTGGTGTCCAAATCTGCGATTTTTGGTTTCAACCGCAGTGTCTTTGTGAGATGCAAAGTAGGTTAACGGATAATTGTTTTGCATTTGTGTTTCCCACCGTGAAGCATAGAGGAGGAGGTGTGGAGGTGCTTTGCTTCGGACACACTGTCTGTGATGTATTTAGAATTCAAGTCACACTTAACCAACATGGCTACCGCAGCATTCTGCAGCAATACGCCGTCCCATCTGGTTTGCACTTAATGGAACTATCATTTGTTTTTCAACAGGACAATGACCCAAAACACACCTCCAGGCTGTGTAAGGGCTATTTGACCAATAAAAGTGATGGAGTGCTGCATCAGATGTCCTGGCCTCCACAATCACCCAACCTCAACCCAATTGAGAGGGTTTGGGATGAGTTGGACCGCAGAGAGAAGGAAAAGCAGCCAACAAGTGCTTAGCATATGTGGGAACTCCTTCAAGACTGTTGGAAAAGCATTCCTAATGAAGCTGGTTGAGATAGTGCCAAGAATGTGCAAAGCTGTCATCAAGGCAAAGGGTGGCTACTTTGAAGAATCTCAAATATAACATATATTTTTTGTTCTTTAACACTTTTTTGGTTACTACATGATTCCATGTGTTATTTAATAGTTTTGATGTCTTCACTGTTATTCTACAATGTAGAAAATAGTAAATAAATAAATAAATAAAACTGGAATGAGTTGGTGTGTCCAAACTTTTGACTGCTACTGTATATACAGTATTTTATGAACATATTGCAAATATATTTAAATATATTTTGAATTTACCACCCTACATTTCAAAATATAATGTAACTTATTATTTAATTAAACTTTCAGTAGGGGTACAATTCCCTTGGAGTCATTAGTCTCTATGTTTCGTGCTGTGCTTGTACTGGAGCACTAAAATACCCTTTATTTTGATGTGACCCTTTCCCTTTCCCTCACACTGAGGTCACACAGCACCTCTATATCCATCACTGGGCAAAAACAAAGCACTTCTGGTGGACACACGCATGTATGCTCTCCAGATTGCATAAACCTCACACACACACACACACACACACACACACACACACACACACACACACACACACACACACACACACACACACACACACACACACACACACACACACACACACACACAGTATCTTGGATTGGTTTTGGTGTGTGAAAAAGGTCAATATATCTACCAGTAGAGGACAGCAGTGAGTTGTGAATTTTTGCCATAGTTGCTACAGAAGGGATAATCTGGAAATTGTCAACAGGCTGCCATTGCTGCTAAAATAAAATACGGTCCATTGAGATCAGTTGTTCTGCCTAGAGAGGCAATCTCAACTTCCTGTATCTTGCAAAAATGATTAGTTGTCGGTCCTCACCTCCTCGATAGTCTCCTTTTGGCAAGAAAGGACAAGTATATCCTACCTGAGTCCTTCACAGAAGACTTTTGAAATTTGCCAGAGCCCTTTAGAATCAGCTATTGTTTTCTGGAAAGAGGAAAACATGCAAACATTTCAAAACGATATGTTACTTATCCTTTTATCTAAACTTGCACAACTAGCTACATTTGTTTTGATCACTTTATACATTTACATTGGGATTCCTGTACACTTCATTTGCCTGATAACGCGCAATTGGATGAGAGTATCATTTCATACAAGTGCATGTTCGTCCACTTCTTGCTGCCTCTCCCCGATTACCTTTGACCTTTTAAGGAGGCCAGAGAGGAAGGAGGAGAGATGACAGAGGTGAGCAAATCTAAATGAGAAACGGGCAATTACAATCCTCTGCTTAGTCACTCCTGCTCAAAGGGAGAATCACCTGAATGTTAAATGTTTGTCCTTGGCAGTGAATGACCCGTGACGAGTATTAATAACAACGCTTTCATACACTGACAATGACAGGAAGTTGGGAGAATTGATGTTTCTGATTCAGTGTGACAAACACAGTGGCTCTGTGGAATCAAGCCCATTATAACCGAGCTGGCAGAGAGGGAGCGAGAGGAGCCTCACAGCCATATGAACACAAAGGAGAGGGGGAAGCATGGGGAGAGAGTGAAAAGAAAACTCAAAAACTTGTATTCCATAGCCTTTGAGTGCTTGTTGATAATATGATGTTGTGGGTTTGCATGGCAATTCTCTTACATTATAAATGTAACTGCATTTATAAATGTGGACATGAAAGTAACTCCCTACATAACTTGGTTTTATGTGTTTACATGTACTTTACATCTCTGTTATGTATAGTTATTGGAATGCAGTGTGGCTCCCAGTTGAAGCCATACTCTCGACTCCGACTGAAGAAGAGATCGATGTTCATTGTGTTAGAACATCTGTTCCTGCCACCTTAGGTACACTCTTAGAAAAAAGGTTTCCAAAAGGGTTCTTTGGCTGTCCCCATAGAACCCTTTCTGGTTCCAGGTAAAATAATTTTTGTTTCCTGGTAGAACCCTTTTGGGTTCCATCTATGAAAAGGGTTCTTCATGGAACCCAAAAGGGTTCTACCTGGAACCAGAAAGGGTTCTTCCTATGCGGACAGCCGGAGAACTCTTTTAGGTTCTAGATAGCACCTTTGTTTCTAAGAGTTTATTCTGCCTGTCTTGGCATCCATGAGTACACACCACCGAACCTAAATATAGACAATCCAAACTCCAATACATCACACACCTCAAGCACATGTCCAGTACAGACAGGACAATGAAGAGTGTTAGCTCTCTATTTTCAAGTCTGACTCAATGTCTGCATTGCCAGACACTCTGTATCATTGATGTCAGTGTAAGCGGAGAAACTTGTTAGTGGGAAGGCTTTGGACTGGGGCAGGGATGAGGTTATCACAATGTTCTCATCACTATTCCTTAGCATTTTTGCAGTGTCCCTCAGTGTGTCCCTCTCTAACAGAGAGGTGGGCTTTACAATCACCCTGCCATTGGCAATGACAATCTTCATGATTGATCACTCTCCTCTTCACCGTGGAGAGAGAGAAACAGACAGCTGAATAAGAAAAGAGAGAAAAACAGGGGCGTTGAGGATCCCTCAAGGTCAGTGTGATGTCCAGGCTTTTGTTTTCATCATTTAGATCAGTGGTCCTGGCGAACCACGAGGGAGGGAAGCCAGGCTTCCCCCCAAAATTGACCGATTCATAAAAAATAAAAAACATATTAAATAACGTATCTTTTGTCTCTTTGTGTTTCATAATTTTCCTTCAATTCGCAAGAGGTTGAATGAATCCCACCGGAAAAAGCATACAAGCGAGCAAAACAGTGGCCCTCTTTCTCAGTATGTGAAGCCCAAGCCCTTCTGTCTGATGCTGTCTGGTCAAAAAGAGTATGATATTGTTGCCGCCCATAGCATTGAATGCAAGGGAGCCAGCGAGCATTTGGCCTGCCTTGATAGATTAAAATATATATATATATATATATATATATATATATATATATATATATATATATATATTAGCCAATCAGCGTTGAGCTAAACTGAGTGAGCTCAACTGTGAATGGTCCTGGCACACCCAAAAAATGTGTCAAGGGAAGCCAGTTTGAATTTGGCTTCACACCAATCACATCACATCAAAAGCAGAACGTAATGTACAGAAAAACTCTTACAGAAAAAACTGTTGCATCTCGTTGAGTTGTTGTCCTCCAGTGGCTAGCTAGCTAACTAAAATTGTCCCTTTCCTAAATTAGCCATGGATGGAGATAGTGATTTGGACTTGTGGTGTTACTTAATTCTCTGTACTGGCCAATGATTATAACCACGATTCTGATCCAACCATAAATGAAAACGTTGTGCCCCTGGCCTGAAAGGATGGAAGTTCAATATGTAGCTAGATGTAGTAGGCTAATGTTAACTAGCTGGCCTGGCTCATCGTTACCCATGAAAGGAAGTTAGACTAGTGAGCAAGCATTTTTGCCAGGTAGTGTAGGACAACAAAAACTAACAGCGTGCACTGTACAACAGAGTCATAGACTGTTTCGGCAACATGGAAGAGAGGAGGATGTCATTTCTACAAGTAGGGTGAGTCAACATGTTTTTTTTCTACTTGCAAGCACACGCAAGCACACACGTTACGTTATGGTAGTCCATCGTATCCGATGATGACTTCCACTTCTGAGGTAACGGTCGATTCTTTGGTGACTGTAGAGTCCAGTATGCAGTCTGTGTTGGCGTGGTCAGGCATGGTTGCATGTCTCCTGAGCTGTTTTTCCTGTTTCTTTCTGCTCCTCCCCTCCCACCTCTATACACTTCTCTGGCAGAGTTGCCGCCAGGTGGAAAGGTTGGCAGCAGCAGCAACCTCCATGTCTGTGGGTTTGATGTTGCACTTATTCAGTGATGTTTTCATCTGCCCCCCTGCAGACCGCCGACCAAGGTGTAGCTGGCCATATAGGATCTTCCGTGGCAAGCGCTCCTGAGACATTCTAATGACATTGTTATGCCGAATGGAATAGGGGAACCCAAGAACAGACTCAGACGAGGAGACTAGGATCAAGTAACCAAGATATTTATTGAAACACAGGGGGAAGATGGAGTGCAGATCAGGGGAAGCTCAGGCGGGTTGCAGGAAACCAGGTGCTGAGGCTGGAGCAAGAGGTGTTGGGACAGGGTAAGCAGGTCCGGAGGGGAATCCAAAGGAGTAGTAGAGTGGGGAATCCAGGACAGAGTAGCAGGATGACAAGACATGAGACTGGAGACAGGGACAAGAGACAGAACGGGCACAATTGAAGCGGAGAGGAAAACAGCATCAGGCAAGGAAAACAGGCATAGCAGGATAACGGGATCTGAATAGTAACAAACGGCTAGAAACGTAGACTGACTGAGCAGAGATTACGATCTGGCAGCGTGAAAGTGGCAGGGCTGAGTATTAGTAGAGGTCTTGATTATGGAACAGGTTGCAGCTGGTGGGGATCTGCTCTGACTCTAGCACACCTGTCTCTGCCCACACAATCACACAATCACACAGAGAGAGAGAGAGAGAGAGAGAGAGAGAGAGAGAGAGAGAGAGAGAGAGAGAGAGAGAGAGATAGAGAGCGAGAGAGAGAGAGAGAGAGCGAGAGGAGAGAGAGAGAGAGAGAGAGAGAGAGAGAGAGAGACAGGAAAAGAGCACTGGGGTAGGCGGCAGGTCAAGGAGGCACAGGATGAGCAGTAGAGGGCGTTGCAGGAGCAGATGTGACAGACATGCCCAAGCCAGCGCAGTTGGTGTTGGGTGACCATGGCCTTCATACTCTTGCAGTTGGTCTTAGCTAGTATTTCTGTACGGGGCACACGGTCACACCAGGTGATTCTCAGGATGCGCTGCAGGCATCTTATGTGGAATTGCTCGAGCTGCTTGTTGTGGCGACTGTAAGTGACCACAGCTGCAAAGAAGTGTGGTGATGCAGATGGCTTGACAGACAGCGACTTTGATGTGGAGTTGGAGATCCCTGTTTAGAAGACCCTGCGTCTGAGCTTCCTGAAGCCAGATGATGCTTGCTTGATCCTGTTTTGAATTTTGAGGTCAATGCTGCAGTCCTCCGAGAGGATGCTGCCCAGGTATTTGAAGGACGCGACTATTGCCAGTGATTTGTGTCCAATGGTGAAGACAGGCATTGTGGGTGGAGGGCTGGATCTTCATTGGCAGACCACCTCTGTCTTGGTGGTGTTGATAGACAGTCCCATCCTTCTGTAGACCCTCACAGCCACTTCAAGGACGGACCGAAGGTCTTCTGGAGTGTGGGCCACAAGAGCACATCATTAGCATACTGCAGCTCAAGAACCTGCTCTGTCAAAACCTTGGTGGTTGTTTGGAGCCTCCTGATGTTGAATAGGTTTCCATCCAGCCTGAAGTCCACCGCAACCCCGCTGCTGTCCTCAAGCTCCTT
Source organism: Salmo salar (assembly GCF_965601325.2). Lineage (NCBI taxonomy): Eukaryota > Metazoa > Chordata > Actinopteri > Salmoniformes > Salmonidae > Salmo > Salmo salar. The sequence continues at coordinate 52,850,914 of NC_138295.1, forward strand.
ACGGAGAAGCTGGGAGACACATAGGATGAAGATTTTAAATGGTACAGGCGCCAGCACACACCCCTGTCTCCGATGCTTACTCAAAAGGGCATTGACTCCTGCCCTCCAATGGCCACCGAGCCATTATCCCTTTATGGAACTGGCAAAGAATGTTGACAAATTTGTCTGGACAGCCAAATTTGAGTAGACACACACACACATGCACACAGCCAGATCATATTTATCTTACGTTGATTGGACGAAATAGTTTTTGGTATCTTCTAGTTTTGTCACTGTATTAGACGAAGCGTAGATGATTTGATGATGTTGAAGTTGAAATGGTGCTGGAATGGTGGAGGCAGCTCCTGTTTTCTTTGTGACTTGTGGCAACTCTCTGTTGTTCTAAATCAATAGTTGTTTAGTAGTCTGAAAATGTTGGAAACATTAACTTGCTTGACCATGCGTAGATCATGTAACTGTTTGTTACATGTAAAATGCTTTGTGGATTTCACCGGACAGAGGTTGCTCTCCGGTTTTGTGATGAACCAAAGGTGTGGTTGAATTTATTCTGCCATTGTGTCTTCTTATTGTCTTGACATTTAAGTCTATATATCACGGTCGCAAGGCATACGAATTAACAAGCTATTGAGCAAACAACGTAATATGGCTTTTTTCCCCCTGGCTTGGCTTCCCCGGTGGTTGGCTTCCCTCGTGGTTGGCTTCCCCGGTGATTTTACCCACACACCGCTACTGTTTAGGCTAACACCAGAAAGATCAGTAATGGTTAGGCCTACATAATGTTGTGATGTCACCTGAATATCCATGAGTTAAGTAAATAATAATAAAACAAAATGAATCTTGTTTGCTGAGGGGGTATTATTCATCTTCGTATGCATTTAAACAAAACGTAATCTCCAGAGATGGAGAATAACATATTTCCTTTACTAACAAACATGTCATTATCACATCAGCCATTTCCCACACACATAAATACATCTGCCAGCAAATAAAACATTTTAATAAATAAGATGTTTACAAAAAAATCTAGTCATTTGAATTAATCATCTAATTATTATCAAACCTACTCTGTGTTTTGTCCATTAGTAAGACTTGGCATAATTATATGGGTTATACGTGATGTGTGACAGGTGTGGAGACGAGCCGACGACCTCTGGTATGACCTTGTACTGACTACGTTTCCCATCCTGCCCATACGTCATCTCCCAGGTGTGGTAACCACGGTGATGTGTCCCCTCTGCTGTCAGAGAGGGGCAACTGGATCTATGAACCCAATCATTCTTAGGCATCATGGAAATAACATCTGACAGGGTGGCTCAGTGCTCGCTATGGGCATTCCTCCCCTGTGGCCCCTCGACAGGGGACAGAGGAAGCACAGCCATGCGCTCTCAGCGTCTCTCAGCGTCTCTATCTATCTCCCCTGTAAAATAGTACAACTGAAATTCATTATGGAAAAATAAAGTAATTAAATCAAACTCGGGGATTCTTGAGTGCATTACTGTGAGCTGAAAATTCAAAATACGCATCACAATTTCTCACAGGGCATGTATGATTACCAATATTATTGTAATCAATACATAGTTATTTAATTAGAATTTAAATTTAATTGATATATGTAGGCTGATAAATGTGGGTATTAGGTAAAATATTAGATAATAGGTAAAATAAACAAAAGGGATCAATGTGTTCGCAGTTAGAATCAATGTTGCTTGATTTATTTATATTTTCTATTTCCCCTGCCTTGATTTGTATTGTATCTTCATATTTCTACATTGTCTTGTATTTTTGAATTTATATTAGGTTAGGTTATTTCACTTAATATGGAGTAACTCTGTACTTTTGAGTCAATGCATGAGATATCTATTCTACATGACACTTGAAAGCCCTTTCCTGTATCTGACCACAGTCATCTCTCTTTCTCTCCATCTCTCTTTCTTTCTTTCTTTCTTTCTTTCTTTCTTTCTTTCTTTTCTTTCTTTCTTTCTTTCTTTCTTTCTTTCTTTCTTTCTTTCTTTCTTTCTTTCTTTCTTTCTTTCTTTCTTTCTTTCTTTCTTTCTCTCTAGCTCTCTCACACACACACGTCTTGTTTTTCTAATTTGTCATCTCTTATTTGGCTGATATCAAATAGTGTCTGCCAGCTTGCATAGCAGGGTGTACAGAATCCATTTATCTGTACTGTTAAAGGTCTGCTCTACCTGCCTTGAAGAAATGACACATCTATCAATAGGTAAATAGGTTTCATACTACATGAAAAGGCCATTGCGTTTCTCTCTCTTGTAGAAAGATGTGCATTTATTTGACAAATAGTCTGGTATTACAAACAATTTTGGTCTGATGGGGCTCTATCAACACACTTTCAAATGCTTGCAATGAGCTTCAGACTATGACTGCATGTTGAACACAAGCTAGCAGAAAGGAAATTGCTTTTTTTCAATGTAGATGAGGGGGAGTTGTTATGGAAGGGACCGTCGCCTTGTGAACAACAGAACAGAGAGGAGAGGTAAGGGAGTTGTCACTCCAGCTCTACCATCCAGCCTCCCTGTGGGTTTTCAAACAAGAAGGGGTCGGGAGAGAGACCGTGGGGAAGAGAGATAACAACGAACAAACAAACAAACCGACGCAATTGATTAACACCATTTCATCACACGCTTTATAGCAGAAAAACCTGAATTGCTATAATGTGTTCTCTCAAATGTACTTCCATAGGCGACACAGTACATAGCACTGTTGAAGCGTTTTGTGATCAATAATGCACGGCTGTCCATCTTGGGAGATGAGACACACCAGAAACACACCGGAGGCATCATCCTTCGTTTTCATATCATCCTGAAGGTCACTGAAGCGATGTGCGTGTCTGCAGTACAGCTGCACCAGAGAAGGAAGTAAATAAAAGAGATGCTGGGTTCACTCCTCTCTTTTTCTAGAGCACTTGGATAATAGATTTTAACGGTCCTCTTTCAGATAATGTGTTGTTAAGCCCATGTATGCATTTGAGTAGGCAAAGAATGTGATTGCCCTCTTCGATTTGTCCACCTATGTTGTACAAATTACAATGCTGGAAATCTGGAAGCCGGATCACTGGGTTAGCTTTAGGTTGAAGGCTACTATCTTAATTCATTAATGTTTTCCTGATTCACTCACATCTCATCTGGAAGGCAATTATAGCAACCCCATGCAGCCACCCCTCACCCACAACCGTACACACACACACACACACACACACACACACACACACACACACACACACACACACACACACACACACACACACACACACACACACACACACACACACACACACACACACACACACACACACACACACACACACACAAACACACACTACTAATGCTAATCCTTTCAGGATGACACATATAGATAATCGCCCCCCGACCGTATGAAGCCATGGCCACATGACAGACCAGGTCAATTAGACACCATTAAGGGCTGGTCCCAGAACAGCGGTAAGGACTTCCTGATGTCTTGTTTTTCTCTGCATGGTGCTGCAAACCAAATCCATCTTCTCCCTCACCCAAACCTAATTACAGGTATAGATAGTCTGGGCGAGATGAAAAGCTGGAAGATGCTTTGATGGATGGTAAGGCCTCTGCAAAAAGAACAAACAGGGCATTAACATGACAATAGGGATGATGCAATGGCCTCATACAAAAGGCACAGGAGAGTAGAGGTGGGGGAGAGAAGAAAGAGAGCGAAAAAGCAAAATAGCAGGAGCCGTGAGAGACCAGTAGTGAATAAACTTTGAAGCCCGGGGGGAAACAGAAATCTATCATTTCAATAGAACGGTAGTGGAGTGGTGGTAGTGTGGAGTGAGAGAGAACACCTCCACTCCCTCCTCACATAGTTTCTCCCAGCCCTGTTTTCTATAAGGGATTTGAGCGTGAGCGCTGGGTTAATGGGGATGTTGGAAGCAGGCAGTAGGGAGTGAATAAATGATTTATCCTTCAACAAAGTACACCTCATTAATATTGCATGAGAACGTATTTTAAGGTAAATCATGAAAGCATGGGGCTGTTGCATGATAGTTGTATCAGTTTTAAAGGTCACATCTGTAGCAGCAGCAGCAGTAGCGCTCTTCCTATTCAGAAGATTCAGTTCAGTTTGTGCCTTGGAGTGTGAACAGTGTCAATATGCAGTGTGGGTATGGAGTAAATACGTATAGGGGTCTTTCTGCCCCTCCTCCTCTTCTTCTCCCTCTCTCTCAATTTCTTTCCCTCTCTCTCTCTCTCTCTTTCTCTCTCTCTCAATTTCTTTCTCTCTGTCTCAATTTCTTTCTCTCACTCTCAATTTCTCTCTCTCTCTCTCTCTCTCTCTCTCTCTCTCTCTCTCTCTCTCTCTCTCTCTCTCTCTCTCTCGCTCTCTCTCTCTCTGTGCTTTCATAAACTAAGTGCTAAACAGCTTCCTGTATGCAATGGAAAAGTACAATTCTGACTGATTTCTGACTGTTGTTTTTGTTTGTGTTGATGGAAGATTAAATAAACGTATCCAAAGACATTTCATTAACTAAAATAAGGAGTCATACAATAAAAATTCTGAATTCTTACAATTCAAACACAAAATTGTAAAATATTGAGGAATATTATCATTATGATGATAACACGACATATTGCAAATTTCTATTCTCCACTTGGCAATCGCCTTGGTTGTATTCAGAGCCCAAATATGTCATGGTTCAACACACTAAGTGAAAACATGCCATAAACCCAGTTTGATAACACATCACATGATTGAGAGCCTCCAGTAATTCCCATTTTTCAACAGAAATATTCCTGTGTGATTTATTCTGTTGACAAGACGCCTTTGTTTTGGATTTTAATCCACTAAACTCTCTGGTCTCAAGTTATTTCACAGCTTTGGTATCCATAGTAATGAACGTGTAACCCCTAAAAGACACAATTACTTTTATATCTGATCTCAATTTCCCCTTCGATGCATTTTCACAGAAGTAACGTTTTTATTATTTGGTTAAAATAAAAATATGGTTAGGAAACCACATTGATTGGTGTTTAGCTGAGATCCAAATGAGTTTGGTTATCATTGACAACGTTATCATTGACAATGTTTAGTCGACACACAAACATGTTATCTACTTGTTTGATAAGCTCTCACTGAATTAGTCTAGATCAAGTGCCATAAATATTTAATATGACTCCAATTAAGAATGAAATTTGCTAAAAGTTTGGGGAAAACTACTTCCTCCAATGTCATAATTCTAAATGGGATTTACAGATGACAGGCAGTTCTTGGAAGACAGGACGTTTGAGACAGCGCAGACAAGACCCAGAGCAAGGCTATTGTTGTGTGTCCCCAGCCCAGAGAGAAGGAGGATGAAGCACCCTGCTGTGACCACTCCCTCCTCATTAGATAAGGACTGATCATTCCTTTGATTATTTATTTATTTAGCTAGGCAAGTCAGTTAAGAACAACAGATTTTTACCTTGTCAGCTCAGGGATTTGATCTTGCAACCTTTTGGTTGCTAGTCCAACGCTCTAACCGCTAGGCTACCTGCCGCCCCAAAGGACTGTCTCAAAGCATATCATAGGACTGACCACGGGTGATTGGAGGTGGTGATGATGATGATGATGATCGATGTGCACATTGAGTGAGTGAACTGTAAAGGCAAAAAGTGGTTTTGTAATTTCCAATATCCATAGTGTGTCAACTGTATAGCATCCTATTAATATACATTTCCTTTCATAAAAACGAGTATAAAACTATTCCACTGTCCCATGCTTAGAAATGTCCTCTAAATGTAACCAAAGGTGCATATTGACTCCATGACATATCATATAACTACACGCCGACACAAATACTTTGACAGAGTATGTTTACTTTGCTTCTCTAATTTTGAAGTTTGAGACATGTTGTTCTTCACTTGTTTACTGTATTTCAGGGTGTAGAGAGTGTTTTTCGTCAAGCACTCGAACAAAGATGAGAGGAGAAAACAGAGGAAGAGGGAGGAGGGAGAATCTAAAACCACCCATCCCCCCCCTCTCACAAAAAAAGCTCCATGATTTCCTCCTTTACCTTCTGATGTTGGCGCTGTTCTTTTCCCTTCTTTCTCCCCCTCTTTCTTTTCCTGAAATACTTCCATCTGAGCTTCTCGCACTTCGTGCTACTGCTGCTTCAACTACAACAAATGGAGTTGCCCTAATGTGAAATAGACTCAATCCTATCAAGAACGCAACAGGTTTCCCCAAAAATAGGTGAGAAAAGGTCCTTCGGTTATGAATACAGATAACATAACATTGTAGATGTAGTCGCTAAATCCTGAAATGTACTCACAACTCACTCCTAAAGCCAGAAACGTTTTCTCATTCACCTGTCGGATGATACCATATATCTCAAAGTCAGCTGGGCTTCTGTTGGCTTCAGCTATTATTGTCTGGAGTGTGTGTGAGTGAGTTTTTGTGTGTGTGTGCATGTGTCAGTTTGGGGGAGGGGTAGTGTGTCGAGGAGGGAGGAATTGGAGATTGGGGATTCTAGTCCTCTATTTTTTTGGCAAACTCACTAAACTGAAGCGTTTGTCTTAATTACAAGACGGGTTGAGCACTCAGCCCTACACAAACAACAGCTGTCTCTGACTGACACACACACACACACACACACACACACGTGCGAACACAAACACGTGCACACACGCAAGCACGCACACAAGCACACACACACACACACACACACACACACACACACACACTACTTACTTAGATGTAATTAGTGTGATCAAGATGAGTGAAGAGATGAAGAGATAAGCAATAGATCTACTTTGAGCCTGTGAATTTCCTAGTATGTGTTATACTGGTCTTGCAATATAATTGTACTTTGCCATTTAAATTCTATAGTCACCTACAAGCAAGGCTTTGCATTATTTTGTGACATATTTATTTTAAAGAATGAGTGTTTAGGTTGCATCATGTGTTTACTGAGGATATCTCAGCAGCAATGTGCTGGCTGGAGAGCCCAGTCAATTGGGCTAATAGAATCCTAATGTCAGACAATGATGTGCATCAAAACCTTTAGGGCAAGGAGCTGCCGAGATGGTCAAATAAAAGATGATCAAATCAAGTAAAAAATTGAATCAAATGTTATTTGTCACGTGCTTCTTAAACAACAGGTGTAGACTAACAGTGAAATGCTTACTTCCTGATGGACCGCCCCCACATCCCCACATCCGCCACGCTGATCCTCAACACAGGGGCCCCTCAGGGGTGCGTGTTCAGCCCCCTCCTGTACTCCCTGTTCACTCATGACTGCACGGCCAGGCACGACTCCAACACCACCATTAAATTTGCCAATGACACAACAGTGGTAGGCCTGATCACCGACAACAATGAGACAGCATATAGGGAGGAGGTCAAAAACCTGGCCGTGTGGTGCCAGGAAAACAACCTCTCCCTCAATGTGGTCAAGACAAAGGAGATGATTGTGGACTACAGGAAAAAGAAGGCCCGAATTCTCATTGACGGGGCTGCAGTGGAGCAGGTTGAGAGGTTGTCCACATCACCAACAAACTAACATGGTCCAAGCACACCAAGACAGTCGTGAAGAGTGTACGACAAAACCTATTCCCCCTCAGGAGACTGAAAAGATTTGGCATGGGTCCCCAGATCCTCAAAAGGTTCTACAGCTGCACCATCGAGAGAATCCTGACTGGTTGCATCACTGCCTGGTATGGCAACTGCTCGGCCTCCGACCGCAAGGCACTACAGATGGTAGTGCGACCTGCCATCCAGGACCTCTTTACCAGGCGGTGTCAGAGAAAGGCCCTAAAAATTGTCTAAGACTCCAGCCACCCTATTCATAGACTGTTCTCTCTGCTACCGCACGCCAAGCGGTACCGGAGCGCCAAATCTAGATCCAAGAGGATTCTAAACAGCTTCTACCCCCAAGCCATAAGACTCCTGATCTAGTCAAATGGCTACCTAGAATTTTTGCATTGCCCTCCCCTCTCCACACCACTGCCACTCTCTGTTATCATCTATGCATAGTCACTTTAATTAACTCTACCTACATGTACATATTACCTCAACTAACCGGTGCCCCCGCACATTGACTCTGTACCGGCACACCCTTGTATATATTGTTATTTTTACTGTTGCTCTTTAGTTACTTGTTACTTTTATCTCTTCTTCTTATCCATATTTTTATAAACTGCACTGTTGGTTAGGGGCTCGTAAGTAAGCATTTCACTGTAAGGTTGTTGTATTCGGCGCATGTGACTAATAACATTTGATTTGATTACTTTACGGGCCATCCCAACAATGCAGAGAGAAAGAAAATAGAGAAATAATAGAAAAGTAATAACATATAATAATAAATACACAATGGGTAACAATAACTTGGCTATATATACGGGGTACCAGTACCGAGTCGATGTGCAGAGGTATGAGGTAATTGAGGTTGATATGTGCAAAACATATAACTAGGAATAGAGTGACTAGGCAACAGGATGGACAATAAACAGTATCAGCAGCGTATGTGAAAAGTAAAAAAAGTATGCAGATAGTTAAATAGTTAACCAAATAGTTACGGGGACTAACGATTTAGCAGTCTGTTCAGGGTCCTGTTGGTTCCAGGCTTGGTGCATAGGTACCGCTTGCCGTGTGGTAACAAAGAGAACGGTTTATGACTTGGGTGGCTGGAGTCTTTGACAATTTTTAGGGCATTCCTCTGACAGCGCCTGGTATAGAGGTCCTGGATGGCAGGGAGCTCGGCCCCAGTGATGTACTGTGCCGTACACACTACCCTTTGTAGCACCTTGCGGTCGGATGCCAAGCAGTGATGCCGCCAGTCAAGATGCTCTCAATGGAGCATCTGTATAACTTTTTCTACAATTGCATGCCAAATATTTTCAGCATCCTGAGGGCCGAAGAGGCATTGTTCTGTCTTTACTTCACAACTGTGTTGGTGTGTGTGGACCATGATAGGTCCTTAGTGATGTGGACACAGAGGAACTTGAAGCTCTCGACCCGCTCCACTACAGCCCTGTCGATGTGAATGGGGGTATACTCGGCCCTCCGTTTCCTGTAGTCCACCATCAGCTCCTTTGTCTTGCTGACGTTGAGGGAGAGGTTGTTGTCCTGGCACCACACTGCCAGGTCTCTGACCTCAATATACTGTAGGCTGATCAGCTCTAAATCAGGTCTACCACCGTAGTGTTGTCAGCAAACTTAATGAATGTTGTTGGAGTCTTGTGTGGCCATGCAGTCGTGGGTGAACAAGAAGTACAGGAGGGGACTAAGCACGCACCCCTGAGGGGACACCATGTTGAGGGTCAGCATGGCGCAGCGGTCTAAGGCACTGCATCTCAGTGCTAGAAGGTCAGTACAGACACCCTGGTTCGAATCCAGGCTGTATCACAACTGGCCATGATTGGGAGTCCCATAGGATGGCACACAGTTGGCCCAGTGTCGTCTGGGTTTGGCTGGTGTGGAGCGTCATTGTAAATTAGAATTTGTTCTTAACTGACTTTCCTAGTCAGGAAGTCCAGGATCAAGTTGCAGAGTGAGATGTTCAGTCCCAGTGTCCTTAGCTTAGTGATGAGTTTGGAGGGCACTATGGTGTTCAATGCTGAGCTGTAGTCAATGAACAGCATTCTCACATGGCTGTTCCTCTTGTCCAGGTGGGAGTGGGCAGTGCGGAGTGCAATAGAGATTTCGTCACCTGTGGATCTGTTCGGTGGAGTGCGAATTGGAGTTGGTCCAGGGTGTCTGGAATGATGGTGTTGGTGTGAGCCATGACCAGCCTTTCAAAGAATTTCATGGCTAGAGATGTGAATGCTACAGGTCGATAGTCATTTAGACAGATTACCTTGGCATTCTTGGGCACAGGGACTATGGTGGGCTGCTTGAAACATGTAGGTATTAACAAAATGGCATGTTTTGAATGAAATGACTGGTGGCTCACTCTACCTGATGAACTGTTACATGAAGTCTTACAATGACAAATAAATAAGGGGCTTATGTACAGGTGCTATTTCAGAACAATGTCATTGGACACCCTAAGCAGCAGAAAGTGCAACCAGCTAGCTTCAGTGACATTATAGTACGAGAGCAAACGTCTTGTATTGGAGTGTGCCAACATAAAATGAGCTTGATAATCAGAACATTTCACGAGCTGAGCTGTCACTCACACGGGCACACAGACACAACCATACACACAGTGTTGGTAGAAATGTCTGTTCGACATGATTCAAGGGATAGTTCACCCAATCTATAAGATATTTGCTTCCTTACCCTGCAAGAGGTCTATGGACAAGGTAAGACATTAATCCATGCTTTGGTTTTGTTTACCTGGCCACTATCCTCAAATGCTAACTTTTTAGCATTACAAAACCAATAGAAGTCAATATCCCCCATGTTAGCATTCTTTGCGCTTCATATCCAAATCATCTTAAAGTTACTATACCCCTAAAGCCATAGGTGCATATTATGCATTATTTAGTCACTATGAATAGCATCAAATACACTATATATACAAAAGTATGTGGACATCCTTTCAAATTAGTGGATTCGGCTATTTCAGCCACACCTGTTGCTGGGGAAGGCCCTTTCCTGTTTCAGCATAACAATGTCCCCGTGCACAAAGCAAGGTACATACAGAAATGGTTTGGAAGAACTTGACTGGCCTGCACAGAGCCCTGACCTCAACCCCATTGAACGATGAATTAGAACGCCGACTGCGAGCCAGGCCTAATCGCCCAACATCAGTGCCCGACCTCACTAATGCTCTTGTGGCTGAAAGGAAGCAAGTCCCCACAGCAATGTTCCAACATCAAGTGGAAAGCCTTCCCAGATGAGTGGAGTCTGATGTAGCAGAAAAGGGAAATTAATTCCCATGATTTTGAAATGATATGTCCGCCGAGCAGGTGTCCACATACTTTTGGTCATGTTGTGTACTTCCTTCAAGGGCAATGGTGTATTCAACTACTTGTCAACAAGTAAAAGCCGTCTTAGTGCATTCAAACAGCTAAAAATGACCCTGCTAGAGGCAAGCCAAGCCCTGTATTTAAAAGACACTGATGAGAAGGGAGAGTTTTTCCTTCCTTTCTCCTCCATATAATGTGTCCTCAGCTACATACGATGAGGCCATCAACGAAAGAGAAACCATGCATGGCAAGGAATGAGAAAGTACTTCCTGCCTCTGTGCTCCAAAACAGGATATGTATGCAATGTATTCAATAAGCTGTAAAGGTAGGGTACGATGACAATGTGCAGTTCACCTCCTCAGCTCAGGAATCATATTATCCTCTTAGTTGTATTTTTGTCCATGCCATTCTGGCAGCTTACTGTATAAAACACATACATTCACGTCATAGACTCCTGTTTTGTTTTTGTTGTTTGTTCTCGCGGCACCTTGTCTGTGTGCATGCTTCTCTTGCTTTGAATGATCTCGTTCCTATACGTGTGGCAGCCGGTATTGTATGTGTGAATGAGGTAGGGGGGATACACAGTGTGTGTGCATGTGTGTTTGTGCCTGCATACGTGCATGTGTGCCTGTATGCGTGCATGTGTGCATATCTGCATGGGTGAGTGTGTGCCTGCACGCAAGTCGTGTGCATGTGTATGTCGAGGAGAGTGGGTTTTAGACAGTGATAATTCTGGTGAAGAGAGGCAGAGGAGGGGTGGGTGGAGAAAGGAGAGCTGAAGAAGACAATGTCAGCGCTGCAGCGGCATCACTGTGTGCCGTATCCATCAGGCTCCCTCCTCCTCCTCCTCCTCCTCCTCCTGCAGTCACTGCTGTTAAAATGCACTGCCAGAGACACACACACACACACACACACACACACAGCCCCCACAGGAAATGGGTTCACTTCCTGGGTTGGCTGCTGGCTGCGCAGGAGTCCACTTTCTCATCCAAGATGAACATGATATTACATGATTACACCACATTATTATATTAGCGGAGGAGGATGCAACCTGGGACTTCCCAATCAATCGCCTTATTCCCTATCTGAGGCAATACTTGTCAACACAATCACACACCCAATAAACAATGGCAGGCATCTACTCCTATTACACAATAATATGGACCTGCACCAATATCCACTTCAATAGTAAAATGCAGATGAGACCAATGTGTAATGCCTAGAGGTCAAGTATAGTCACCTTTTATTAACGGTGCACAACACATTTTACAAAAGAACAGCATTTTAATGTTTGTGCGACGCCGTGTGGTGTTCACCACCAATCCCGGGTGGTTGCCTGTTCTGTTGGCATTGATAACAGGGGTTGTTGTGATGTAATGCTTTGTGTTGCATGTCAAGGCCAGTGGTCGGATGTATTCCCCGGGTCCTGAACGACGTGGCTAAAATAGCATGATCAATGGAGGGGGCGGATCCCCTCTCTAAGGCCACAGTGGAACTTGATAAGAGGGAAAATCAAACAGTGCTTTAAAAAGACTGCGAGGTGGAGGAGAGAGACAGAGAGAGAGAGACAGAGAGAGGGGGGGTGGAGAGAGAGAGGGGGGGACAGAGAGAGAGAGAGAGAGAGAGAGAGAGAGAGAGAAAGGAGGGGCGTTAAGGAAACTGATTTTTTTTAAACTACGAAGGATAAGGGATGGAAAACAGAGGGTAAATAGAGTGTTAGTTATTTGGCTCTTATTCAAAACAAGTAATCTGATATATCACATGAATATTTTATACTGTATAGCCTTATGGTGGGAATTGCGTGTGCTCATGATGTGGTCATTGGCCGTGAGGTAACAAAGCCCTCCCCTTCAATCCCTGTGGTAAGGCAGTAAGGTTGTCAGTGCACACCAAACAGCTGACAATTAGCAAGGTGTCAATATTGCACTGGGAGCTAATTGAGCACAAGGGGCTGTGGTGTCAGTCAGTTGTGTAACACACCTTCACTGTTACTACAAGCTAGCTCAACTAAAGGGCTTTTATAAATATAGTCTCTGTCGCGTTCCTGTATGAGTGGAATATTACATAGTGTATGGCATTGTGGGGAATACAAGTAGAAGCTATTAAAAGCCTGTCCTGAGGTTAGGACCAGCATGTGTTTGTGTGTGTGTGTTGTTGTGTGTGTTTGTGTGTTTTTGTGTGTATGTGTGTGTGAGTACGTGTGCACTACACTAGTTACTTGTGTGTGAGTATGAATGAAGCCTAGAAGGCTAGGGTGACATTGCTTCAAATGACTCATTGAAGTTTTGTTACAACCCTGAAAGCAGCGTTATTGCAGTGTGAATAAAGAACCTGCAACAGGACATTTGACAAATGACAGGGAAGCCTCTTGAATGAGTGGCTTACAGAGGACACCTTGTCTATTGACCCTCCCTGCCTCTCAGATGGTAGAGATAGAGGGAACTTGGAGTACGACCCCTCTATTGTCACAAGATGCATCTCAGAGCACCAGTCTAAGTCACTGCAGAAAAACTTAAAGAGGAAGGGAGCTCTATAGCCATGGTGTTATTATATGGCATTGTGTGTACTGTACACATGTTCAGTGCATATACCTTTTTTAAAGGGTAACTACCTCTCCCAAAATAATGATTTATTCGCTTGTCTTTGTGTATGTGTGTGTGCGCGTGCGCATGTGTGTGTGTGTGTGAATATACAGTGCCTTCGGAAAATATTCAGACCCCTTGACTTTTTTCACATTTTGTGACGTTACATCTTATTCTAAAATGTATTAAATCGTTTTTTCCCCTCATCAATCTACACACAATAACCCATAATGATGAAGCAAAAACAGGTTTTTAGAATTTTTTCAAATGTATAATAAAAAACATATATATATATATATATATATATATTACATGTACATAAGTATTCAGACCCTTTACTCAGTACTTTGTTGAAGTACCTTTGGCAGCAATTACAGCATTTTGGGTATTTTTGGGTATGATGCTACAAGCTTGGCACACCTGTATTTGGGCAGTTTCTCCAATTCTTCTCTGCAGATCCTCTCAAGCTCTGTCAGGTTGGATGGGGAGCATTGCTGCACAACTATTTTCAGGTCTCTCCAGAGATGTTCGATCGGGTTCAAGTCCGGGCTCTGGCTGGGCTACTTGAGGACATTCAGAAACTTGTCCCGAAGCCACTTCTGCATTGTCTTGGTTGTGTGCTTAGGGTCATTGTCCTGTTTGAAGGTGAACCTTCGCCCCAGTCTGAGGTTCTGAGCGCTCTGGAGCAGGGTTTTTTCAAGGTTTTTATGATCTCTCTGTCCAGAGATTCTTGTTTCTCATGGTCTGAGAGTCTTTAGGTGCCTTTTGGCAAACTCCAAGAGGGCTGCCTTTTACTGAGGAGTGGCTTCTGTCTGGCCACTCTACCATAAAGGCCTGATTGGTTTAGTGCTGCAGAGAAGGTTGTCCTTCTGGAAGGTTTCCCCCATCTCCACAGAGGAACTCTTTAGCTCTGTCAGAGTGACCATAGAGTTCTTGGTCACCTCACTGACCAATGCCCGATTGCTCAGTTTGGCCAGGTGGCCAGGTCTAGGAAAAGTCTTGGTGGTTCCAAACTTCTTCCATTTAAGAATGATGGAGGCCACCGTGTTCTTTGGGACCTTCAATGCTTCAGAAATGTTTTGGTACTGTTCCCCAGATCTGTACCTCGACACAATCCTGTCTCGGCGCTCTGAGGACAATTCCTTCGACCACATGGCTTGGTCTTTGCTCTGACATGCACTGTCAACTGTGGGACCTCAATTTAATTTACCACAGGTGGACTCCAATCAAGTTCTGGACACATCTCCAAAAATTGTCAAAACATGTTTTCGCTTTGTCATTAGGGGGTATTGTGTGTAGATTGCTGAAAAAATATATATTTGATCCATTTTAGAATAAGGCTGTAGCCTAACAAAATGTGGAAAAAGTAAAGGGGTCTGAATATTTTCCAAAGGCACTGCATATGTTCATGCCCATGGAAGCCATTGTGAGCTAGAGGGTGGTGTGTCAGTGCATACCGATTCAAGGGCTTGTGGCTGATAAGATGTGTCAGTGACTTAAATCACTGGTACATCAGAAGTTAGGAAGAAGGCTTCTTCCCTATGCATGCTAAGCAAACACCCCTATCATTGGCTTACTCACTGCAATGCAGATGTGAATCTACCCACAATCTACATTTAATCCAAAGTGGCACAATTTAAAAGTTCTCTCATATTATCTAGGCCTCTTATTTTAAATTCAACCTACCATAGTCTAAAGACAATTTAGGCTGTTCAAGAAATAACCCTCAATGTGTCTTTCAAATCGGTGTGCTTATACAGCCTTCCTATGCTAGTGAGTCTACAAAAACCGGCCAACCTACCACACAGATATTTTTTCACTGAAACAGTATATTATTATTTTGACCTCTAACACCACAAGTGAATTCCACTGTATCAAAAATAATAGATTAGGTTACATATCCTGTATTAATGCAATTGACAAATGAATACACTTTGCTTTTAGCAATCATTACAGAATTAAAATGTAATTTCACCTTTGTAAAGATTTTAATATAGCTAATACATGTTTAATAAATGATATTTTAATAAAATGCCATGGTGTTGTAGCGAACGGAGGGCGCAGGAAGCGAACTGGGTCTCTGGAAAGGCACACCACGTATACATCGTACCAATAGGGTTAACTCACTTTGTGGAATTGTAATGTGGCTCATATAACGAGGGCTACACTGCCCCATCCGAGGAGGAAGGTACGTCCCCATGCTTCGACTAACTTAAGTCTCACGATGCAATCCGATGGCCCCACGGCCCCCATCCCACTTCTGACACCGATATAGCTAACGAGGGGCGTGGGAAGCGAACCCGGGCCTCTGTGAAAGGCATACAACCTACGCATCGTACCAATATGTTAACTCGATGGGAATTGTAACTTGGCTCATATAGCGTGGGTCGCTACAGTATATTACTTATAATTACCTAAGCCAATTAGAAGTTAGGGTAGTTCAACTAGGCTATTTGTTTTGGATTTATCTGATTCATCTGTCTGTAACCGCATGCATTCCAAACGGCTGTTGTCTATGACGTCCGTAAGCAGGTTTGAGAACCTGTCTGAATTGAATCCAAATGGTAACACATTGATACTCAATATTTTGGCGAATATACAAGTGTTAGGACGACATGTCATGTCGTCGTGTATGTCAACCGAAGACTTGATTTAGTATAGTATCAAGAACTTTGTGCTGATGGAGACAATAGTAAATAGTTCATTTAATGCGGGAGAGACCATCCACAGCACTGAAAGGTGATTCTGTGAAACGATCGAGGCGCAAACGTCTTGGTTTTGCTCATAATGTAACACAGTCCAGGAAATAGGCTATACTTAGGAGTTAAAGAAGCAATTTGAGGCTTTGCTTATCGTCATTGCTCGAGAGGAATCAAGCTCATAGTGCATTGAATGCTTGGAGACCGATGACTATCCCGATGTCACAGTGGTTTCGACTCACTCAATCATATGCACTTCAACATACAGCGCATGCTTTCACCTTTGCTTTCGCCTATTCTTTGGGAGTGCTTCCAGGATATTTTTTTTGATCACACACTTGCACACAGGTACGTAACTATATTAGATTACATTGATGTTTCGCTTCCGTGTGTTTGCTGAGGGTTTTGAATGGCAGCCGAGTCGAGGAGTTTGAGTAGGAATATGAGCAAATACGAACCTATTAACCTACTCGAGACTATATCAAACAAACAAACACAACAAACACAATAAACGTTCCATTATCAATAGTCTGTATCAATAACGACATTAGTACGTGGTTATATCGTATGGGTTTGATAGAGCTGCCCTAATACAGGCTACCTTTGCTTTGTCATATTCTTGAAAATGTGAAGTTGAAAAGGTTGCTCTGTTATCATGCAACATCAAAACCCAAGGGATTAATCCGTTTGGAGGAACGATATTGGAAGAGCTTGGTTGACTAGATTCATTATTGTTGTTTTATAATCATAGTCAATTATTAAATGGCTATTTAATATACTTTGATGTTTGTTCCTTAAAACAGGCAGAGACAGAGGAAAGCACATCCATATTAGGAAGTCAAATGTCCTACATTTAGGCCTAATAGACATGCCATAGCTGTCATTTAGTTAGAAGAACATGGCACAAATGTCATGCGTTCATAAGAGCTGATTTTGAGATCGTACCCAAAAGTCCCCAACAACTTAAATAGCCTACCATCAAAATTAGTTGGAGCTCATTAACATGTGGCGGGGGTGGGGAGTCGAAAGATGCGGGCTGGGTGGGGGTGTCGGAATCAGCACAACTTTTGAACCACATGGTATTCATGTTTTATTGTCCTTTATAAACTTCAATAAACCATTGTGGACGTATGTCCTATGCTCTACATGGGGAAGCCTAAATCTCCTATACATGGAGATGTGTGTGACATTGTGGAAGGAAGAAAAGCAGGAGGGCTGTGCCTTAACAATCACAAACTAGTGTCCACGTAGCGCAAGGGAGCATATCACAAGTCTGCGCACATATTTCCGGCAATTAGGCTACGCGTAGCCTATTCAAACCTATTCAAACCTACTGTGCCTATAGCCTTTACCGAATTCTGCCAGTAAATAAAACCAGTCAAATATGTAAATCCATGTTAAATGTTTTTTTTGTATATATATATATATATATATATATATATATATATATATATATTTTTTTTTTTTAAACATGGATTTACATATTTGACTGGTTTTATTTACTGGCAGAATTCGGTAAAGGCTATAGGCACAGTACCCAAATCTATTGCCGTATAGGCTAACAATGAAACATGAAGGCCTCAACAATTTAAGCCAGCTGTGGGTTAGTATGCAATGCATAATTTTGATTCAACTTTTCTGTTTCCCTTTTTTCAATCGAGCAGCCTGTCCTCGGTTCTAGTTGCAGGGACGTCACCCGCGGGTGCTCTACATTCTTAGCGCAAGTGACACGAGAGAGAGAGAGAGAGAGAGAGAGAGAGAGAGAGAGAGAGCGGGTGACAGACAGGGAGACAGACAGACAGAGAGAGAGAGAGAGAGAGAGAGAGCGGGTGACAGACAGGGGCAGACAGACAGACAGACAGGGAGAGGAGAGAGAGAGAGAGAGAGAGAGCATGGAACCTGTACAGTCCTACGGCAACAAGAGAGCAGCGCGAGGAAAGTACGCGAGAAACGTTTCATGCAATGGAACTAATAATTCATAGAATAAAAAATATGATAGCGGAACCGGCACTCTCGAAATAGTGCCCCAAGTAGTCTAGGCTAGGCCTATCTGGAGTAATTCCCTCATATTGCATAACCATACCTCTCCTAAGGGAAAACGGTTGTCCACTGTCTTACTGGGAAGGAAGTCGCTAAATACATATTATTGTTCCTGGTTGCAGGTCTGAATGGTATTATAGCCTCAGACAGACTTCTTCGACTGGCTAAAGACTCAAAGCATTAATTTCCTTGCCCCTGTGAATACAGTGTTACTTGATGAGGAATGGGAGTGGTCATTAAATTAGGCTACTATTTAGTTTTATTTGCTTGTGCCCTGATTTGAAGAATGTCATAACATCAAAACATGGCTGTTTTGTTTCGAGGACATTGCAACAATGTATCAGTATAGCAGTGTACTTGTCTGGCTACATTTCGGCAACAATGTAGTGTACAATCATTAAGTGTTTTGAATGACCCTGCATGCTGAAAAAAGTTATGATGTAGTCCTACAACAAGACAAAACTTGAAAGATGGAAAATAACTTGACATGTTTGATACAAAGCAGACTTTAGCAGGCTAATAACAGTGCAGTGGTCAGCATTGGGGACAGTTGCCTTAGCCTTGCACACCTGTTTTACAGGATGCAGTTGTCATCTCTGGCGGAGTCAGGTTTCAGACGTATAGGACAATTGTATTCACCTTTCAAAAGTCCGCTGATGAAAACAGTTTTTTGAGATCCACAATCTCTTCCGTGACATTTGGACATGATTGTAACACATGACGTAGCCTAATTGCATTCTCCTTCAGAATTGAGTAGCCAATGAAATGAAATGATCATCCACTGGAGCGCCACCTGACGTAATAGGACTACATATTATCTTCAAATTCATTACAGTAAAAAGGTATCCATCCAACCTTTTTATCAGAGTAAATTACATGTCGCATAAAAAAATTTCATGACAGGCCTGATGGAAACATCATATTTGTTGGTAAACTTTCCAAATGTCAACTAAACAAATACTCTAGGCAAGGTGGGATCTTTTTGTGTTGGTAAAAATGTTTGTGCGTAAAACGCTTTTGTGCGCAAATATTGATATAATAACCTTTATATCGAAGTCAATTTGGAGTCACGAAATGAGATGTTATTTAGTCCTCCCACTACGACTCGGGAAAGCATGCAGTTTAGTAAGATACAGATGAAATAACAGGTTGGTGAAAGTGCAAGGTGGCAAGCAACATCCAACAACAACAACAACATCCACCTTTTCAATAAATATTGAGCGTCTTATTCCGGTGACATGATGATCAATGCTTGGCTGCAGTTTAACAAATAAACATAATCTCGCTCTTTTGTCCGTAATAATCTCATCATGTAGGCTATACCTGCACTGTATACGCAATCTGTTGGCTAGAGCGCATGTGCATGTGCACGTGCTAATACCGGAGTGGACACATTAGCTAAATAAAGCAACACATTTTTCTTTTGTGACAAAACCATTAGTAGAGTTGAAAATGCGATGGAAACCCTTTTCATTTGCATTTTTTATTAGGTACATGGGAATTTAACCTTCTATGGCATGATTTTTATTAATTTATTTTTTTTTGGGGGGGGGGGGGGAACAATGTGCTACGAGGGTACTGAAACACCAAGGTTTTCTATAATACATATAAGTGGAATAAGGAAAACAAGCAATATATGCATTAGAAAAAGTTTTATTTTGACAAACATAAATCCACAAATGGTTCCAACCAATCACAATTAGAAGCTTTAAAGTCAAAACATCAAACAATCAAATGAACAAACTACTACTAATTACAACTAACACCTCATGTATAAATGATTCTCACATTTCATATGAACATATAAACCAACATCCAAATGACTGTGTGTTTGTGATGTGTGGAGGGGTTAGCCTGTGTGTGCGGGTATATGTGCGAGTGTGTGCGTGTGTTTCAGTGTGTCTGTGATGCGTGGGTTATTGTTTGAATCAGTGTTACTCTTTTTGACAAAGCACACTTTGATTTCCTATTCTGTGTGGAACCTCAGGAAGCAGTTGCTGGTGGATGTGAAACAGAGGTGGACATCTCATTTCCGCCACTTGGCTTTTGGTGTACATGTGCACCCTGGTACCTTGCATCCCCCCTTCTTTTCAGCTATAATCATCCAGTAGGCTGTGGCATCCAGGCACACATCAGGGACTGGAATTGGAGCAGCAGGTCCTTTTCTCCTCTTCTCCCCATACTCACCAGCAATTGTGGAACCTCGACGACCTTTCTTGCTCCCGACTCTTTCCACTTTTGCATAGGCCTTCAGCGATGTATGGCTTGAAGGTATGCAGCTTAATTTGTTCCTTCTTTCTCATGCCAGTGCCTTCACAATCTCTTCGGTAGAGCAGCCAGGTGGTCACGATGATCATATCCAGGAAGTGGAACACCAGCCGGGGGTACCACTTCTTTTATCTGATTTTGTTCCGATACAGTGCAATCACTGAGTCAAGCAGATCCACCCCACCCATATTCTTGTTGTATTCTTTCACCACAGCAGGGCAGGGGACTTTGGTGATCATCTTTCGCTTGCGATCCCACCTGTCAACCTCGGTGACTGGGTGGGCTCCAGTGTAATCACTCAGAAGGGTCACTGAGCGGTTATCGTACCACTTCACAATGTGCAAGGTGGTTTCTCCAACCATGGCCATCTTCTGTTCAAAAGATCCACGTCCTGCTCTCTTCAGCTCAGCATCGCACATCAAGTCAATGCCTGGTAGTCTGTTGCCATGAACAGTACCAGTGCAGTGAATTCCCTGCTGAGCCAGTGTGAGCACGAGGGACACTCGTAAACCAGTTGTCGAAGAAGAGCTTGTAGTTCTCTTGCTTGGGTATAGGCTGGGCCAGGCAGTGGACAATGTTGCCACTTGCTCCCACATCTGCTAGCTCGAGGTTGTGCAACTCTCCCTTAGATTTCTAAGTTGTGTGGGACACCATCAGAGCCAGCCAAGATGAGTATCTTGTAGCTTCAATCTATTTCTTCCCTTGAATGGGACCATCTGCTCATCAACAGCCAGCTTCTCACCCATTGGGATTGACGTCAGTTTTGAGGTTAGATGAGTGACCAGTGGTCGGTTCTTGTGGAGTGGATCATCATTTTCCTCCTGTCTCTCTTCATTGTTACTGAATTGCAGGGATTTTTTGATGGCCTCCTATCTATTCAGTATCATGGTGCCAGCTACTTGGGACACTGGGCAGGCTTTGTTCCAAAACATGCGGGTGCCTGGTAAACCAAACAATGACATGTACACCACAATACCCAGGAACTGCTCCAATTATTTTGTTGTGAGGTTAAGGGGCTTGTTTGCGTTACATTATATCACATATAGATTTGACTGCCCTACAATAACTTCCAGAATGTCTTCAGAGAAAAACTGCTTGAAGTACATATATCATCAGATCTTGAAAGCAGTTCCTGCCATTCTGAGTAAGCATTGAAGTATGCGTTATGGGGTGTTCTGCACCAGGGTAGGCGTGGAAGATCAACCTCTGCTACATCTTCATCCTCAGTCTCAGTCTCATTGTCAACAGACATATACCCATCTTCATCCACTGGCACACACACACACACACACACACACACACACACACACACACACACACACACACACACACACACACACACACACACACACACACACACACACACGTTACTTTGCTGACTGACCCCTAACTGACCCCTGACCTCCTAACTGTCTCTCAAACCTGATTCGGGGATCCACTCTTCCTGACTCTCCTCAAGCTCACTGTCCTCACTGTCAGAGGGAATGACCCTAACTGCTTGATCATGTTCCTTCCGCCTATAAAATGTTCTTGTGTCCATTTCCTGTAAGTATCAGTAGATAGTAAAGTAAATACATTGACTATGGTCATAATTATGCATTCAAGCACATCTCCACACTTTAGCATGATATTGCCTAAACAAAAGTGGTCTAACTGCACAATGTTGCCCTGAGGCAACGAACCAAAAAACACAGTTTTAGTATATAAATAAAAACGAAATAAGTCTTTAAACAATCAAATATACTCCTTTACATACTCATGCACATGTATATATACACTGCTCAAAAAAATAAAGGGAACACTTAAACAACACAATGTAACTCCAAGTCAATCACACTTCTGTGAAATCAAACTGTCCACTTAGGAAGCAACACTGATTGACAATACATTTCACATGCTGTTGTGCAAATGGAATAGACAACAGGTGGAAATTATAGGCAATTAGCAAGACACCCCCAATAAAGGAGTGGTTCTGCAGGTGGGGACCACAGACCACTTCTCAGTTCCTATGCTTCCTGGCTAATGTTTTGGTCACTTTTGAATGCTGGCGGTGCTTTCACTCAAGTGGTAGCATGAGACGGAGTCTACAACCCACACAAGTGGCTCAGGTAGTGCAGCTCATCCAGGATGGCACATCAATGCGAGCTGTGGCAAGAAGGTTTGCTGTGTCTGTCAAGCGTAGTGTCCAGAGCATGGAGGCGCTACCAGGAGACAGGCCAGTACATCAGGGGACATGGAGGAGGCCGTAGGAGGGCAACAACCCAGCAGCAGGACCGCTACCTCCGCCTTTGTGCAAGGAGGAGCAGGAGAAGCACTGCCAGAGCCCTGCAAAATAACCTCCAGCAGGCCACAAATGTGCATGTGTCTGCTCAAACGGTCAGAAACAGACTCCATGAGGGTGGTATGAGGGCCCGACGTCCACAGGTGGGGGTTGTGCTTACAGCCCAACACCGTGCAGGACGTTTGGCATTTGCCAGAGAACACCAAGATTGGCAAATTCGCCACTGGTGCCCTGTGCTCTTCACAGATGAAAGCAGGTTCACACTGAGCACGTGACAGACGTGACAGAGTCTGGAGACGCCGTGGAGAACGTTCTGCTGCCTGCAACATCCTCCAGCATGACCGGTTTGGCGGTGGGTCAGTCATGGTGTGGGGTGGCATTTCTTTGGGGGGCCGCACAGCCCTCCATGTGCTCGCCAGAGGTAGCCTGACTGCCATTAGGTACCGAGATGAGATCCTCAGACCCCTTGTGAGACCATATGCTGGTGCGGTTGGCCCTGGGTTCCTCCTAATGCAAGACAATGCTAGACCTCATGTGGCTGGAGTGTGTCAGCAGTTCCTGCAAGAGGAAGGTATTGATGCTATGGACTGGCCCGCCCGTTCCCCAGACCTGAATCCAATTGAGCACATCTGGGACATCATGTCTCGCTCCATCCACCAACGCCACGTTGCACCACAGACTGTCCAGGAGTTGGCGGATGCTTTAGTCCAGGTCTGGGAGGAGATCCCTCAGGAGACCATCCGCCACCTCATCAGGAGCATGCCCAGGCGTTGTAGGGAGGTCATACACGCACGTGGAGGCCACACACACTACTGAGCCTCATTTTGACTTGTTTTAAGGACATTACATCAAAGTTGGATCAGCCTGTAGTGTGGTTTTCCACTTTAATTTTGAGTGTGACTCCAAATCCAGACCTCCATGGGTTGATAAATTGGATTTCCACTGATTACTTTTGTGTGATTTTGTTGTCAGCACATTCAACTATGTATAGAAAAAATAATTTATTAAGATTATTTCTTTCATTCAGATCTAGGATGTGTTGTTTAAGTGTTCCCTTCATTTTCTTGAGCAGTATATTTTTTATATAAAGTTATTTCAATTTAAACATGTTAAAAAGTGATTTTATCTTACCAATTGGTGGCTCTGTGTCCCATGCGGCTTTGCTTCCTGAAAGGACTGCTCCACCCCCAGACAAAAGGCCACACCCACTTCAGCCCCTTATTTCGTTGGACACAGACATGTCAGGTGATATATATACTGCTCAAAAAAATAAAGGGAACACTTAAACAACACAATGTAACTCCAAGTCAATCACACTTCTGTGAAATCAAACTGTCCACTTAGGAAGCAACACTGATTGACAATAAATTTCACATGCTGTTGTGCAAATGGAATAAACAACAGGTGGAAATTATAGGCAATAAGCAAGACACCCCCAATAAAGGAGTGGTTCAGCAGGTGGTGACCACAGACCACTTCTCAGTTCTTATGCTTCCTGGCTGATGTTTTGGTCACTTTTGAATGCTGGCGGTGCTTTCACTCTAGTGGTAGCATGAGACAGAGTCTACAACCCACACAAGTGGCTCAGGTAGTGCAGCTCATCCAGGATGGCACATCAATGCGAGCTGTGGCAAGAAGGTTTGCTGTGTCTGTCAGCGTAGTGTCCAGAGCATGGAGGCGCTACCAGGAGACAGGCCAGTACATCAGGAGACGTGGAGGAGGCCGTAGGAGGGCAACAACCCAGCAGCAGGACCGCTACCTCCACCTTTGTGCAAGGAGGAGCAGGAGGAGCACTGCCAGAGCCCTGCAAAATGACCTCCAGCAGGCCACAAATGTGCATGTGTCTGCTCAAATGGTCAGAAACAGACTCCATGAGGGTGGTATGAGGGCCCGACGTCCACAGGTGGGGGTTGTGCTTACAGCCCAACACGTGCAGGACGTTTGGCATTTGCCAGAGAACACCAAGATTGGCAAATTCGCCACTGGCGCCCTGTGCTCTTCACAGATGAAAGCAGGTTCACACTGAGCACGTGACAGACGTGACAGAGTCTGGAGACGCCATGGAGAACTTTCTGCTGCCTGCAACATCCTCCAGCATGTCCGGTTTGGCGGTGGGTCAGTCATGGTGAGGGGTGACATTTCTTTGGGGGGCCACACAGCCCTCCATGTGCTCGCCAGAGGTAGCCTGACTGCCATTAGGTACCGAGATGAGATCCTCAGACCCCTTGTGAGACCATATGCTGGTGCGGTTGGCCCTGGGTTCCTCCTAATGCAAGACAATGCTAGACCTCATGTGGCTGGAGTGTGTCAGCAGTTCCTGCAAGAGGAAGGCATTGATGCTATGGACTGACCCGCCCGTTCCCCAGACCTGAATCCAATTGAGCACATCTGGGACATCATGTCTCGCTCCATCCACCAACGCCACGTTGCACCACAGACTGTCCAGGAGTTGGCGGATGCTTTAGTCCAGGTCTGGGAGGAGATCGCTCAGGAGACCATCCGCCACCTCATCAGGAGCATGCCCAGGCGTTGTAGGGAGGTTATACAGGCACGTGGACGCCACACACACTACTGATCCTCATTTTGACTTGTTTTAAGGACATTACATCAAAGTTGGATCAGCCTGTAGTGTGGTTTTCCACTTTAATTTTGAGTGTGACTCCAAATCCAGACCTCCATGGGTTGATAAATTGGATTTCCATTGATTATTTTTGTGTGATTTTGTTGTCAGCACATTCAACTATGTAAAGAAAAAAGTATTTAATAAGATTATTTCTTTCATTCAGATCTAGGATGTGTTGTTTAAGTGTTCCCTTTATTTTTTTGAGCAGTGTATATATATATATATCTATACATATATATATATATATATATATATATATATATATATATATATATATATATATATATATATATATATATTTAGATTTTAGAATATAAACTGTAGCGAATTGGATGGAAACCTAGCTACTAACCACGCTTCCATCCACAGTTGTTATGCAAGTAAAGTCATACCATATGAAAAAAAAAATATTGACAGCTGTGATTTCCTAAATGTCGACAGATCATTTTTCGTTTGAAATTGGTGGTGGAAAAGCCTTTATGAGAAATTTTGATATGATAACCATCATATTCGATGTAAACTTGAAGTCACGTGATGATATGGTGTCTGGTCCTCCCACTATGATTTGAGAAACCATGCAGTTTATTAGGCTACAGATTAAATAAGTTATTATGCACTTCACAGGGTGGTGAAAGTGCACAGTGATTTTGATGCTTTCCTATAAATATCGAGGGTCTTATTCTGGTGACATGATGATTGAGGCTTGACTGCCATTTGACAAATACAAATATTCTCGCTCTTATCCATAATAATCTCAACATGTAGACTAGCCTACCCGCACAAACCACCCACATTGTATCTGCGAGCTGTCTGCTAAAGTGCATGTGCCAAGACCACAGTAGGCACATTTGCTATTTAACTCAACAGCTTTTGTGACAAAACTCTCAGTAGAGTTGAAAATGCAATGGAAACACATTGAACTTTCAATTTGTTTTCGGTACATGAAAACGTAAGTGAAAAAGTAAATTTTGTGTGCACTATGTCATCATTGACTGACTATTTTCTGCAACAAGTCCGTTTGGTAGAAACACGTCAATGGTGTTCTTTATGTGGAATTTAGAATATTCACATGAAAATCTGTCGCCAATTGAATGGAAATCGAGCTTGTGACTCAATGCGATAGATTTGTATGGCTTTGTGAGAATGACACTTGACAGGCACATTTACTAGTCTTTCTGTAAGTTTACAATTTTACAAGAGTAGGGGATGTTATTGTTGTTGTTTCAGTTGAATTAAAGTCTGACATGTATTGAAATATTATTATCTTAATAGTCTAAAGCTAAAGTACAGTACCAGTCAGAAGTTTGGACACACCTACTCATTCAAGGGTTTTTCTTCATTTTTACTATTTTCTACATTGTAGAATATTAGTGAAAACATCAAAACTATGAAATAACACGTGATGGTGATGGTGGTTTGCTGGTGACACTGTCTGTGATTTATTTAGAATTCAAGGCACACTTAACCAGCATGGCTACCACAGCATTCTGCAGCGATATGCCATCCCATCTGATTTGCGCTTTAATTAGTTTTTTTATTTCACCTTTATTTAACCACGTAGGCTAGTTGAGAACAAGTTCTCATTTAAAACTGCGACCTGGCCAAGATAAAGCAAAGCAGTGTGACACAAACAACAACACAGAGTTACACATGGAATAAACAAACATACAGTCAATAATACAATAGAAAAAAGTCTATAGACAGTGTGTGCAAATGAGGTAGGATAAAAGAGGTAAGGCTATAGGCTATAGTGGTGAAATAGTTACCATATAGCAATTAAACACTGGAGTGATAGATGTGCAGAAGATGAGTGTGCAAGTAGAGATACTGGGGTACAAAGGAGCAAAATAAATAAAATATATAACAGTATGGGGATGAGGTAGTTGGATGGGCTATTTACAGATGGGCTATGTACAGATGCAGTGATCTGTGAGCTGCTCTGACAGCTGGTGCTTAAAGTTAGTGAGGGAGCTATGAGTCTCCAACTTCAGTGATTTTTGGAGTTCGTTCCAGTCATTGGCAGCAGAGAACTGGAAGGAAAGGCGGCCAAAGGAGGAATTGTCTTTGGGGGTAACGAGTGAAATATACTGTTGGAGCGCGTGCTACGGGTGGGTGCTGCTATGGTGACCAGTGAGCTGAGATAAGGCGGGGCTTTACCTAGCAAAGACTTATGCTTGACCTGGAGCCAGTGGGTTTGGTGACGACTATGAAGCGAGGGCCAGCCAACGAGAGCACACAGGTCGCAGTGGTGGGTAGTATATGGGGCTTTGGTGACAAAACGGATGGCACTGTGATAGACTGCATCCAATTTGCTGAGTAGAGTGTTGGAGGCTATTTTGTAAATGAAGAGTGTTGGAGGCCACGTAAGGAGAGTTGTATAGCATTGAAACTCATCTGGAGGTTAGTTAACACAGTGTCCAAAGAAGGTCCAGAAGTATACAGAATGGTGTCGTCTGCATAGAGGTGGATCAGAGAATCACCAGCAGCAGGAGCGACATCATTGATGTATACAGAGAAAAGAGTCGGCCCGAGAATTAAACCATGTGGCACCCCCATAGAGACTGCCAGAGGTCCGGATAACAGGCCCTCCGATTTGACACACTGAACTCTGTCTGAGAAGTAGTTGGTGAACCAGGCGAGGCAGTCATTTGGAAACCAAGGCTGTTGAGTCTGCCGATAAGAATGTGGTGTCGAAGAGTGTTGACTGAGTCGAAAGCCTTGGCCAGGTTGATGAATACAGCTGCACAGTATTGTCTCTTATTGATGGCGGTTATGATATCGTTTAGGACCTTGAGCGTGGCTGAGGTGCACCCATGACCAGCTTGGAAACCAGATTGCATAGCAGAGAAGGTACGGTGGGATTTGAAATGGTGATCTGTTTGTTAACTTGGCTTTCAAAGACCTTAGAAAGGCATGGTAGGATAGATATTGGTCTGTAGCAGTTTGGGTCTAGAGTGTCTCCCCCTTTGAAGAGATGGATGACTGTGGCAGCTTTCCAATCTTTGGGGATCTCAGATGATACGAAAGAGAGGTTGAACATGCTAGTAATAGGGGTTGCAACAATTTCGGCAGATCATTTTAGGAAGAGAGGGTCCAGATTGTCTAGCCCGGCTAATTTGTAGGGGTCCAGATTTTGCTGCTCTTTCAGAACATCAGCTATCTGGATTTGGGTGAAGGAGAAATGGGGGAGGCATGGGCAAGTTGCTGTGGGAGGTGCAGGGCTGTTGATCGGGGTTGGGGTAGCCAGGTGGAAAGCATGGCCAGCCATAGAAAAATGCTTATTGAAATTCTCAATTATCGTGGATTTATCGGTGGTGACAGTATTTCCTAGCCTCAGTGCAGTGGGCAGCTGGGAGGAGGTGCTGTTATTCTCCATGGACTTTACAGTGTTCCAGAACTTTTTGGAGTTTGTGCTACAGGATGCAAATTTCTGTTTGAAAAGGCTAGTCTTTGCTTTCCTAACTGCCTGTGTATATTCGTTCCTAACTTCCCAGAATAAGTTGCATAATGCTTGGGCTATTCGATGCTAATGCAGTATGCCACAGGATGTTTTTGTGCTGGTCACGGGCAGTCAGGTCTGGAGTGAACCAAGGGCTATATCTGTTCCTGGTTCTACATTTTTTGAATGGGGCATGCTTATTTAAGATGGTGAGGAAAGCACTTTTAAAGAATAACCAGGCATCCTCTACTCACGGAATGAGGTCAATATCCTCCCAGGTCGATTAGAAATGCCTGCTCACTGAAGTGTTTTAGGGAGCATTTGACAGTGATGAGGGGTGGTTGTTTGACCGCAGACCCATTACAGACGCAGGCAATGAGGCAGTGATCGCTGAGATCCTGGTTGAAGACAGCAGAGGTATATTTGGAGGGCAGGTTGGTTAGGATGATATCTATGAGGGTGCCCGTGTTTACGGATTTGGGGTTGTACCTGGTAGGTTCATTGATCATTTGTGTGAGATTGAGGGCATCAAGCTTAGATTGTAGGATGGCCGAGTTGTTAAGCATGTCCCAGTTTAGGTCACCTAACAGCACAAGCTCTGAAGATAGATGTGGGGCAATCAATTCACATATGGTGTCCAGGGCACAGCTGGGGGCAGAAGGTGGTCTATAGGAAGCGGCAATGGTGAAAGACTTGTTTCTGGAAAGGTGGATTTTTAAAAGTAGAAGGTCATTGTTTGGGCACAGACCTGGATAGTAAGACAGAACTCTGCAGGCTATCTCTGCTGTAGATTGCAACTCCGCCCCCTTTGGCAGTTCTATCTTGTCGGACAATGTTATAGTTAGGGATGGATATTTCAGGGTTTTTGGTGGTCTTCCTAAGCCAGGATTCAGACACGGCTAGGACATCCAGGTTGGCAGAGTGTGCTAAAGCAGTGAATAAAACAAACTTAGGGAGGAGGCTTCTAATGTTAACATGCATGAAACCAAGGCTTTTACGGTTACAGAAGTCAACAAATGAAAGCGCCTGGGGAATGGGAGTGGAGCTAGGCACTGTAGGGCCTGGATTAACCTCTACATCACCAGAGGAACAGAGGAGGAGTAGGATAAGGGTGCGGCTAAAGGCTATAAGAACTGGTCGTCTAGTACGTTCGGAACAGAGAGTAAAAGGAGCAGGTTTCTGGGCACAGTAGAATAGATTCAAGGCATAATGTACAGACAAAGGTATGATAGGATGTGAATACAGTGGAGGTTAACCTATGCATTGAGTGACGATGAGAGAGATATTGTCTCTAGAAACATCATTTTAAACAGGTGAGGTCACCGCATGTGTGGGAGGTGGATCTAAAGGGTTAGCTAAGACATATTGAGCAGGGCTAGAGGCTCTACAGTGAAATAAGGCAATAATCACTAACCAAAACAGCATTGGACAAGGCATATTGACATTAGGGAGAGGCATGCGTAGCCGAGTGATCATACTATACCTATTTTGCCAATTGGCCTGGACCCTTTTACTACACAGAGTCCTGCTGATCCATAACGACTGGTCTGCCGACGTAACCACACGAGGGGGCTACAACAGATTTATTCCGTTGCGACGTCCCCCTAAGGCCCTTCTGCTAGCTTGCTTTCCCCGGCCCGCTAGCTGTCTAAATCGCTACTCACTGGCCCAAGAAATTGGCCGATGGGCCTCTTCAGCTAACAGTCCGATATGCTCTAGACAGCTAGCGGGCCGCGGCTAGCAGGCTAACAGATGGGCATTCAGGGGATGTCATGACGGAGGAGTCTGTTGAAAAACCCCCTTGGGCAGATTACGTCGGTAGTCCAGTCATGATGGATTGTCGGGGCTCCGTATCGGCAGTAAAAGGGGTCAAAGCCAATTGGAAAAATAGGTATTGTAGCCCAAGGATGGACCTCTTCAGCTAGCCGGGGGATGGGCCTAGCGTAGGCTAGCTCCAGGCTAATTGGTGCTTGCTTCAGGACAGAGACGTTAGCCAGGAGTGGCCACTCGGATAGCAGCTAGCTAGCAGCGATGATCCAGGTGAAAAGGTTCAGAGCTTGCGATAGGAATCCAGAGATATGGAGAAAAATACGTCCGATATGCTCTGGTTGGAATCGCGCTGTGCAGACTGGCAAGAGTTTTCCGGGCTAAAGGTTAGCTGATGACCGCTAGCTGTGGCTAGCTGACTACTAGCTAGTAGCGAGTTAGCTGGCTCGGTTCTGTTTGGGGTTCCGGTTCTAAAGTAAAGAAAATAGCAGATCCATACCACATTGGGTTAGGCGGATTGCGGGAGAGTATGTTGAAGTTGAGGTTAAGAGAAATATAAAAAATATATATACACGGGACACGACAAGACGAAGACAAAGACGTCTGACTGCTACGTCATCTTGGAAAGCCAAATCCATTTAAGGATCAACTTTGTAGCAACATACCACGATCCACAGCTGACCCTGTTGGAGCTCCAAAAATGCAGAGCTTCACAAAAGAATGCCACTGGTGGAAAAGCCTGTTGCAATGTTTTATATTCATGAATTCACACAGTGGCTCATACAGTACATGACCGAACAGAGATTTTATTTGATTGGGAAAGGGGGATGCCTAGTCAGTTGCTCAACTGAATGCATTCAACCAAAATGTGTCTTCCGCGTTTAACCCAACCCCTCTGAATCAGAGATATGCGGGGGGCTGCCTTAATAAACATCCAAGTCATCGGCACCCAGGGAGCAGTTGTTGTTTGGGGTCAATTGCCTTGCTCAAGGGCGGAATGGCCAATATTTCCACCTTGCTGGCTCAGAGATTCCAACCAGCGACCGTTCAGTTACTGGCCCAATGCTTTTAACCACCAGGCTACCTGCCTTTTACCATCATGCATTTTTTGACTCCAAATGAATGATGAATAAAATAAATAAATTGAAACATTCGTTTTTCTGTACAACTTTACTTTCCATCTCTTGGCTTATCACACTTAAACTTTACACACTGTACCATGAAATGTCTTTCAAAGACGTTTTGTCATAGTTCCCCCTCCCTTTCTCTATCTGTAGGAGTCAAATTAGTGATTTCATTTTTTTGTTGACCCGAACGTGTTTTATCGGCCTATGTGAAACAATGAGGACAAGGGAGGCCTTTGTGGTGGCTGCAATGCATTTTTAACTCATGTGAATGGTGCCTCACATTCCACAGCAGCAGGCCCTAGCTGAATGGCACCAGTAACTCCCTCTGCTGTTTTCATTACTGATTACTCTGTTGGGCTTTTTGCAACACACACACACACACACACACCCACACACCCCACACACCACACACACACACACACACACACACACACACACACACACACACACACACACCCACACACCACACACCACACACCCACACACACACACACACACACACACACACACACACACACACACACACACACACACACACACACACAGGAACCATACACGTCTTAATATATCTTATATCATGTCATTATGGAAAATCCATAGAACCCTATTCGGAGATACTGGTTATGCATCTTAATTTCCTGTGTATCCAGTCTCTTTGTCCGGATAAAAGACACACAGTTGTGTGTCTTTTGTTTCCTCAATTTGTGTCTAGCATGGCGACACCTTTATGGGCTAGTCTGATGTGGTTAACACACCACACCTCTACTACAGTCTAGGATATATAAGATACCTAATGTTGTTGCATAACCTGTATCCAGAGTAGAAAATACTTCCTATAGTCTTTTATCCATACACACAGTGTTGACTCATTTCTTTGTGGCTTACTTGGCTTGGGTAAAACAGCTAAAACAGCTATTTGTTTTTATGAAATGAATTTACTATAATGGAATCTCTACCTGATGGCTATCTACAGACAATCCCATAATTAGTTTATCGTCAGACTGACAGGAAGTGGTACCGGGCTGTGTTAGTTTGTGGCCATGGCATTGATTTCAGCTGCACAGTGGGACTCCTCCTGTGAAAGGGCAGTCTCTCTCTGCCAGCTCGGAAAGACTGTGGCTCCTGGATTAAATTATAAATGAGCCCCTCCATAGGAAACTCATTGCTTATGTCCTCAGTATAATCAAAAGGAATGTATTTGGCAAAAGACTGACTGCAGTCCCTTTAAGGCACTGCTGTATCTCCTCTCATCATCACTCCACACAAAAACACACACAGGCCACACACACACACACACACACACACACACCACGTGTGTTTTCTCCACATTCTGAGCAAGGGGTAACAGCTGGGTGTGTAATCCCCATATTTGGGTCACACCTGTAACCCCATGGCTGGATCAATAAAATGCCATGCTACGTAAGCATGGACTTGATAGTAAGCTATCTAGCAAGATATCTGGCCAAATTAGACCCGAAGAAAATGATTTAGACATCGGGGGATTAGGGGTTAGAGGAGAGGGGTTGGAATGAGGTTGGGGGGAGGCTGTGGCCGAGGGATTTAACATGGCACATTTGAGACTGCATGGTTAGGTAGTGAAGAGGCTGTGCTGTTGTGATGGGGGCACATTTAATATGGTGTATTGGTAACACTTGATAACACACATTCATGAATAAGCATTACAAATAAAAATGTCATTATTTGTGAACATTAGAAGCATTATTAAAAAAAGTGTTACTGTTGTTTTTCAGGGACTGTTGTAGTGAGACTGATTTTGGAATGCTGAATCTGAGATTGAATGAGGAGTTTCAATGGAAGATTTGATTGGGGGATTTCGAGACTGCCTGGTGAGTGTTCGATTATTATTTTTTTACACA
This sequence comes from Salmo salar, assembly GCF_965601325.2. Taxonomy (NCBI): domain Eukaryota; kingdom Metazoa; phylum Chordata; class Actinopteri; order Salmoniformes; family Salmonidae; genus Salmo; species Salmo salar. Next base: position 52,884,500 of record NC_138295.1, read on the forward strand.
TATAAATGCTTCCTTTCCCATTAACACATCATGCCTATTATTGGCCATTCATCTCACACGAGAGAGCGAGAGAGAATGATTGGACAACACCATGTTGATGATGCATCTGTCCCACTCCTGGTGAGTCAATATCTTACCCCCACAGCAGATCACAAATACATTCTCAAAACACTACTTTGATTAATACTTACAGTAATTATTTGAATCCCCGTCGGTTGTGGTATGCTATAACAAAATAACATATATCTGATAGATTTTTGCCTGCTGAACCAATGGTGGCATTGTTGCTCTGATTGCTAAGGGATTAAAGAAGAGAAATAAGATTAGGGAGAAGTAGCCCTGAGCCACGTGGATGCAATCAGGGATTGGAAAGAGACTCGTGTGTGTGTGTGTGTGTGTGTGTGTGTGTGTGTGTGTGTGTGTGTGTGTGTGTGTGTGTGTGTGTGTGTGTGTGTGTGTGTGTGTGTGTGTGTGTGTGTGTGTGTGTGTGTGTGTGTGTGTGTGTGTGTGTGTGTGTGTGTGTGTGTGTGTGCGCTCGCGCGCTCTGGGGCGAGCTCATTGTCCAGCCCAGATGTCACTAGCGACTAGCTCACTGGTATTATTGATCCCCTTTTTATAGACCCACTGCTCAATAGAATAATGACATTATAAGCAGACAGTGTGTTGAATAAGACCAACATGATACAGTAAAAATGACTGGTAAAACGCTCGCTAATAGAATCATATTTTGCCTTTTGATCAGTTACCTTCTTCTGTTGCCTTTTTATTCAAATGACAAAGGTCATCAAATTAAATTGATTCAATTAGGCCTTTCGCTTTTGAACGTGACTTTTCCATAAACAAAGGAAACCTTTTGGTGAAATGTACCAGTCGATCAAATGATAATCATTAAATCAATAATAAGTGGGACTTGAAGCTATTCTGTTGCGCTTTCCATCCTTGTCCACGACGGCTCCATTCAGATAAACAACAGCCTACCTGATGGTTGCTCATTGAAGCCTACTCCTTCTCATTTAACTAACTTAATTCTGTCATTTTAACTCCGTTTTGCATTGATTAGAGATCTCTCACGTTGGTTGTTACACATGGAGCCACTGACAGTGCCACTTTGATTTGCCAATGATAGCAACAAACGCGTGAAACCTGTGGTAGGTTTCGCAAGTATTGAAACACTAACATCCGTTCGGATATTCGAATAACCGTGCCCATCCCTACCTAACACTACTGGTGCCCTAACACTATTCCCCTCAACACTGTGCCTTCCACTGGCCATGCCTCTGTGTCTGTCTCTGCTGTGTGACTGAGGCTGTGGCCTTCCTCACGACCTTGTTCATATTTGATGAGCCACCGCGAGTCGCTAAGCCCCAGCGAGCTCTAAACACCCACCGTAAGGCCTGAAGAGAGGTGAGGTGGAGGGTGGGAGGAGTGCAGGGGTAAAGGGGTAGAGAGGTGGAGGGATAGGGGTGAAGGGGTGGAGAGATGACGACACTTACAAACTTAATCCAAACTCTGTGTTCTAAAGAGCAACAAAGTGGGGTGGGGGTTGTGGCAACGATTCTCAAAGGAGACTCCTCTGTCCATGGCTTTGGCCTATATCTCATTCAAATCTCGAGAGGTGACCACATTTTTAATGACAACGCTGGTTTAAAAATACATACTACTGTTTTTCTGCCACGAAAGTGGTGCTTCGAATTCCTTTGAATCCCAGGCGGATACAGAGCTCTTATACTTGTAAACAAACACGTCATTTAGCTGAGATTTATGTACAGTGGGACAACTAGCTGGCATGTTATTTTTACTGGTCCATGAAATGAACAACAGGAGATGTGGTCCTGCTGTGAGTGAGGCTGCTTCATGGTGGTTAGTGAATGTTCTTATTAGATGAGATTAGCACAACATCGTAGGCTGGACAGGCTCACACAAAGACCACACCCAACAGTCACAGTCATACATACAAATAGCACAGCAGACTCATTGAAGCACATTTTAAGTGGCTATACAGAACTTTTGCCTCTGGGTTGCTCTTGAGCCAAAAGGGGTCCCATAAATTAGACTGAAATATTGTCAAGAAAATACCTAATTGGAAAGAAAGGGGCATATATTTCCACACCCGTGAGCCAAAACATATATTGTTTACCCAAAACAAAGGATCTGCTTGTCATCCCTAATATTTGTGGATGACAAATGTATTTCATTTATTTTATTTTAATTTTATTTAACTAGGCAAGTCAGTTAAGAACAAATTCTTATTTACAATGACGGCCTACCAAAAAGCAAAAGGCCTCCTGCGGGGACGGGGGCCTGGGATTAAAAATAAAAAATAAATACAATATAAATATAGGACAAAACACACATCACCACAAGAGAGACAACACTACATAAAGAGATACCTATGACAACAACATAGCAAGGCAGCAACACATGGCAATACAGCATGGTAGCAACACAACACAACAACAACATGGTAGCAACACAACATGGTAGAAGCACAAAACATGGTACAAACATTATTGGGCACAGACAACAGCACAAAGAGCAAGAAGGTAGAGACAACAATACATCACACAAAGCAGCCACAAATGTCAGTAAGAGTGTCTATGATTGAGTCTTTGAATTAAGAGATTGAGATAAAACTGACCAGTTTGTGTGTTTTGTTGCAGCTCGTTCCAGTCGCTAGCTGCAGCGAACTGAAAAGAGGAGCGACCCAGGGATGTGTGTGCTTTGGGGACCTTTAACAGAATGTGACTGGCAGAACGGGTGTTGTATGTGGAGGATGAGGGCTGCAGTACATCTCAGATAGGGGGGAGTGAGACCTAAGAAGGTTTTATAAATAAGCATCAACCAGTGGGTCTTGCGATGGGTATACAGAGATTACCAGTTTACAGAGGAGTATAGAGTGCAGTGATGTGTCCTATAGGGAGCATTGGTGGCAAATCTGATGGCCGATTGGTAAAGAACATCTAGCCGCTCGAGAGCACCCTTACCTGCCGGTCTATAAATGATGTCTCCGTAATCTAGCATGGGTAGGATGGTCATCTGAATCAGTGTTAGTTTGGCAGCTGTGGTGAAAGAGGAGCGATTACGATAGAGGAAACCACGTCTAGATGTAACTTTAGCCTGCAGCTTTGATATGTGCTGAGAGAAGGACAGTGCACCGTCTAGCCATACTCCCAAGTACTTGTATGAGGTGACTACCTGTAATAACACCTGTGGTAAGAGTGGCATTCTTCTTACCAAACCACATGACCTTTGATTTGGAGGTGTTCAGAACAAGGTTAAGGGCAGAGAAAGCTTGTTGGACACAAAAAAGCTTTGTTGTAGAGCATTTAACACAAAATCCGGGGAGGGGCCAGCTGAGTATAAGACTGTATCATCTGCATCTAAATGGATGAGAGAGCTTCCTACTGCCTGATCTATGTTGTTGATGTGCATTGAGAAGAGGATAGGATCGAGCCTTGGGGTACTCCCTTGGTGACAGACAGTGGCTGAGAGCAGATTTTCTGACTTTATACACTGCACTCTTTGAGAGAGGTAATTAGCAAACCAGGTCAAAGACCCCTCAGAGACACCAATACTCCTTAGCCGGCCCACAAGAATGGAATTGTCTACCATATCAAAAGCTTTGGCCAAGTCAATAAAAATAGCAGCACAACAACATTGCTTAGAATCAAGGGCAATGGTGACATCATTGAGGACCTTTAAGGTTGCAGTGACACATCCATAACTTGAGCCGAAACCAGATTGCATACCAGAGAGAATATTACAGACATCAAGAAAGCCAGTCAGTTGATTATTGCTAAGTTTTTCCAACACTTTTGATAAACAGGGCAAAATAGAAATAGGCCTATAACAGGATCAGCTTGATCTCCCCCTTTAAATAAAGGATGGACCGTGGCTGCCTTCCAAGCAATGGGAACCTCCCCAGAAAGGAGAGACAGGTTAAAACAGTTGGAGATAGGCTTGGCGATGATAGGGGGCAGCAACCTTAAAGAAGAAAGGGTCTAAACCATCTGACCCAGATGTTTTTTGGGGGTCAAGTTTAAGGAGCTCCTTTAGCACCTCGGACTCAGTGGACTGCCTGCAGGGAGAAACTTTGTAGAATAACTCGAAAACAAAACAGAACAGAAGTTATGTTTCTGCTTTCCACTTAACTTGAATTCTATGACGATGATCTAGTTTCTAGATAAGGACACTGAGTAAATGTGGGCTTTGAGAGTGGAACAGGATGGATGTAGGCCTAGTTATTGTGCTCTTTGAAGCCTGGTGATGTTAGATGTCTGAATGACTTAGGGAAACAAGCTGGAAATGTCTCTGGGCTAGAGCTAATCATTCACCACAGAGGAACTGATCGTTAGCCACTGATGCAAACCTAACCTTGCCATGATGGAGGGGGATATTTCTGTTCCTATTTGTATGGGTGCGTATTGGGTTGTGTGTATGTAAATGCGCGTGTGTGTGTGTGTGCATTCGTGCTTGCATGTGGGTGCGTGTGTGGGCGTGTGAGGGAGGAGGGAGGGGCCCCCCCAGTAGCCAGGCCCAGCTGTTGTTAAACACACTACTTCACTAGAAATGTGTTTCTGTGTGTGAGTGTGTGCCACGTACATGTGTGTCCCAGTAGTACAGAACAGTAGTTCTGCTTTTACTTGTCCTGTAATAAAGTGCTTTCATGCACATTATAGTATCCCCCCCCCCCCACAAAAAAGACTGAAATGTTTATTGTGGTTGTGTTCTCTCTTAGTTAGCATCTATCTCACAAAGCTACTCATGTGGAAAGCCAGACGGAGGGAGAGATAGTCTAGGATGGTTATTTGATTTCTCTGTTTCTGTCAGTAGCTGTGTCTGCATTCTCAGAATGAGGGAGAGAGATTGAGACAGAGAAAGGGAGAAGGAGGGAGTGGGAGTGAGAGAGGGAGAGAGAGAATCCATATTTATGTTAACTTAGGTTGTACTTTGAACTTTTTCTACATCGTTACAACACTGTATATAGACATAATATGACATTTGAACATATGTTTCCCATGCCAATAAAGCCCCTTAAATTGAAATTCAGAGAGAGAGAGAGAGAGAGAGCGCGAGCTGTGGAAAAGGGAGACAGCGGCAGACTGGCTTTGAGGTCACTGAGGATGGGGGTGAGGATGATGACTGCCAGGGGCTAATGAACTTGCCCCATAGCCACGTGTGGAGCTGAATGTAAAGCTGGACAGAGGTAGCTACCACATTATCCACTGACTATCCTGGCCTCTCTCCGCTACATCAGCCAAGGCAATGAAACATCACTGCTTCCTGAGTGGCATTTCTTTCTTCCACCCACCCCCCATCCTCTCTCTTTGCCTCCCCCCATCCTCTCTCTTTGCTGAAAGGCTCCACTATTTTTAATTTAATTTAAATACATTAAAAAAAATTTAACTAGGCAAGTCAGTTAAGAACAAATTCTTATTTACAATGATGGCCTACCGGGGAACAGTGGGTTAACTGCCTTGTTCAGGGGCAGAACAACAGATTGATACCTCGTCAGCTCGGGGATTCAATCCAGCAACCTTAGTTACTGGCCCAACGCTCTAACCACTAGGCTACCTGCCGCCCCTGCTGCTACCTACCGCACTAGGCTTAATCTGAGTCTGGGAACCCGACTCTCTATGTTTTCCACCTTCCTCTAGTCCAGATTCTGTCTTCTACCTTCTGTCTTCCATGGGCTACTGCTGCCAACGACCAGTGTTTTCCACTGGGGTCGCACGTTTCCCAGCTGCCTCTGTACCTCTCGCTCTGTGGCTTGGTGGTGTAGTAGCGGTTCAGAGAGGGGAAACCAAAGTCAGAGAGCTCTTAGCAATGACCCCCGACCCCCCACTCGCCCCTCCTCATTGGTCCATTGGTATTTTTTAAAGACCTAGATCTCCTTACACTCCCCCGTACCCTCCCCTACCCCGCTGACCTCGGTGTCCCGTTCCCACATTATATCCAGATGTGTGTGTGTGTGTGTGTGTGTGTGTGTGTCCTGTATATGTATGTGTGTGTGTGAGGGAGGGGCCCCCCAGTAGCCAGGCCCAGACTCAGATTATCTGAAGCTGCTGTTGAACACACTCATTCACTAGACTCTGTTTACCCTACTACTGAGAGAAAGGAAGTCAGAATTCATCATGATGAACTGACTACCATGCCCTCTTACAACTCTTTCAATTTACATGTATTTCCACATAAATGTGTATCCTGTACATACGACTACTATTTTTCTTTAAAAAGCATGCTTCCTTCCTCCCTTCATTGAAGCAATCACTTATCTGGCATGACAATAGGTGAATGGAACTCTTGCTGTCACAATTAATGTCAGAACACTGATAACTTCAAGGATGGTAGAAAGGGTATCTTTTTTTAAGTTTTCAAACAAGGCCCTGGAGATATCTAAACTAGCTTCTCTTAGCTCTACTGGGTTATAACACTTTAGGAATCACAATAAACTCTTTGTCGTGATCTTGTTTTGTTTCCGTGATTCACTGTAACTTAACTAATTTCAAATAACATTTTATTTGTCACATGCCTTGTAAACAGCAAGTGTAGACTAACAGTGAAATGCTTACTTACAACCATTCCCAACAATGCAAAAAAGAATAAAAACAATAAAAGAATATAATGTTTAAAAAATATATTTTATAAACGAGGTATAAATAGAAGTATAATAACACAAGGAATAAATACAATAAGTAACGATAACTTGGCTCCTTTGTCTTACTGATGTTGAAAGAGAGGTTGTTGTCCTGGCACAACACTGCCGGGTATCTGACGTCCGCCCTGTAGAGTGTCTCCTCATAGTTGGTGATCAGGCCTACCACCGTTGTGTCTTCTGCGATCTTAATTATAAGAATAGTTTGCAAGCCCTGTCACATCCGACGAGTGTTGGAGTCGGTGTAGTATGACTCAATCTTTGTCCTGTATTGACACTTTGCCTTTTTGATGGTTTGTTGGAGGGCGTAGCGGGATTTCTTCTAAGTGTCCGGATTAGTGTCGCCCTCATTGAAAGCGGCAGCTCTAGCCTTTAGCTCAGTGCGGATGTTGCCTGTAATCCATGGCTTCTGGTTGGGATATGTTCTATATCTACGGTCACTGTGGGGACAACGTCGTCGATGCAGTTATTAATGAAGTCGGTGACTGATGTGGTAAACTCCTTAATGCTATCGGATGAATCCCAGAACATGTTCCAGTCTGTGCTAGCGAAACAGTCCTGTAGTTTAGCATCCGCTTCATCAGACCACTTCCGTATTGAGCGGGTCACTGGTACTTCCTTACACGCTTTTGCTTGTAAGCAGGAATCAGGAGGATAGAGTTATGATCATATTTGCTAAAAGGGAGGGCGAGGGAGAGCTTGTGTGTGTCTTTGTGTGTACAGTAAAGGTGATCTAGAGTTTATTCGCCTGTAGTTGCACAGGTCACGTGCTGGTGAAAATGAGGTAAAACAGATTTAAGTTTTCCTGCATTAAAGTCACCGGCCACTAGGAGCAGCGCCTCTGGGTGAGGATTTTCTTGTTTGCTTATGGCCCTATACAGCTCGTTGAGTGCGGTCTTAGTGCCAGCATTGGTTTGTGGTGGTAAATAGACAGGTGCGCAAAATATTTCCATGAGAATTGTGGAAATTCAGTTGTTTGGTCTCTAGCATTGCTTCAAGTTTGACCTGTGTCACCATAGGAAAACATTGCCATAAAAAAAACGACACTTGTTTTTGCTGAGCCCACATATGAATGGTAATCGAATAGACCTCGGAGATTCAGAACTCATTGTCAGAATATTATTGATTAGAGGTGACACACACACAGAGACTCTCTCGAATACCATTATCTTGCTCGGAATGATTGTTGTCATGGTATTCCCATAACAAAGTCAACGAGACAGAGGCTCTTTTGATCTTGAGGCTCCTGGCCGTGATAATCTAATCTCTGGCCACAGAACTCTATTTAAAGAGCAAACTAATCTCATTAGATTATACCTGGCCGACTACCACAAAATCACCCAATTCGTGCCCCATGGCCATGGGTGGAAAATTCTGTTCACCGCTGTAACCAATGGAATATACAGGAGGGCCGTATTCATTTGAGCATGACACATACAATGTTTTAAAACATTTAGTAACAGAAAACAAAAATGTCTGTTCCTTATTGGGCAAGTCGAGGTAGTCCCTCCCTGGTTCAGTCTGTTTTCTCCTGTTTGGTGCCTAATGAACACGACCCTTGCTATTAAGGCAGAAAGGGAGTCAGTTTACAGGGGTTGCAGGCAGGTGTCATTGGCCCAGATAATGCTAGCGGACAATTGTGAAGTGAACACTTGTGTTGTCTGCAGCCTGTTCCGTTGTGCTGCTATGTTACAGTGGTCCTTTGTCTCTGTGGATCGTTACAGTCAGTGTATCATCACTACCTTATACTGTATGTCTTCAACTGTCTTCAGCTGTGCCAATATGTTATTCTCTCCTCTCCTCGGTGCTCGTCTATTCTAGTCTAAATCACTCATTCTGTGCAGTGCAGACATCACTGACATGAGTCCTATGTAGGCTAGTGTATTTCTCTGTGCAGGGCGCTGTAGCACTGAGCTGCTGTGTGTGTTTGTGTTCCACTGTGCTGTTCCATGCTGCTGATTTACACAGAATACACACCCATACCTATGTCTGCTATTATATGCTGCTCTCTACAGTCATGACGCCCTTCTCTGTGCTTATAGACACGCACGTGTACATAAGACAAACACACAGACATACAGATGTCGTATCTTAATTTGACCAATAATCCTGCAGCAACAGGCAATGTGAATTATTGTGTGGATTATAATAAATTGCCATTTTTGTAGGGGTTAATAAATTTTTTGTTAGGGGAAATCAAGTCTGACATTATATATATTTTCTTTTGTATATATATATATTTCTGTATCTTACACCCTTTTTTTCTCCCCAATTCATGATATCCAATTGCGATCCAATTACAATCTTGTCTCATGACTGCAACTCCCCAACGGGCTCAGGAGAGGCGCAGGTCGAGTCATACGTCCTCCATGCCGCCATACCGTGCTCTAGCAACAAGGAGTTGCCAAGTAAAGCTACCCTGGCCAAACCCTCCCCTAACCCGGATGACGCAGGGCCAATTGTGCACCGCCCTATGGGACTCCCGGTCACGGCCGGTTGTGGAAATTACAAACTTTAGAAACTTTTTTAAACCTTGCATAAACCTACACCCCTCAAATGCAAATATGGGCGTCGAAGCCAGTGCCATTGCAATTTTTCATTATTCCAATGTAATCAGGGATTGATTTAGACCTGGGACACCAGGTGGATGCAATTAATTATCAGATACAACAGAAAACCAGAATTCTCCGGACCTCATAGGGTAAGAGTTGAATACCCCTGCACTACATGGTTGTATTTCCTGCAACAACCGGGGTATCAAATTAAGAACGTACACCTGTACAGGTCTTGTTGATGTTTCCATCAGTAATGCATCCTCACACAGCTACAGTATATACAAGAAACCATCTAGCCTAAATGCTGCAAAAGCACACTCACACACACATATACACACAGACAAAGTGTGTTGTGTAAGGAAGGGCAGTAGCTCGGCCTGATGTGAAGAAAAAAAAAGAGTAGTAATCCTTTGCTTATTTGTTGTGTAACAGGGCTGAGGGTTTAGCATCGCTTGGGCAGACAGAGAGAGACGCGCACAGTCCAGGTCTCTGTCGTCACGGCAACCTGGCGGCCCGCCCGGCAGGTGAATCCCGTTGGAATCATTGAGCTCCGTCACTGACTGTCCTGAGTTCTCCAGAGACCTGTAGACATGCTGTAATCCCTACTGTTTACAGTATGGTTATGTTCATCTGTGTGTGTTCAGCTTAGCTGTGCATATTAGTCCGCTCAACCCTCTGATGACATCATTGTCTAGGTTACCTTACCTTACTCGTCGTTTACCACACATTACCGTACTATCTAAAACCAGTGCAGAAATCTCATTATCTCACCCCAGGTTAATATACACCACCAGGACACTAACATTCTGTTATAGGTGACTGGTACACTGTTAAAATTAAGTGTTTTGTAACACTAAAACTAGTAGCAACTAAGCTGCCACCATCGTTAAGGAGACGAAACCTTAACTTTCCTCGAGTTTTAAAACACATGGGTGTAAGGGGTTATGATACAGATTGAAGGTGTACTGAAACATTCATCCTGAGGTGTTCTGTAACATGAAATAGTTTGTTGTAACACCACTTAATCAAGAGTTGGGCAACACCTTGCAAGAGACTGGGAGTGCTAACCCGGAAAAGGTTGTGTACGCTATTATGGCATTTCGAGTCCTGTCTAGTGCAGAATTTGACCTCTTATTTTTTGGTGCTGTTTCCTCTCTCTTAAGCTCCTAAACACTGTTATGGTGTGTCGAACTCTGTCTAGTGCAAAAAAAGATCCCTTCTTCTGGAGTTTCCAAATACTACTGTAAATGGGAGTCCCTCCTCGTGTTGTATATTCCTTGCTCTTATATGGTGTGCTGATAAACGCCTCATTGGTCATTCCCAAATGTCAAATATACAGTATTATGCTCAAACAAAGGGTAAAAGAAAATATCGTTTTGTGAAAGTACAAATGAATACGTTTGTCCAGGATAATAATTCATGAGCACAAAATGTATTTTTCCAAGACATGATTTTGAAGCTTCAAATGCTTTCTTTTCTTTGCAAATGTATTTGTTCTGTTACCTCATTTTACCTCTGCTGCTATAACTTACATAGCCCTAAATATTTTGATTGTAACATAATTTATAATCTCACAATGGGCTTGGCAACTGTAGCCTGTAATTAGTGCCATTGCCTACCCTAGGAAAGTATTCAATTCCCACTGTCTTCTGTAAAATGTTAATCAATATGTACACTACAAAGCATTGGCATTTCAAAACCATTTGATTGTATGAGAGGCACAGTTTGCCAAAATCAGCGTTTTGTGTTTTGATGTTGCCTTTTACATGCACTGAAACACCAACAATGGTTTTCAAAAGACTCTCTTAAAAACATGAATATTTCTGTGTTTCAGAGTACTTCCATTCTGTTTTTTAAATACATTCAGTGTATTATAACACTTACATTAGGTTTACATTCAAACACCGTCCATAGATTTACAGCCATGTGCCTTATCTCAAATCGACCCCTTGCACCTACGTCAGCGTTTCCCAAACTCGGTCCTGGGGTCCCCAAGGGGTACACGTTTAATTTTTTGCCCTAGTACTACGCAGCCGATTCCTTTAATTAACTAATCATCAAGCTTGGATTATTTGAATAGTGCTAGAGCAAAAAAACAAAACGTGCTTCTCTTGGGGTCCCCAGGACCCAAGTTTGGGAAATGCTGACGTATGTCTAAGCAATGTAGTGAACGTTTCACCTAGCTTATCAAAGGGCAAGATAGATTTAGAACCATATCACTCACGTCAATCAAATTCTCTCCGATCGTCACAGTTAATTGTACCTTTAATTCTACAGGGAGTCCCATTGAGTCCAAGGTCTTTTTCACAAGGGAGCCCAACATTTTACAATTTCACACATTTTACAAAATAAAAAAGAATTAAAAAAATACAAGTGCATAGGGCATAGGACATAGGGTCTAGGGGTCAATTTTGGATTGGGCGACAGTATTTCAGAGGCACTGGTAGTCATTGTAGGAGACGCTATGGCTGTAGTGTTCTCTGACGCTGGCAGGTTGTGGCTCCCGACTCAAGTCAATCCTGATCAACAGTAACTAATAAACAGACCAGCCCAGGTTCCTCTCTCTCTCAGAGAACAAAGCAGAGTGGAGACCTCGAGGAACTTGAGGCAGACCAACGTATTGTGCTGGTCCTTCTGGATAAGACACGTCCATTGAAACCACCTGTGACAGACATCACTACGTCCTTACTACTACTTGTTTTTAACCTCATGTATCTGAACTTTGACCTTGTAGCATTTCAAATGGAAGGGGACTCTAAATCAGACCATTTGAATGTATCTGTATTAACAAATCCCATGCAACATGAGGAAACATTTCGGTAGATGCAGTATGAAACTATGTCGAGTCATGATGCTATGCTAACACACAGTGACTGTGGTGTTATACTGTGTTGCCTTTGGGATGCAGAAAGAGACTCCTGTCTTCAACATGGATGTAGCATCCATAAGCCATAAACTGACAGAAAGAGGAAGCCTCTGAAATACTAATCCTATCAGATTCTCCCCCATAGGAGCTTTCTTGGCTAGGAGTGTTTGGAGATTGGAGAGCATGTAGCATTTCCTTGCTGTGGTTTGTGCCTGCGGTTTACCCTCTCTCTCTCTGTATCTCTCTCTCAATCATTCACACAATCTCTTTTGTTTTCTCTTTATCTTGCTTTCTCATACTCTCTCTCTCTCTCTCTCTCTCTCTCTGTATCTCTCAACCCTCCACCCCTCTCTCTCCACCATGCTCTTTTCAGAGGGAGCTTTCACTACTTTATACTTTCCACTTGGTGAGATAACAAGCAAGGCTGATGTTCACCAGCGGGAATCAGTCAGCCCTGTAAAGACATGACCCAGATGTCCATGGTTCTGCTATCAATCACATCATTATGCTCATTGTAATGTCTCGGAGGCAGTTTGAAGGAACTATTTTACATGTAGCTTCCTTGTAAACAGACCTGGGTTCAAATACTATTTTAAATCATGTCAAATACTTCATCTGAGCTTGATTGATCTTGCCTGGCTCAATAAACCAATATAATAGTTCCAAAACACCAAACCTTGCCATTCTGGCACTCCTGGCTGGCTAGAGCAAACTCTCATGGTATTTGAAACTTTTCAAGTACTATTTGAACCCAGGCCTGCTTGTGAACTCCTTGTAAAGTCCTGTGTGAAACTGTGAAATATAAAACACCTAAAGTAGTGGTTTTCCTGTGTGCTGGTTCTGACTTATTGTTGTTGGCTCCGAGGCCTCGAGCAGATGTTTCTTTCTGTTCCCAGTCCAATAGTGAAGTGGACTCCGTGACACAATAACAAAGTGTTTGTGGCGAAGAAATTGGATTTCACCCACTGGTTATTTTATTTAGGTTGCACCTTTGTGTTATTGTATTTGTTTTGAACGGTTTGAGCCAAGTTAGTGTTTGAGCATCCACAGTCTCCATTGAGCTGAGGAGTTCTCTGTGAAAACACATATCCTTGAGAGCGAGAGACAGGGAGAGAGAGATATTTTCTCTGTATCAATTCCTCCATTCTCTCCATCCCTGTTTGTCGTATCTCTTCATCTCATCCTCCTATGCACTTCATTTTCTATAATGTACACGTGCTATGTTATCATTAGTGTATACCTCAAGTTAGACAGCAAGATTAAAAATGATTAGAATGGAATAGACACAAAAGAAAAGACAGAGGAGAAACCCTGGTACAGCTATACATAGATAATGTCCTTCTTTCCATCCATTATTTTTGTTCCTGATTTGTTTGTGGCCACGTGTGTGTGTTGCTGTGGGGCTGGCTGGAAGTGTCTCTCGTGGGCCTGCGCTGCAGAGGGGGAATGCACGGGGAGTTCAGTGGCCTAATTGCATTCCAGAGAGGCTCCTTTACGTTGCTGTTCCAGGGGTTATTCTGGGCTGCCTACACAGGTGGGCTTAGCGAGAGAAGACCCTGGGACAGACCCTGGGATGGAGGTTCCATATGGGAGTCTCATCGCAGCCTACTACTCTCTCCCTCGCCTCAGTCACAGCAAGTCCATAAGAAACCTGTTAGAACTGGTTTGGTAAAGAACTCAACATGAAATGACCAAAACAAACAAATGCATCTTATCACTGTCCAAGTGTGTTTATAGTTCCAACATCCACTATTTTTGTTTTAATTTTTCTGTGAAACCAGATGTCTTGTCTTGGGAGCTTAAACCGGATTTCTTGTTTTATTAGTAAGACAAATCCTACATTCACACTAGCTCTTTAGCGGTCTCTCATTTAGGGCTGGGAATTGCCAGGGACCTCACAATACGATATTATCACGATACATAGGTGCTGATATGATATGTATTGCTATTCTCACGATTGCGACTCGATATTGTGATTTTATTGCGATTCGATGTTGCGAACATATTGTTCACTATATCTGCTGCATAGAGACGAGATAGAATGAGAACTAGTTTTGATCAATCAGGGAAATAGAAGTGCTGAAAACATGTTGGCTCACTATTTATAAGGAAGATGGAGAACAAGCTGTAGGATGGATCAGAGTTTGGCGCAAGTGCAGTCGACTAGCACCAGCTAACAATAGCAAAAACAAAAAAAATGGCCGCAGTCTCCGTACTAACCATGCGATTAGCAAAAAACATATATATAGATACAAATGTTCTCCTCCACTCCTGACTGCATGTGCTGCCATTCAAGTCCATGATGGCGTAATTGTGAGTGTATCCATAGGGGCAAAGCAGGAAATAAAAGCAGGAAGTGTACCCATCAATATTTGCTGTGATTTGTTGATTCAACTCAACTGACATTACAAAAAATACATTCCATTGTGTGAACCACATTCGTATATTTGCGTGAACCGCATTCGTAAATTTGCTCTGGCTATCTACTCCGATTTCAGAGCACTCTCATCTGAGTGAGGTGTTCTCTCATTTGTGTCTGGAAGTAGCTAGCAAGCTAGCCAATGTTAGCCAGTAAGCTGGGGTGCTTGACTACCATTGTGAGGTCAGAACACTCTGATCAACCCTACTCCTCGGCCAGAGTGTCCAGTGTGCACTCTTAACGCTCTGAGATCTGACAACTCTGAATTTACAAACACCCAGAGCGCACTCTGGTACTCCAGAGTGAGAGAGAGTGAGAGAGAGAACGCACCCTACATCATTTGAATGAACATTCTAAATTATTGCACCACAATACCAGGCAGCTATTGCAAGTGTACCCATGGGTTTACCATTCTAGATTACCATGGAAATTATTGCATCATGATACCAGACAGCTATAGTGACTGTACCTATGGTTTTACCATTAAAATGTCCACAGTTATGGGTTCCAAGTCTGTTCTATTTATTCTAATTCTATGTGTGCTGCTGCTGCATTGTGGATGCCGTTGCCTAGGCAACCGAAGACTTGTTTGCTCCAGCGCCTTGCTTGTTTCAGCAAGGAACAACTAAGTTTTATCACATTGCTAAGAGTCCATGTTACTGCAAAAACTGACTAAATTGCCCCGCCGTCCTTTCTTCAGTCAGCTGTTAGTTGATGCACTAATTTCCATGGTAATGTAGAAGTTTCATTCAAAGGATGTGAACTGATGTGGCCATACCAAGTACCAAACAAATAAACTTAAAACAACAGTAGTGTATACTTGTTGTCTGTATGTTGGTCTGTCGAATCCAAATGTGAGAAGGATCTGAAAAAAAAGGGAAGCATACTAAGGCTGTCCGCTTATGAAAGACACTCTTAACTGGCCCTCACATCTGCAGGGTTAACTCCAGAGGGCCTTGTTTGTGTGTCTGTGTGTGCTTTCCTCTCCCTCCCTCCCTCTCTCCCTCCCCCCACCACCCCTGTCTGTTTTTCTCACACCACTCGTTAACCCCGAGATGCTCTCACAAAAAATAAAATAATAAATAAATAAATATATATATATATATATATATACAGTTGAAGTCGGAAATTTACATACACCTGAGCCAAATACATTTAAACTCAGTTTTTCACAATTCCTGACATTTAATCCTAGAAAAAATCCCCTGTCTTAGGTCAGTTAGGATCACCACTTTATTTTAAGAATGTGAAATGTCAGAATAATAGCAGAGAGAATGTTTTATTTCAGCTTTTATTTTTTTCATCACATTCCCAGTGGGATTAAAGTTTACATACACTTAATTAGTATTTGGTAGCATTGCCTTTAAATTGTTTAACTTGGGTCAAACGTTACAGGTAGCCTTCCACAAGCTTCCTACAATAACTTGGGTGAATTTTGGGCCTTTCCTCCTGACAGAGCTGTAAGTGAGTCAGGTTTGTAGGCCTCCTTGCTCGCACACACTTTTTCAGTTCTGCCCACAAATTGTCTATAGGATTGAGGTCAGGGCTTTGTGATGGCCACTCCAATACCTTGACTTTGTTGTCCTTAAGCCATTTTGCCACAACTTTGGAAGTATGCTTGGGGTCATTGTCCACTTGGAAGACCCATTTGCGACCAAGCTTTAACTTCCTGACTGATGTCTTGAGATGTTGCTTCATTACAGTGGGAGAAAAAAGTATTTGATCCCCTGCTGATTTTGTACGTTTGCCCACTTACAAAGAAATGATCAGTCTATAATTTTAATGGTAGGTTTATTTGAACAGTGAGAGACAGAATAACAACAAAAAAATCCAGAAAAACGCATGTGAAAAATGTTATAAAATGATTTGCATTTTAAGGAGAATGTATATGTTGTTTTTTATCTAACAGCTGACTGAAGAAGGGACGGCCGGGTGTTCATGTGATTTAGGTAGTTTATGCGGACTCTTCACGTGATAAAACTTTGCTGATCCTTTTTACAACAAGCAAGGTGTTGGAGCAAACTAGTCTTCAGTTGCCTAGGCAATGCCCCCCACAATGCAGCAGCATACATTCAAATATAATTATTACAACAGACTTGGAACCTCTAACCCTGGAAATTTGAATAGCAAAAAAAAAAAAGGGGTCAATTTTATTTTCATCCATAACCGTCAGTTACGCAGTTATATGTTAATTGTGCCATCCCTAATCACTACTTTCAATGTAAAGCCACTGGTGTATCTCTCAATCTCTCTGGGTGGTTTAGCTCAGTAGAAGTTAGTCACTGGTTAAGTTGAGTGGCCAACTCTGCATCTTTGTGTGGAATGCTATTATGAGTAGAAGAGGTCATTCAGATTCATGCAAACAGGGCGTTCCTGTGGGAGCAGCTAAGGGTTAACGAGTGGTGTGAGAAAAACAGACCGGGGTGGTGGGGGGAGGGAGACTGAAGCATACACACAAACGGCCCTCTGGAGTTAACCCTGCAGATGTGAGGGCCAGTTGGGGGACAGCCTCAGTGTGTTTCCCTTTTTTTCCGATGTTTCTCGCATTTGGATTAGACAGCGCAACATACAGGCAACAAGTATACACTACACTACACTCTATGGAAAAAAAGGGTTATTCAGCTGTCCCCATAGGAGAACCCTTTTACGTTCCAGGTAGAACCCTTTTTGGTTCCAGGTAGAACCCTTTGGGGTTCCATGTAGAACCTTCTGTGGAAAGGGTTCTACATCAAACCCAAAAGAGTTCTACCTGGAACCAAAAAGGGTTCTTCAAAGGGTTCTCCTTTAGGTTCTAGATAGTACACTCTTAGAAATAAAGGTACAGTTGTTTTAAGTTGGTTTGTTTGGTAATTGGTATGGTTTCTTACAAGAATTGAGTAAGATGCTGCCAGTAAGGCACATAGAATAAAGAATTAAGGATATTTTTTTAGCAATTAGCAAAGTCGACAATGTGAGAAGAAATCAAACCGATTCCAAAGTGTCCAGAACAATTCAATTCAATTTAAGGGGCTTTATTGGCATGGGAAACATTTGTTTGCATTGCCAAAGCAAGTGAAATAGATAATAAACAAAAGTGAATGCAAACATTACTCACAAAAGTTCCAAAATAATAGATACATTTCAAATGTCATATTATGTCTATATACAGTGTTGCAATGATGTGCAAATAGTTAAAGTACAAAAGGGAAAATAAATAAACTTAAATGTAGGTTGTATTTACAATGGTGTTTGTTCTTCACTGGTTGCCCTTTTCTTGTGGCAACAGGTCACACATCTTGCTGCTGTGACTGCACACTGGTATTTCACCCAATAGATATTGGAGTTTATCAAATTAGATTTATTTTCAATCCCTTTGTGGGTCTCTGTAATCTGAGGGAAATATGTGTCTCTAATATGGTCATACATTTGGCAGGAGGTTAGGAAGTGCAGCTCAGTTTCCACCTCATTGTGTGGGCAGTGTGCACATAGCCTGTCTTTTGATAGCCAGGTCTGTCTTTGGCGGCCTTTCTCAATAGCAAGGCTATGCTCACTGAGTCTGTGCATAGTCAAAGATGTCCTTAATTTTGGGTCAGTCACAGTGGTCAGGTATTCTGCCACTGTGTACTCTCTGTTAGGGCCAAATAGCATTATAGTTTGCTCAGTTTTTTTGTAAATTCTTTCCAGTGTGTCAAGTAATTATATATATCTTTCTCATGATTTGGTTGGGTCTAATTGTGTTGCTGTCCTGGGGCTCTGTGGGGTCTGTTTGTGTTTGTTAACAGAGCCCCAGGACCAGCTTTCTTAGGGGGGTCTTCTCCAGGTTTATTTCTCTGTAGGTGATGGATTTGGTATGGAAGGTTTGGGAATTGCTTCCTTTTAGGTGGTTGTAGAATTGAACATCTCTTTTCTTGACTGGGACAGTCAAAGTAAGTCGCTCTGGAAAAGAGCGTCTGCTAAATGACTAAAATGTAAAATGTAAATGTTGATTTTGATAATTAGCGGGTATCGGCCTAATTCTGCTCTGCATGCCTTATTTGGTGTTTTATGTTGTACACAGGATATTTTTGCAGAGTTCTGCATGCAGAGTCTCAATTTGGTGTTTGTCCCATTTTGTGGATTCTTGGTTGGTGAGCGGACCCCAGACCTCACAACCATAAAGGGCAATGGGTTCTATAACGGATTCAAGTATTTTTTAGCCAGATCCTAACTGGTATGTCGAATTTTATATTCCTTTTGATGGCATAGAAGGCCCTTCTTGCCTTGTCTCTTAGATCGTTCACAGCTTTGTGGAAGTTACCTGTGGCACTGATGTTTAGGTCGAGGTATGTATTGTTTTTTGTGTGCTCTAGGGCAACGGTGTCTAGATGGAATTTGTATTCGTGGTCCTGGGAACTGGACCTTTTTTGCAACACCATTATTTTTGTCTTACTGAGATTTACTGTCAGGGCCCAGGTCTGACAGAATCTGTGCAGAAGATCTAGGTGCTGCTGTAGGCCCTTCATGGTTGGGGACAGAAGCACCAGATCATCAGCAAACAGTAGACATTTGACTTCAGATTCTAGTGGTGGGAGGCCGGGTGCTGCAGAACAACAGTTTTTTGTTGTTGAAAACCCCTCCCTCCTTTCCTTGACCATGCAGTAAATCCAGCAGCACGGCCCACTCTCTGAAATCTAACATGACATTGTTGACCCAAACACCTGCTCTGGCCCCTGTTCCCTCCTACAGCCCTGCTATATACACCCAAGCAGGGACCCAGTGGGTGCTTTTCATTTGTAAGACCCTTCTCACGTAAATAGAGAGACCCCCACCCTCCTCTTCCACCCACCACCCACCACCCTCCTCCCATCCCACTTATCAAAGGTCTGGAGACAACCAGAGACAGAAAGAGAGAGAGGGAGAGAGAGGATCCCTCCATTGTTTTGTCTATGCCGACACATTAATGGAGGGTTTCTGTTGCGGTTGTGGCTGGGGTTGGGTGGGGGGTATGATTGGTATGGGTATAGGGGACGGAGAATGGGGGGGTGGGGGGAGACAATGGACGCCGTGAGCCCCCCCGCTGGTCTCCCTGTCTGTGAGCTTGACCTGCTTTGACAGTCCCAGACCCAGACCTTGGCCCAGGCAGTCCACAGGGTGCTGGGCTATGGGACTCTGCTGCCCTCCACCCAAACACTACATGAGCCTGTCCCACGCACACACCACAGTGCTCATGCACAAATGCATGCATACGCACACACACACACACACACACACACACACACACACACACACACACACACACACACACACACACACACACACACACACACACACACACACACACACACACACACACACACACACACAGCAGGACTGGGACTACACTAGAACGCAAAGCCTCATTATTGTCATTGAAGCTAATACATTCAGCTATATGAACAGGGAGCATGACAAGAAGAGTTAAACAACAAAGTAAGCTACAGAGAATCAAATTGATTTGATTTTTATTTGTATGCTACAGGCGACACCAATTGGTGATACGTACATGTACATTAACATGCATTACATACGTACAAAAGTCATTAGATAACATAACTCCACAGTGTCTAAAAAGTTGTATGCAGAAGTAGTAGCCTATGCTTTTCCAAACTGGGCATGCCATGGGTCGTCTATTGCCCTGTCCTCCTGTCGTTGTTTATCCCTCTCTTCTTCTCGTTCTCTGGTTCTCTCCATCACACGGTTTACAGCAGGGCTCTTTGTCTGCCTGCCGGGAGTGGGGAGGCGAAGCACAGTTTGTTCATAATGGATTATTGATTGGTCTGAGAATCCGCTGGCTTGGGGTTGATGGAGGGAGAGACGAGGGGACGGGGGCTCTGTCCACACCACTGCTGTCCCGCTCTGAGCACTGAATGTCCACTTTATGAGCCCCTGTCGCTATACTGTGTGTGTGTGTGTGTGTGTGTGTGTGTGTGTGTGTGTGTGTGTGTGTGTGTGTGTGTGTGTGTGTGTGTGTGTGTGTGTGTGTGTGTGTGTGTGTGTGTGTGTGTGTGTGTGTGTGTGTGTGTGTGTGTGTGTGTGTGTGTGTGATTTTAAAGAGTTCTCTGTGTCTAATGCCCAAAGCACACATGTGACTGACTGCAGCTCTCAGTATGTACCAGTCACTTTCAAAGCTTACTCTCTCTCTCTCTCTCTCTCTCTCTCTCTCTGTAAGGAGCAGTGTTAGAAGCTCACAGTGTGTGTGGACCTCATCGAAATCTGGGTGGATAATTTTGTAAAGCACCCCTCTGTTTGGCAATTTATTTTCTGTGTGCGCGTTTCTGTGTGAGTGTGCAGGTGTGTGTATGTGCGTGTTTGTGCATTTGTTCAAGCATGTGTGTGGGAATAAGCAGTCCACTTTTCATTTTCTATCCGTATAGGTTCCTCTTAAAATTTTTATTTCACCTTTATTTAACCAGATAGGCCAGTTGAGAACAAGTTCTCATTTACAACTGCGACCTGGCCAAGATAAAGCAAAGCAGTGTGACAAAAACAACAACGCAGAGTTACACATAAACAAGGTAGGCAATAAAAAGGGCCTAGAGGCAAAAATAATTACAATTTAGCGTTAATACTGGAGTGATAGATGTGCAGATGATGATGTGTAAATAGAGATACTTTGGTGCAAAAGAGCAAGAGGGTAAGTAATAATATGGGGATGAGGAAGTCGGGTGTGCTATTTACAGATTGGCTGTGTACAGGTACAGTGATCGGTAAGCTGCTCAGACAGAGAGGGAGATATAAGACTCCAGCTTCAGAGATTTTTGCAATTCATTCCAGTCATTGGCAGCAGAGAACTGGAAGGAAAGGCGGCCAAAGGAAGTGTTGGCTTTGGAGATGACCAGTGCAATATACCTACTGGAGCGCGTGCTACGGGTGGGTGTTGCTATGGTGACAAGTGAGCTGAGATAAGGCGGGGCTTTACCTAGCAAAGACTTATAGATGACCTGGAGCCAGTGAGTTTGGCGACGGATATGTATTGAGGGCCAGCCAACGAGAGCATACAATGCTGTGCTCTCTGTAACCAATGAGGCTACAACAGACAGCAGGGCTGACGATACCCCACACTGAAATGGCCCTGAGCCATTTGCTTTAATAAAGCGTATAGTGAGTGAGAAGGAGAGAAAGAGTGTGTTTTTGAAGGCCAAATCACTCCACCCCCCTCCTCTGTGTTTGGAGATGTGTGCTGCATCTCCGTCTCTCTTTGCGCTGTTTGTTGTGATTGAGAGCCCTCCCTCTGGCTGACAGTGTCGTCCATCACAGCGATGAGAGTAAAGCTATGGCTCTCCGCTCT
Source organism: Salmo salar (assembly GCF_965601325.2). Classification (NCBI taxonomy): domain Eukaryota; kingdom Metazoa; phylum Chordata; class Actinopteri; order Salmoniformes; family Salmonidae; genus Salmo; species Salmo salar. The sequence goes on from NC_138295.1 coordinate 52,906,280, forward strand.
CCTCACCCTCTTGCCCTCCTTCCTTGTCTCTCTCCCTGCCTAACACACAGATGAATGTGCTGCAAGACCAGCTCCAGATGTCCCAAGAACCTCCTTGAGATCTGAGATGGAAATAGGCCCCCTTCTTTGAAGGGTTCTGGACCGATGGGAAAAATAAGAGCGGATTTCCTCGTTTCACACAGCAGCTAGACCTTCAGCTGCCTGAGTTCAACATTTTGTGGGGGGAAGTGTGTTTTTGTCTTCCTTTCCACTAACACCCCCCTTATCTCAGCTGATAAGGGTTATTTGGGTTTTAAACTCATGGTACGATACATTTATAGAGCTACAGTATAATAGACTTAGCCCTTCTCAAACCATGCATCTGCATCAGGGTTGGGATCAACGCTAGCAAGATGGAGTGGGCTACATGACAGCCAAGGCAGTCATTTCAAGGTTGGGCTTATCATAGTATATGAGGAGGTTTTTGGATCAGTGGGGTGGGGAGAATGGGGGTGGACATGTTGAAATCAAGTCTTTGAGAAGAAACCCTTGGTGGGTGTAGTTTTTGCATTTGTGTAGCGCTCATCACAGAAGTCCTAATAATGAATGGTAACGTTGTCCCTCTGGCACACACACACACACACACACACACACACACACACACACACACACACACACACACACACACACACACACAAAAAGTATTGTACAGCTAACCTTGTGGAGACACACAATTTAGTCCCATTCAAAATCCTATTTTCCCTAACCCCTAAACCTAACCCGTACTCTTACCTAACCTTAACCCTAACCTTAACCCTAAAACTAACCCTAGCTCCTAACCCTGGCCCTAAACCTAATACTAACCCTAACACTAATTCTAATCTTAACTGTAAACCCCCTAGAAATAGCATTTGACCTTGTGGGGGATGAACAAAATTACCTCAGTTGGTCAAATTTTTGTTTGTTTACTATTCTTGTGGGGACTTCTGGTCCCCACAAGAATAGTTAAACACATCCACAGAGACACACATACACTATTAGCCAATTTGTCCTTTTTTTCTTACTTTGTGTTGAGAGGGGAACACATTGTTTCTCCTTTAGCTAGGCTAATCTCATTACAGTTTAATTTGGACATGTGATCGTCTGGTGGATGACAGGCTTAATGCTCGCTGAATACTTATCCAATCAGCAAACCCCATTTAATAACAAATAAGATCATTATCCTCTTTTTTACGCTTAAACAGGAAGAAATAAACCAGGAAGTATTTATTAAAGGGGCAGTCTGCAGTTCGAACAATAACGAAGTGAACTCCCCGCCACTGATTTGATAAACAGCTGAGGAATGGGGCTGGAGAATTGTAACCACTCTCAGACTAAATGAGGTAAGAGACAGATGGGAGGGATATTAAGGAAGAAAAAGGGGGAGAATGAAGATCTAGGTGTTTACTTGTCAGTCCTTTCCAGCAATGTGAATTCCTTATGGGCGATTCCAAGGTATTTAAGCTTTGACTTTAAAATGGATGCCAAACAAAAACCATTGATTTCAAATTACAACTCTATGCACAAGGAATAGTTTTTAACAATTTCTACAGAAAAGTTTACAAAAACGAATTTATTTGAAGAACTGTGCAGATGCAAACTTTGTTCACAGAGTTATGGTAAAATCTCCCTCAGGTTTTTATGCGACCACGTTTTCCAAAAGCTCTGTTAAATATATACTCCGAATTATGATTCAAAGATGTCTGCAGAAGAATGGGGTGTCAGCTATGACATGGTACCTTGAATTTGAAAAAAATCTCTTGGTTATTGAACTACAGTAACTGAAGTGGATTTACACCCGGTAACGGAATTACGGTATCGGAATTACATGATCTGTACTACACAGAAATGCATAATTATGGATCTGAATCTAATTCTCCTCATGTTTCACAAGTTTGAACATCACAGCACAGCAGAGTACAGTGCAGTACAAAACAGCACAGCACAGCAGGACAGGGCAGAGTAGAATAGAGTAGGGCTGAGTAATGCAGGGTAGAGTACAGTGCAGTAGAGCACAGTAGAGTTCAGTACATTACAGTAAAGTAGAGTATAGTTCAGTACAGTAAAAAAAAAATCTCTACTGTACTGTACTATCCAAACTTGTGAATCATACGTCTATGATAGGTTCAGATTTGTCCCAGTCCAGCCTGTCTGTGGACTTTAACATCAACGCCAGTGTGGACTGACCAAATTTCAACTACTTTTCAACGTCCATGGACGTCCAGTGCTTAGTGGGTGAAAATGCTGGTTACAGTAAATGGAAAGAGAGGGTGCTTATGGGTAGGTGTCTGTAAGAGCTGGGAGAGGTGACCTGGAGAGGGAGAGAGATAGAGGGAGGGGTTGTCTAGACTCAGACTGTAACACTCTTGGTTTGACCACAAAAGAAAGACAAAGGAAACAGTTATCAACTGAACATAACAGTGTGCCTGTAACGGTTGTCGTCGGGAATGGAGGACCAAAACGCAGCAGGAATGTGGATGCTCATCTTGTATTTATTTTAAAATCAAGTGAACACCAAAATAACAAAAACGAAGAACTCACGAACAACAAAACAGTCTTGTCATGCTCACACATGCAAAACAAGAAACAATCTCCCACAAATACACAGACAGACACACCCAACTAATATAGGACTTCCAATCAAAGGCAACACCACACAGCTGCCTTCAATTGGAAGTCCACCCCAATTAACCAAACATAGACATACAACCAACTAGATCAACATAGAAATACGTAGATAAGGAACAGTGCCCAAAAACCCCGGAATACTAAATCACATGCCCTTTTTAGAAAAACACCACCCCGAGCCACATAAAACAAATACCCTCTGCCACGTCCTGACCAAACTACAATAATAATTAACCCTTATACTGGCCAGGACGTGACAGTGCCAGTGGAAGGGAGGACAGCAGCAGATGACCCAACTGTGGTTTGTGACTACTCTGATTTCCCATTGTGGCCAATTCAGTTGCAGTAATTCCGTTACTGATTTTGGGGTAATTTCGTTACCAATTTGGTAATGGAATTATGAGTTTGAATCACTTAATAATTCATAAACCAAATTGATATAAGTAAAATAACTATAGCTAATTGATGGGTCTACCTTTACTTGTTACTTCTGTGAACTTTCATTATCCTCCTTCCTGATGAGGGAGAGACATTTGAAAATATCTTAAAGATATGTGGGTTTTTGGTTACGGAATTACAAGGCATAAGGCCATATTGCTTAAACCTACAGAAGGTCAACAATTTCTCCAAAAATTAAATATAAGTGTTGATATTAGTTGGCAGGGTCTGTACGTCAACATTATTGTGTTTGATGTATTTTTGATACCTTTTAAGACTTTTTCTGATAGGTCCTTTTACATGGAAATGCCCATATGTAATTTGCTTAAGGCTTGTTTTAGTGTGATTCAATGAAGTTTAGTCTCTTTTAGTTTTTTTTGTGATTACTAATATCTGTTCTTTGAGGCTCAATGCTCTGCCAGTAAAATCATTCTTAGACTTTACTTTGATCAAATCAAATCATGGATTTGTAGATCTTATCGCAGGTACAGCGAAATTCTTATGTTTCTAGCTCCAGCAGTGCACTAATATCTAGCAATACAATAACAATCCACACATAATCCAAAAAGTAGAAAAATAATAACAAGAAGTTAAGAAATATCAGAACGAGCTATGTCAGAGACCGGAATACAAAACATTAGGAACACCTGCTCTTTCCATAACATAGGCTGACCAGGTGAATTCAGGTGAAAGCTATGATCCCTTATTGATGTCACCTTTTAAATTCACTTCAATCAGTGTAGATGAAGATTAAATAAGGATTGTTAAGACTTGAGACAATTGAGACATGGGTTGTGTATGTGTGCCATTCAGAGGGTGAATAGGCAAGACAACATATTTAAGTACCTTTGAACAGGGTCTGGTAGAAGGTGCCAGTCGCATCGGTTTGAGTGTGTCAAGAACTGCAACGCTGCTGGGTTTTTCACGCTCAACAGTTTCCCGTGTGCATCAAGAATGGTCCACCTACCCAAAGGACATCCAGCCAACTTGACACAACTGTGGGAAACACTGGAGTCAACATGGGCCAGCATCCCTGTGGAACGCTTCCGACACCTTGTAGAGTTCACGCTCCAACGAATTTAGGGTGTTCTGTGGGCAAAAGGGGTGCAACACAATATTAGGAATGTGTTCCTAATATATTGTACACTCAGTGTATATAAATGGTGTGTATAGACAGTGTGGACAGTATAAGAATAGAAAAGTTGTGTACAGCACTAGTTATATAGGATAAGCCATGACTAGAATACAGTATATACATATAAAGTTAGTAAAAACAGTATGTAAATGTTATTAAAGTGACCAGTGTTCAGTGACTTTATGTACATAGGTCAGCAGTCTCTTAAGGTGCAGGGTAGAGTACTTTGATGCACCTGTACTGTCTCACTTATTTAACGGTGACTGTTTAGCATTTAGGTTGTGGCTAGCGCTTAGTTCTTTTGGGGAGGATGTAGAATAGAGGCGAAACCAAAGTGTTCCAACTGGTTTTAACTTTAAGCGGCTTAGATTGTAACATGTGGACCAGTGAAATCTTAACGTCTGAGATATTCACTCTCTCTGATACAGTACAATGGGCTTCTGTCGTAGGCATTAGGCAGTGTCATGCTCCCACAAATGTAGGCATGGCGCAATACCTATTGCGTTTATGCCTGACTTGCTATTGACATATTGCTCAATCCATATGATGTCCATGTATAGCAGATGATTACTGCTTTGTGATAACTTACATAGTCACGGTTAAACTTACATATAGTGCTATACTCTCCCCCCATGTAAAAGCAACACCATTTACTCACTGTGATGGCAGTGTGTGTGTGTGTGTGTATCTGCGCGCTTGTGTGTGTTTTGATAGCCCCTCATTTCCCACCTCATCCTCTTATGATCAAGGTCAATTATCCACTTATAACGATAGTCAGTCACTCAGCCTGGTGAGCTATGAGCTGTGAGTTATGTAATAACCTGTAATTGTGCTGTCAATCATCCTTCCTCATAACTCCAACTCACTGCTCTATTATTCTCCCTTTCTATATATTTATTATTCCTTTTAGTCTCTTCTGGTATCTTGTCAAATTAAAATGAATCTGAATACAGTCAGGGGCTTTTCGAGGTAAAAAGTTCACATTAGTTGGTGCCTTTGTCCTTTGTTGGTATGTGTCCTGCACTTCAATTGGGCTTTTGTTGAGCCCACATTCAGAATTGTGGAACTTGCAACAGTGAGATTGAGACATGAGAGAGAGTGTAAAGCAACTCATAAATGATCTCTCTCTCTCTCTGTCTCTCTCTCTCTCTCTCTCTCTCTCTCTCTCTCTCTCTCTCTCTCTCTCTCTCTCTCTCTTTACTCTGGAAGAGTAAAAAGAGCCACTTCCTGTTGTGTGCTTAAGATCCCTGCCATGTGATAGTGTCAGTTGAAGCGGGCGTGGGGAATATGGTGGCTAGGCTCAGGCTGCTGGTGCTGATCTTGCTGATGTGAATGAACGTTGCTCTGCGGTGCGATTGTGTTCAAAGTGTCAACTCAGCTGGAGTGGCGTCAGTGGCAGCGCCATGCACAATCACACACAGTGGCCCTTTCTGTCTGACATTTCAACAGACTTACATATGATATCACCCCATACACACGCCGAGGTGCTAACTTACATAGAAACGTACACACATGCTGCATGCTCTGACACATACCTGGAGATATGATATGCAAATGTGTAACGGATCACTGTAGGTGAAGTGGCATGCTTTGGCTATGCTAACGCTGTCTCTTTGTTCTGTCTCGGTTTTTCTCTCTCTCTCTCTCTCTCTCTCTCTCTCTCTCTCTCTCTCTCTCTCTCTCTCTCTTTCCATTTCTGTATTGCCAAAATAAGGATGTTGAACAATTCAATAAGATATAAAAGACATTAAGAAACATTTATCAGAATTAGTGAGTTACTCGATTTCATTTGATCTCTCTCTCTCTCTCTCTCAGGGTGAGGACCAGCACAGGCTGTGCAGAGAGCTCACAGAGAGTGATGCAACCTGGAAGCTGCTGATGTGCTGAAAAATAAAGCCAAAGAAAAGCCAGCCAGTGAACTGAACAGGAGAGGGGACATGGAGTAACAGTGTCTGACTATACACAGCCGCAGACAGATAGAGCTTGTTAATGTGTTGCCATATACCATGACGGATTCTGTCTGACACAGTGTAAGGTACCCAGAGATGTACGATTCCAGATAGCGCTGTGTAAGCTATTTCACAAAGGGCCCTATAGCAGGTGCAGAGACATCGACAGTGTTGGATTCACTGACTGTCAGTGCATGGATGAAGACTGATAGATGGCATTGGATTCATTAAGAAAAGAGTGTTAGATGAACGCGGCCTAAATAGCACTGGATGCACCCTTACAGTTGGCAGTGGATGAGCACGGACAGATAGCATTGGGATTGGCTGATACAGACGGAGAACGCTAGAGCTAGATGAGCTACTGCAGATAGCAGTGTAGATCCACTGTTAGCGAGCTAGCGCAGGCAGGGAGTTGGAGTGGGAGGCATAGCACCATGAACCCCAGAGAGAGCGGAGGAGGAGGAGTGGAGGCCATGGAGACCCAGGCGGGAGGGCTGGCGTTGGGGGAGGAGGGTGGCAAGGCCAGCCATGGAGGAGATGGAGAAGAGGGGGAAGAAGACAAGGCCTCAGCCTACGACTGCAACGTGTGTGGCCGCAGCTTCCCCTTCCAGAGCTCTCTGTCGCAGCACATGCGGCGCCACACAGGCGCACGCCCCTACAAGTGTCCCTACTGCGACCACCGCGCCTCCCAGAAGGGCAACCTCAAGGTCCACATCCGCAGCCACAAGCTGCGCACACTCACTAGCCACCACCCCGAGGAGGAGGAGGAGGGGCCAGAGGAGGAAGAGGAGGGGTCAGGTGAAGTGGGTGTGTCAGAGGGCCTGGACGGTGGAACCAGTCCGACAAAGAGCAGCTCGGCCTGTAACAGGGTCGTCAACGGAGACGCTAACACAGAAGAGGGCATAGGGAAGACGGCGGTGAGGAGCGTCAAAAGGGAGAAGTCGAGCTCTGAGCAGCGGCCATATTGCTGCCGTCTGTGCGGGTACCAGACCCAGCGCGAGGACCAACTCCTCAGTCACATAGAGAAGGTCCACATCACAGCCGACATGGAGGACGAGACTAACCCAGTGAGTCAGGAGGCAGTGGCAACGGAGGGAGAAGCAGGGACTCAGGTCACTGATGGGGCCTTCCCCTGTGAGACGTGTGGCCAGGTGTTCACACAGGCCTGGTTCCTAAAGTCCCACATGAAGAAACACGCAGGCCTCCTTGAGCACTGTTGTCGGGTGTGCGGCCGCCGCTTCAGGGAAGCCTGGTTCCTCAAGAGCCACATGAAGACCCACACTGGCTCCAAGGCCTCCGGCCGGGGGAAACTCAAGGCAGACTCCCAAGAGGCCGCAGCCACCATCAATGACGTGGCCCAAGACCCAGAGACCAATGTGACCTCCACAAGCCTTTACCAGGTTTGCTCCAAGTGTGGCAACCTGTTCCATGACAGAGAGAGCCTGAGGGCCCACGAGAAGGTCCACAACCAGGCTAAGCAGCCGACACAGGGCCAGAGACGACCTAGTGATGACGGGGACTCTCCCAGTGCCAAAAGGCGCCTCCTGGACTACCTCAGCCTCCACCCAGCTGCCGAAGAAAAGCCCCAGGAAGAGAAGAGGCGCTTGGGCCAGAGAATCCCCGAGCTGGACCCAGTTTGTAGCTACCAGGCCTGGCAGCTGGCTACTCGGGGAAGGGTTCTGGAGCCTGTGGAGGCATACAGTATAAAGGCTACGGCAGGTGGAGAAGGGGATGAGGTCCTGGCTGGAGGGACCGTGGTGTACGAGAAGGAGAGCAGCCGCTACATCCTGGAGGGCCAGCAGAGGGAGAGACGCTCAGGGAGACGCAGCAGCACCAGCGGGGGAGGGGGTAGTAGCCACTACACCTCCCCAGGGGAGCACACCCCCGAGAGCCTGAGCGACTCGGAGTACCGTCCCTCCTCCCGCCAGGGCCGACGTCCCTCGTCCTTCCAGCAGAGCCAGGCCAAGTCCACCGAGTGCTTTGAGTGCGGAAAGGTGTTCCGCAGCCACCACCAGATGATTGTGCACCAGCGGGTCCACCAGAGGCGAGACGGGGGCAGGGGTTCCGGGTCCGGAGGGGACAACAGGGCAGGGCAAGGAGTGGACCGCTGGGGATCCACCAGTGACCCCGAATCAGGCTCCCCCAGCAGGCCCAGCACCCCAGGGTACGGGAACTCACCACCAGCCTCCACCCCGGGAGAGGACGCCCCTGAGATGGGCACCGCCAATGCAGTCCAACTGGCAGGTTAGTGAACATACCTCGACTGTTAGTCCCTGACCCTAATATAAGCCTTCTGTCGGGTGACCTTAGTTGGACTAGTGAGGGGGGAATTGGGCAACATTTGAGAGGAAATAGAATGTAAACAAAAAACCCTTTCTCTGACAACAGCAAGTTAATTAGCTCTGTCCTCAACGCGCAGCCAAGAGATAAGCTTCAATGTAAGGAATATGTTAAGCATGCTGTAGGAGCTCATTCCTTTTCAAGCTCTTTCAAGGCCCCTGATCTTGACACTCTCACTAGCAAACATCTGTTGGTGAGATCCCTATCTTTGTGATTCCATCTCATCAACTCAGCCCCATATGGAGTGGGGACATGAGCCACCCTGTGGCGATAGTCGGAACTGCTCGGGATCTGTTTTTGAGTGAGCTTCACAAAAACAACATGATAGACTGCATCATGTCAGGTCATTATATTCTCTTTTGTGTTCAAGCCACTGTTGAAAACAACAAGACTGTTGACAAAAGCAGACCAAGATGAAAAGTCAATGGGTGGTTTGATGAAAGCTTATGCTTTGAAAGTGGCATTACAATGGAGTTGGAATTTTTGGAATGCCTATCATTTCTTCACTCCTTTGAGCAATAAACACTGTGAACAAAAATCTTGAGCTATAAACACTGGGGGAAAAATCATGATAAACATATACATCTGGGTTGATTTAACATTCAAGATTGCTTGGTATGTATGTTTTGTTCTTCAGTAGGCTACAGACAGGTATTTGAGTGGGTGTCAGTGTTAGCACTGACTTGTTGAAAATATGTCTCTGCTTATCATGTTTTCATACACAGTTAAGAATCAGAGCTTAGTCTTTCAGTCTCTTCCCTGGCAGTTTAGAATGTCAGAAATAGAAGTAGCTTTTCTTCGGGCTCGAGCAGTGTGCTATTTCAGCTTTTCCTGTCTCAGGAAACCCCCCCCCCTTTTATCTGTGTGAATATGTTTTTGTTCTCCTTTTTTTTATTATTTACAGTGAAAAATCTGTATTTTTTTCTCCCCCTCAGCTTTCAACATGAGAAGGTTTGAAAATTGAGCAGAGAGAAATAGAGAAATAGCATGAGAACACCCAGCCATAAAAGTTCAGTAGACTAAAGAAAGAAAAGAACACTTGTTGCTTTTTTAGTCGACATAGTGTCACACACAAGAAAAAAAGAAAACACTTTTTCATGTCTGTTGTGAACTTCCTGTTTTGTCATTCATGTACTAAATCCTCAGACAGAAACATGTATTTATTCAGTTAGTATGCAGAGAATGGATCTTACTTATGATATCCCTTAGGATGTTATGTGCAGTAGCCTAAGTATGAGAACATTAAGAATATTAACTCGTGCAGTCAGAGCCATGAGTGAGTAGCCTGATTCCAGAACTGTTAGTGCAGTATAGACAACTCAACATGTTTGTCATCACAATGACCATAGGAGTCCGTCCAAACAGATCTGGGACCAGGCTAATGAGAGATTGAGGAGATTTTAAGATCACAGCAATGGATTCTGAGTGAGGAGTGAGCATTGTTTTTTTTCCTCATGGCAGTCGGTTTAAAACATAACTCAGGGTCATGTCCATTAGGTTACACAATGAAATACATTTTTAAATGTTCTACAACTGAAAATGAAAATAATAATTTCTTATTGGACAAGGACAGGTTTTTCATTGCTTTTCATTTTTCCCCCCATTTGATGCCAAATGAACAGGACGCAGGCCGTGGCAGTGATGGCCACATTTTACATTTACATTTTAGTAATTTATCAGACGCGACTTACAGTTAGTGCATTCATCTTAAGAAAGCTAGGTTGGACAAACACATATCACAGTCATAGCAAGTACATTTTCCCTCAATAAAGTAGCTATTAGTAAAGTCAGAGCTAGTAAGGCGGCGAAAAAAGTGAAGTGTGTGTTAGTTCACAAAACCTTTTCTGGGGGGGGGGTGCCGTGGGATTACTTAAGATACTCTTTGTAGAGGTAGAGTTTCAGATGTTTACGGAAGATGGGCAGGGACTCTGCTGTCCTCGTGGGAGGGTCAAGAGACCAGAGGTAGCAGAATGGAGTGCTCGGGTTGCGGGTGTAGGGTTTGAGTACAGCCTGAAGGTAGGGAGGGGCAGTTCCTCTTGCTGCTCTGTAGGCAAGTACCATGGTCTTGTCGTGGATCCAAGCTTCGACTGGAAACCAGTGGAGTGTGCAGAGGAGCGGAGTGACATGGGAAAACTTGGGAAGGTTGAACACCAGGCGGGCTGCAACATTATGGATAAGTTGCAGGGGTTTGATGGCACAAGCGGGGTCCCAGCCAACAGCGTAGTGCAGACAGGAGATGACAAGTGCCTGGATTAGGACCTGTGCCACTTCCTGTTTGGGGTAGGGTCATACTCTACAGATGTTGTAGAGTATGAACCTGCAGGAGCAAGAGTCACTACTTTGACGTCTGCAGAGAACGACAGGGTGTTGTCCAGGGTCTCGTCAAGGTTCTTTGCACTCTCGTAGGGGGACACCGTGGAGTTGTCAACTGTGATGGAGAGGTCTTGGAGTGGGAAGGCCTTCCCCGGGAGGAAGAGCAGCTGCGTCTTGTCGATGTTGAGCTTGAGGTGGTGGGCCAACTTCTAAGTTAAGATATCTGCCAGGCACACAGAGATGCGTTTTGCCACCTGGGCATTAGAAGGGGGGAATGATAAAAGTAGTTGAGTGTCATCCGCATAGCAATGATAGGAAAAATCATGTGAGGTTATTTTGGAGCCGAGTGACTTGGTGTATTGAGAGAAGTGGAGAGGGCCTAGAACTGATCCCTGGGGTACACCAGTAGAGAGAGTACGTGGTGCAGATACAGATCCTCTGCACGTCACCTGGTAGGTGCGGCTTGCCAGGTAAGATGCAATCCAAGAGTGTGCAGAGCCTGAGACGCCCAGCCCTGAGAGGGTGAAGAGGAGGATCTGATGGTTCACGGTGTCGAAGGCAGCGGATAGATCTAGGAGGATGAGAACAGAGGAGAGAGTCAGCTTTGGCAATGCGGAGAGCCTCTGTGACACAGAGAAGAGCGGTCTCGGTTGAGTGAACCGTCGTGAAGCCTGACTGGTTGGTGTCAAGGAGATCGTTCTGAGATAGATAGTGAGAGAGTTGATCAGAGACAGCACGCTCAAGCGTTTTGGAAAGAAAAGAAGGGATACAGGTCTGTAGTTTTTGACGTCAGAGGAGTTGAGTGTTGGTTTCTTGAGGAGGGGAGTGACTTCGGGCCATTATGAAGTCAGAGGGGACACAGCCAGTGGTCAGGGATGAGTTGATGAGGGTCGTGAGGAATGGGAGAAGGCCTCCAGAGATGGTCTAGAGAAGGGAGGAGGGGATGGGGTCGAGCGGGCAGGTTGTTGGGCAGCCGGGCCTCACTAGCCGCAGGATTTCATCTGGAGAGAGAGGGGAGGAAGCGGTCAAGGTGTAGGGTAGTTCTGTGGGACCACGGGACTCAATAGGCTGAGCGAATGAGAAGCAGATGTCGTCAGCCTTCTTTTCAAAGTGGTTGACAAAGTCGTCTGCAGAGAGGGAGGAGGGAGGCAGAGAGGGTGGAAGATTAAGTAGGGAGGAGAAGGTGGAAAGAGCCATCTCAGATCCCCTGTCAGACAGTCAGGTAACAGGGCCTGGTAGGGCGTCCTCTGCCCTACCTATACCCTCTGTTCCACTGGCTGGTTACCTAATCCCCGCTGACGCCATCCAGTCACCCTGATCCCTCTCCTGCTCCCCACGTCTCAGGGATTTGTTATTTATAGAGACACTCCTAATGGACACACATACTCTCAGAGGACACACACACACCTAGCATGCACCAGCTGCATACCTCCCTGTGTCCCACTGCTGGCTTGCCTCTGAAGCTAAACAGGGTTGGTCCTGGGTGGGAGACCAGATGCTGCTGGAAGTGGTGTTGGTGGGCCAGTAGGAGGCACTCTTTCCTGTGGTCTAAAAAAAGATCCCAATGCCCCAGGGCAGTGATTGGGGACATTGCCCTGTGTAGGGTGCCGTCTTTCAGATGGGACATTAAACGGGTGCCCTGACTCTCTGTGGTCACTAAAGATTCCATGGCACTTATTATAAGAGTAGGGGTGTTAACCCCGGTGTCCTGGCTAAATTCCCAATCTGGCCCTCATACCATCATGGCCACCTAATCTTCCCCAGTTTCTAATATTGGCTCATTCATCCCATTCCTCTCCTCTGTAACTATTCCCCAGGTCGTTGCTGTAAATGAGAATGTATTGTGAGTCAACATACCTGGTAAAATAAGGGTAAAATACAAATGAATGCATGCGCACACTCAGTTATACACACAAACACACACACACACATACTCACTCCCAGACTTCACTCGAGCGTGAGTGAGGTTGGCAGGTGGGCAGACTAAGGCCTAGATTCAATCAGATCAAGCGTTGAACGGCGATAGCCGGCAACCGCATAGCTGATGTTCTGGCGGTGTCGGAGGTGGAACTGCGTTGGAGCTGTCAAATGTGATCGTTGTCACGAAGCCACACCGCTCCCACTCGCGTTAGAAGTTCAGAGAGAGAAAGTCTAGGCTATATAAAAATAACGATACTCCAAATTAAAATCATTAAACAAAATAATAAGGATTTATATCAGCCTAATCAGGTTGTAGATTGCATCTCGCGTTCCAGTAAACAAGGCTGCATGGCTGCAAGATTTCTCTTAATGCGACTCCGTGCAGCCAATGGTAATGTCTGCTTTAGGTATACCGTGAGCCTCTTGTGGATTTGACAGCTCTAATGCAGTTCCACCTCCGACACGTCAAAACATCAGCGTGCGGATGTTGGTTAAAGCGGATTTGATCGAATCGGTCCCCAAGTCATTCAAATCAGGGGTTCATTCAAGGTTTGCGCTGTTGGCAATGTTGTTTATAGTTTGGAAATGCCAATGAACATGACTGGATGGCTGCAGGAGTGTGCTGCTCAGGTGATATCCTATCAGGTGACCAGGTCTATGGAGGTGAGGTGATACACTGCTGAGGACTTGGCAGGTTGCCACCCTGTCCACTCTTATCATCCCCAGACAGAGACAGTATTTAAAGTCCTTTTTTTAAAACCTATTTACTATTTACAGTACATACTGTACAGGAGAACATGATCATTTTCAGGCCATTACTTATGAAGTGTGGATAGGCTTTCTAAATGGCTGAGTAATGTACGTTTAGAACGTTTGTATGGTTACTGTAGGCACTGGAAATGGCGAGCACAAGGCAAGATCTGGTTCTGGGTTCCAGGATTACCTGCATGTCTGCACTACACGTGGAGGAGAAGAGCGTCGCCACGGTGTCAGTCTCGATTGCCTTGACTCCCACAGAGTGCTGAGTGGGAGAGGCGAGGGAGGGAGGGAGCAAGCGAAGGAGGGGGAGGGAGCGAGGGAGGGCTGCAGTTAATGGCGGACATCCCACCCAGTGTTTGTTTATGTCAGAAGGATGTTATTCCCCCCCCCCCTCGTGGTTTCCCCTTGGCAGCAAGGCAGGTTATGGCACTGACAGCTCTATGGGAACCAGGGCTTTCCCCTCCTCAAACACAGACATGCAGGCATGCACCGCCTACTAGCACTGACTTTTCTGATAGTACATTTTGACTCAATAAAGTAGCTATGTATGACTGAGAGATGTGGTCGTATCACCTAGCTATCTTAAGATGAATGCATTAACCATAAGTAGCTCTGGATAAGAGCTAAATGACTAAAATGTCAAATGTAAAACACACTCGCGCGCGCGCGCACACACACACGCACACACACACACACACACACACACACACACACACACACACACACACACACACACACACACACCACACACACACACACACACACACACACACACACAGATTAGCCTCCAGCTCAACCCTGGCTGGGTGTTAGCCATTGCAGTATGTGGATAATAGGGAAGCCAAAATGAAAAGCAGATGGCAGTGGCATGTTCTAATTGAGAAGTGGAAACACAGGGGGGGGGGGGGGGGGGGGGGGGGTGTGTGTGTGTGTGTGTGTGTGTGTGTGTGTGTGTGTGTGTGTGTGTGTGTGTGTGTGTGTGTGTGTGTGTGTGTGTGTGGTGTGTGTGTGTCCATTTGTTTCAGTGGGCAAGGGAGGTCTTGTATATCACAAGGCTCTGAGTGTGTGGACACATGTCCTTCTTAATTAAAGGGGCAATCTGGAGTTGCTACATCCATTTTTGTAATGATAAATGAAGGATATGTACCTATTTGATTCTTGAAGAATATAACTTAGAAATGCCTCATGAGCTTAGTTCAACTCCGGTGCCCCAGCTTGTTTGACCCTGATGTTTGTAAACAAAGTAAACATCCATTGCTCTGTCTATGAATTTGAGAGTGGTTGCGTATCGCCAGTCCCATCTCCAGGGGCGAGGAGCATGCTTTGCTATTGTTTCAACTGCTGATTGCCGCCTTAAGGGGCCTCAAGAAGTGTTACTGGACATTTGTGTGTGTTTTGTGTTTCTTCCTGTATGAGGGAGAGAGAGTGAGAGGTGGGTGATCAATGCTCGGGAGTAGTGTGGGTGTGTGAGTGTTTTTGTATTCATGTTTATGTGTGATAGATTGCGTGGGGTTCTGTTTATATGTGTGTGCAGGGGGGAACTCAGTATATATGCCACCATGTGGCAAACATTGACAACTGCACTCTACAACCAGTAGAAATATACACTGAACAAAAATATAAACGCAACATGCAACAATTTCAAAGATTTGACTGAGTTACAGTTCAGATAAGGAAGTCAGTCAATTGAAATCAATTCATTAGGCCCTGATCTATGTATTTTACATGACTGAGAATACAGACACGCATCTGTTGATCACAAATACCTTAAAAAAAAGGAGGGGCGTGGATCAGAAAACCAGTCGGTATCTGGTGTGGCCACCATTTGCCTCATGCAGCGCGACCTCTTCAGCGTGCCAGAGCCATCGAAGGTGAGCATTTGTCCACTGAAGTCGGTTACGACGCCGAACTGCAGTCAGGTCAAGACCCTGGTGAGGATGACGAGCACACAGATGAGCTTCCCTGAGATGGTTTCTGGCAGTTTGTGAAGAAATTCTTCGGTTGTGCAAACCCTCAGTTTCATCAGCTGTCCGAGTGGCTGGTCTCAGATGATTCCGCAGGTGAAGAAGCCAGATGCAGATGTCCTGGGCTGGTGTGGTTACACGTGGTCTGCGCTTGTGAGGCCGGTTGGATGTATTGCCAAATTCTTTAAAACAACTTTGGAGGCGGCTTTTGGTAGAGAAATGAACATTCAATTTTCTGCCAACAGCTCTGGTGGACATTCCTGCAGTCAACATGCCAATTGCATGCGCCCTTAAAACGTGAGACATCTGTGGCAATGTGTTGTGTGAGAAAACTACACATTTTAGAGTGGGATTTTGCCTCCAGCACAAGGTGCACCTGTGTAATGATCATGCTTTTTAATCAGCTTCTTGTTATGCCACACCTGTCAGGTGGATGGATTATCTTGGCAAAGGAGAAATGCTCACTAACAGGGATCTAAACAAATTTGTGCACAACATTTAAGAGAGTTAAGCATTTTGTGAATATGGAACATTTTGGTGATCTTTTATTTCAGTTCATGAAACATGGGACAAACACTTGACATATGTTTGTATTTTTGTTCAGTGTAGTAATGCAGCCAATTAAATACATTAAGCAGGGTATCAAAAGGCAGGACGACTATTTTCCCTTCAGTTATTCTTATCGTGATATCAGAAACCATGATCATACTCATCATTAGGCCTACAATTTCTACATGTTGTTAATTTCCTGATAAAAGACACTGTTTACTCTCATATGTCGGAATAATCTGGAATGACACTCTTTTGTGACATGTACAGATGCACTGAATCAGATGCGAATGCCATACATTTTAGCCTATGGGAGAATCTCAATTGCATTTCCTTGACTCTTGTCCTCTCTCCTGGCCTCCTTCTCAAAACCCATTGTATAAGAAAATCAGAATTCCCACCCCTGTGACCTTATGCTCCTATTGGTTTTGGGAAGGAGGCGAGGAGAAGGGACATGAGGTATCAATTCAGATTCTCTCCACCAGTGGTTTGGTATTTAGGCCAACACTGTCACCAAGTGGTCATGAGGAAGCACAACACCCCCTTTTTCATGGAACATGACTCAATTAAACTTGTCAGCTACTATTTCAAGCATATCTCTAGGCAGATCAATGTTTTTTAGAATGTTTCATAGACGTTAGTAAGACAGAATGTTCATATAATGTTTGTAGAATGCAGTGGTGTAAATTAACAAAGTAAAAATACAGAAAGTTCAGAAAGGAAACACCAAGTAGAAATATGTTTAACCATTTATTAAAGAATGGATAATGCCAGTCTTGCCGATATAGGCTCTGCTCCTTCAGGGTTGCTCACTGCCCAAAATATAAAATGAGCAGTGAGCGCGGTAAGCTATAAATATCCCCCAGCAGGAAAACAGAACCTAACAGGTGGAGGCAAAAGAAGCAAAAGCATAGTAGCAGTAGCAGCAAGTGGTAGCAGGATATGTGAGCAGAACCGGTCACTTAAATAGACTACCAAATAAGGCAGGTGTGATTGTTACTAGCATCTAATTGGTGAAATCTCAGCTGATGCGTCAGCTGTGGCAGGGACTCAGGTTCTGTTTCTGAACTGGCTTCTCTATTTGTTTTTTGGGTATCGGTACTTTACTTTCCTACTTATTTTTTTGACAACTTTTACTTTTACTCCACTACATTCCTAAAGAAAATATGTACTTTCTACTCATACCATACATTTTCCCTGACATCCAAAAGTGCTCGTTACATTTTGAATGCTCAGGCAGGAGAGCGATATGGTCCAATTCACGCACCTATCTATATAACGTGTTGTCATCCCTACTACCTCTGATCTGGCGGACTCACTAATCACAAATACTGGATTTGTATTTTGTATTTTATTAGGATTGCCATTGGCTGCTGCCAAGGCAGCCTATACTCTTCCTGGGGTCCAAGCAGGAATAAAACAACAGATCGCAACAAAAACATTGTCTACATCATTAATAAAACAATACATCACACAAGACATTGTGCGCTATAAAAATGTACACTGCTCCACAATCACAAATTTACAATGTACTAGTTTGTGTCTCTTTGTGCCATGAGGTGTTGTTTTATCTGTTTTTAAAAATCAGATTTGAATGCTAGCTTGAGCTACCTGATGTGAAAGAGACTTCCATGTAGTCATGGCTCTATTTGCTACTGTTTGTAATAATGTCTGAGTGTTGGAGTGTGCCCTTGGCTGTCCATAAAAAAATACAAATGAAATATATTTGTGCCACCTGGTTTGCTTAATATAATATAAAGAATTTGATGTAATTACTTTTTACTCGAGTATGAAAATGTTGTACTTTTCCCACCAGATACTTTTAGACTTTTACTCAAGTAGTATTTTACTGGGTGACTTTCACTTTTACTTGAGTCATTGTGTATTAATTACTTTTACTCAAGTATGACAATTGAGTACTTTTCCCACCGCTGGTCGAATGTTTCAGAGAAGTGACCAAACCATCTCTGTTCTGTTTTGCCTTCCACAGATGAGAAGCCTTACGTCTGCAGCCTGTGTGACTTTGTCAGCACAGAGTCCTCTGCCTTCCTGTCCCACCTACGTCTCCAGCACACTTGTGACGGCCGAACCATTCCCAACCCCAGCTCCAGCTCTGAGAGAGGCACCCCCAGTAGCTTCCCCAAGCTGAAGAGAGCCCTCCTCGACGGGCTTGCTCAATCCTCTGCCCCCCACCCTTACCTCTCTGCCCGGCCGTCGAGAGACAAATGCACCGCCGAGAGCAGTTCACCCACTGACCCTCACCATGTTGCTCCTCTGGACCTGTGTGTGAGAGCCGAGGGCCACAGGGGCCCAGCCTCCTCAGCCCTTCAGCAGAAGGGCCTGCCCAGTCATAAGTGCTCCTACTGCTCCCACTCCACCCACTACCTGGAGGTGCTGTGGATGCACCAGACTGTCGCCCATCGCATCAACAGCAGCGCCCTGGCCCCCAAATGGGCCCTCCTGAAGAATGGCTTCAAGGGCCCCCGAGAGGGCTCGTCCTCCAGGAGACGCACGGGCCCTCCTCCCGCTCTGGATGGGAGGGAGTGTCCCCCGTTGCCCCCTGTGGTGCGCACCCACCGCACACGCCCCCCATCGTTGGATTTGGGCCAGAAGAAAGACGGCAGGGACAGGGCAGCCACTCAACCCAGCACCTCTTCCTCCTCCACACAAGGGTCCTCCTCCTCTGCCTCAGGCTCCCAGAGTATGCGGCCTCCCAGGGCAGGCAGCAGACAGAGAGGCGAGGCTGTACCGGATCAGGGCCAGCTCTCTCGCTCCAACTCCAGGCCCAGGGTGGAAATCTACCCACGGGGAGGCTCCTCGACCAGCTCCCTGGAGAAGAGCACTGCGGCCGGGGCTCCCCAGCGACCCTCAGCCCCTAGCCCTAGTGTTGGAGGAACCACCAGGCTGGTGGATAGGTACATGTTGCCTCAGGAAGGCCTTGGATTCATGCTGTCCAGCAAACATGGCCTGGCAGAGTACAGCAGAGCCAGGAGCTCGCCCCAGCCCAAGTCCAGCAGCTCCCAGTCCCACACCCAGTCTCACCCCCAGTCCCAGGGCAGACCCCGGGCAGAGCGCCCAGCCCACAACACCACCACGGCAGGCCAGGGCTATGGAGCTTCCCACTCCCAGACACTTGGGAGCGCCGTCCAGGGATCTTCCACCTCTTCCTCCTACTCCTCCTCAGCCCAGCATGCGGAGGTGAAACAGGAGGAGGCACGGGGGGTGGAGACACCAGAGCTGCCCATGGACATCTTGAGCTTCCTGAAG
This sequence comes from Salmo salar, assembly GCF_965601325.2. NCBI lineage: Eukaryota > Metazoa > Chordata > Actinopteri > Salmoniformes > Salmonidae > Salmo > Salmo salar. The sequence continues at coordinate 52,925,560 of NC_138295.1, forward strand.
AACTGCAACTCCAATGACCTGGCGACACTATACCACCGCTGGGGTGCCGCCAACCCCCTACTGGACCCCACAGGTAAGAGCCAGGGCAGAGCTATGAAACAACCGTAGGTCCTTAAATCGATAGGAAAATATGTTTAGCGAACTTGGCACATGACGTGGATACAAAATAACATCAAGAAAATAGAGGGAACGTCCACTCATTGTTTGCCACTCTCACAAGATATCTTTAATGACGGTAAAGTCACCCTCTGGCACCCTCTGGCACAAAAGTCACCCTTCTCACAAACAGTGAAAAAAAATGCCATTTTTTTTCTACATTTAGGCCTACTCTAATACTCAGATCCTCAGACATGTTTTTCATCTATATTATGTGAGCAGCCTGTCAGTGCCGTGATGAGAAGGGGAGACATTGAGAAGGGTAGTAGGGATGATGATAAACACGCCTTAGGATCATGTGTTTAGAGGAAAGGCCAAACGTCAGGAGATGTTGAGCAGACCTTTTTTGGCTCGCTGATTGACAGCTCATGTCACATGTGGCGGGGAGCTTCACTGGACTGGATCTGCCAGCTGGACTGGCCCCTGAGGTGGTCAACACAAACACATAGGCTCAGTTGTGTACACGCATACATGTATGCAGGCATGCCCACACACCACGCACGCACGCACGCACACAAACACACACGCACGCCTACACACACACACCATCTGGCAGAAGATGATTGATAGACAGGCCGACTGGCCAGTCTGACAGGAGCATAAATAATGAAAGGGAGATGCATTAAAGTAGCTGTGTGTGTGTGCGTGTGCTGACCGTGTCAGAATACAGTGTGTGTGTGTGTGTGTGTGTGTGTGTGTGTGTGTGTGTGTGTGTGTGTGTGTGTGTGTGTGTGTGTGTGTGTGTGTTTGTGTGTAGGAGCACACAAGGTACTGTATATTGTAAAAAGTCTGTATCTGGGGCACTGTGTGTTCTATATGTAGGGAGCAATGGCGGCTGGTGGAGCTACAGGAGGACGGGCTCATTGTAACGGCGGCAATGGGATACATGGAATGGTATGAAACACGTCAAACATATGGGAACCGCACATTTCAATCGGTTCCATTGACTCCATTCCAGCCGTTACGATGATCCCGTCCTCCTATAACTCCTCCCACCAGCCTCCACTGGTAGCGAGTGATGTTATAACAGTGAAAGATGTGGCAGGACCTTCGTGGGTCTCTGTTCTGCGAGGCATATCTCCGCTCTCCCGGTGACCTGCCGCCGACTGTTTGGTTCAGGGCTCCGTCTGATGATGCTCCCACAGACGGAGGGGGTAGAGACATAATAATTAACCCAGCAGCAGCTGCTTTAGAAATGGTGATTACCAAAACATCCTGAATTTCCCCCCATATTCTGCTGCTGCTTTCCTAAGGTCAAGTGGGCCTCTGCTTAAGACACCCAGCTGGCAGGCTTCTATTCCTCCCCATGTTCCAGAGAGAGGAAACAGCCTGGGAGGCAGACGTATGACATCGCTGTCACCCGTCCAGGCAGATACCGTCACGCTCCGCCTTAGCCCTTTGAGTCAGATGCTATAAAGTGACCTTTTTTGAGAAAGCCAGGATGTGTGTTGTTTGTGTGTGTGTGTGGCAGGGGGGTGGGTGTGTGTGTGTGTGTGTGTGTGTGTGTGTGTGTGTGTGTGTGTGTGTGTGTGTGTGTGTGTGTGTGTGTGTGTGTGTGTGTGTGTGTGTGTGTGTGTGTGTGTGTGTGTGTGTGTGTGTGTGTGTGCATTAGTGTGTTTAGTCCAGCTCACTTGTCTTTCATTGGTGCCTCAGAGGTAGAGAGAGAGGCTTGTGGGTCTGGCCGGATGTTTCCTGGGGCCAGGCAGGGTCAGATCTGCCAGAGACACTCTCAGTCACCTCCCCTCCCCTGACACCCATACCACCAGCGGGTACCACGAGCGCAGGTACATGCCAAGGCAGGGCTGGGAACTCACCCCCTCACTCATTGCACACACCCCAAGGGCTTTTTGGCTGGCAGGGGAAGAGGTCATCGGAGGGGTTGGTAGTGGCGGTGGTGGGGAGGACAGGGGATATGTGACGATGGATGGACCAAGTTGGTCTTTCTCGTCTTCCTGCTGCCTCCCTGCATCCTGCATCACCGGGGTGACACGCCGGCGATCTTTTATATTCCCCTTCTGCACATGTACACACACGTACAAATAAACAGAACACACACTCTCTCTCTCTCTCTTTCTCTCTCTCTCTCTCTCTCTCTCTCAAACACACACACACCTGACATGTGACACGCGGGCTGGGCAGCGGAGCGGGCACATCACAGCCGGGGCGTTTTAATTGGCTGTAATTTATGCGGCGGCCGTGTGGCTGTGTGTGTCTGCCTGTCAGAGCCTGAGATGATGCTGTGTGACAGCTGCAGTCCAGCCCCTGGAGCTAGCCTCCCATAATGACACATTAGACATACTAATGATGCTTCCCTCTCTACACTCTACTCTTCTCTACTAGAGTTGAGGCTAGCTCTCTCCAGCCAGAGACTGGAGACTAGTCTGACCATGTCTGTCGGTGTCTGCTCCTTCATGGCCCTGTGTTCCATTCATACACTTCCAATCAATCAATTACATGTGATTATAAAGTCCTTTTTTACATCAGCTAGATGTCACAAAGTGCTTATACAGAAACCCAGCCTAAAACCCCAAACAGCAAGCCATGTAGATGTAGAAAGCATGGTTGCTAAGAAAAACTCCTTAGAAAGGCCCGGAAGAAACCTAGAGAGGAACCAGGCTCTGGGGGGGGGGGGGGGGGGGGGTACATATAAGAGTACATAGTTTACGTCATTTTATATATTGTTTGTCATATTAAATCCCTCCCAAATGAAATCGCTCAAGGGGAGAGTTCTGCCACCACCTGCCCTCTCTGGAAGGTCATGCCGTCTCTGCCTTGACCTGTGCCGGTGGATATTATAAGAGTACAAGGCCATTAAGGCCAGATCGTTCTTCAAGATGTTCAAACAGTCATAGATGACCAGCCAGGTCAAATAATAATAATCACAGTGGTTGTAGAGGGTGCAACAGGTCAGCACCTCAGGAGTAAATGCCAGTTGGCTTTTCATAGCCGAGCATCCAGAGGTCGAGGCAGCAGGTGCGACCCGTGTGCCCTTCATTTAGTCCTTCCCTTCTATCTCTCCTTTTTTCCTTTCCATCCTCCCATCCATCTCTACATCTTCATTTTGGTCATCAGGTCTTTTGTGTGGATTTTAATTTATTTGTCTCAATTCCCCATTCCCCTTACGCTTCCTTTATCACCCGTTCCCTGTTACCTCTCTTTCTCTCTTCCCATATCCCTCTCTCTGTGTCGTCACAGAGGATGTGTGTTTTAAGATGACGTTTTAACCCATGTTCCTCTCTCTCTGTGTTGTAGGGATGCTGAGGTCTCTGGTTCGACAAGGGGAATACGGCTGCCAAGAGTGTGGGAAGAGCTTCAGTCAGCCCAGTCACCTCCGCACACACATGAGATCCCACACAGGTAAATGGGGATTAACTCACACACACACACACACACACACACATACACACACACACACACACACACACACACACACACACACACACAGACACACACAGACACACACACACACACACACACACACACACACACACACACACACACACACACACAGACACACACACACACACACAGACACACACACACACACACACACACACACACACACACACACACACACACACACACACATATCCAATATTGAACATCAGTAACATTCAACTAGATTATTTGTTAATTTGCGCTCCTCGGCCCTGTGGGTCCATTCTTTGGCCTCGACCAGAATAGCTGTCTGTAGGTTTTAAACTAATATGATTTGCTGACCTGTGACGAATATTATACATTATTAATCACCTGTCAGTTAGAGAGAAGGAATTGTGCATGCTAGTGAACCATAGAATTTATCCATCATACCGACATATGCCTCCATTATCACTCATCCTTATTCAGCAGCCAAACCAGTTATTGTGCCTCCTTTCTTATCTTTTCCTCTCCTCTGCTCCTCCTCTCCTTTGTCCTCTTTCTCCTCTCTGGTCATGTCCATCAGTGGGGGCCGGCTGTAATAGTGGTAGACAGTGAGATAAGTAACTTCTTTATGGAGAGTGTGAATGATTTGTGGCACAGCCAGTGATGCTAAGTGACAGGAGCCAAACGGTAAGTGATGCAGAGGGAGTCCTCTTACCCCCCAGCATCCACTGTAAACACACACACACACACACACACACACACACACACACACACACCACACACACACACACACAGAGAGTGAGCTGTAATTAATGTTGTCACCGATGGTTTTATTCAGCATGGACGTCATCCTCACGCGAAAGGCCAGTCACCCCGAGGCCTCCCATTAGCATGTCTGTGTCATATTAAATCACTGGCTTCACTCCACCAGGTCTCATCATCATCATCATCATCATCATCATCTAGCTCCACTCCGCTCTGCTGTTGTTGTGTTGTCTCTCTCTAACTAACTGGTTGTTGCTGTGGTGATGCTGGTGAATGGAGACTATGAGGTTTTTTTAACAAGTACCCCCCCCCCCACCACCCCCCACCCTCCTTCTTCCCCACAGTCGTGTTTGATTATAACGGACTCCGAGGTGCTGACGCTCAAACCAACCCCTCGGAAGCTCCCAAACAAGTATGTTGTTCCCATCGATTCACGTTGGGTTGCTGCTTCCCATTGCTTATGCCCGTTAGTTTTGTGTGCATGTGTTTGTCTGTGTATGTTTGCGTGCATGCATGTTTGCCGGTGCTCATGTCCTTATTGTTTTATATTCATTCTGTCTTTTTCACCTATGAGTTATGTGTCCTTCTGGAATCATCCACTTTCAGACGTAACATATTTCTTGTTGTCACTATGTCACCAAGCGACTAGAACCATAGACAGCAACAATAGAGTTCCGGCAGTCTGTCCCTGTATGAAGGATTGGCCCTGAGAACACACAAAATGTATCTTTTCTCTCTGCATCAGATGAAAGTTTTCTGAGAGAGAGAGAGCGAGCGGGGGAGAGAGAGATTGTGGGTTAGGCGAGGTAAATCTCCTCTGCTTTGACATTCGGAAAGAGCCAGGTCTGCAAGCCGCACCTCCATCTTAATGAATCACCCATCCGCAAATTTATCGCAACGCTATGAATGATGGGAGCAGAAACAGCGTCGGGGTCCAATTAGATGTAGTGTTGGCGGTGCTTTACAGTGACGATAACCTTTAGTGTAATTTAGTGCACCACTCCCATCCAGCCTCCCTCCCCGCCTCTCTTCCTAACAGGACGACGGTGTCCTAGAGGTGCTCGCTTTCCGCTCACGTCTCAACCTGCCCGCCTGATCGCCTGGCTCTGCTTTTAGATTCCGCGTGATTAATTGTGTATTTTTGTGGTTTTATTTCCCCCACCGCAATATAATGATGTATGATAACACATATTTTTCTGTTTCTTCTTCAGGTAAGAGAGAGGGAAGAGAGGTTGAGGGCAGAAGGAGTCATTTGTTTCCCCCCCCCATTTATATTCTTCCATTTATCATAATGATAATTAGGCGCAATTAAATGGCACTGTCATTTGTTTAGTTATGGTGTGCTGTTGCTTGTTTATGTGATGGCGTCAGAGCCGTTGTAGGTCAGTCTAATTAGCAAAGCGAGTGGGTGGGGCCGGCTGATTGAGGGAAAGAGAGAGAGAGAAGTGAAGTAGGACTTCACTGACATCAGGGTTGTGTGGCCCTTTTACGCACACGTCAGGCTTCTCTCACAGGAGACGAGGGCAGGTTCATGTCGGTTAGAAAAGAGGAAAGTGAACTTGTGGTTTTTGGAATCAGGTGCAGTATATTTTAATGGTGGTCTGTTGCCATGAGGTTTCATGATTTGGGGTTAAATTTGTTTTTGTGCCTGTTTTGTGTTATAACTGTGTGTATGTATTCATGTCTTATTCATTGTACTGTTTAACTACAGTCAGTCGCAGCATGGTTTACGTCATTTTATGTATTGTTCCTCGTATTAGATCCCTCGCATATGAAACCGTTCCAGGGGAGATTTCTGCCGCCGCCTGTACTCTGAAAGGTTATGCCATGTCTGCCCTCTGCGTGACCTTTGAACTCTATGTGTGACCTCTGTGTGTGTTGTTGTGTGTGTCCCAAAGGGGAGAGACCGTTCCGGTGCCGCCTCTGCCCGTACCGAGCCTCTCAGAAAGGGAACCTAAAGACCCATGTTCAGAGTGTCCACCACGTGCATTTCGACAACGCCCAGTACCCTGATTACAGACCACCGGGACTGGGCCGTGAGCAGGAGGAGGAGCAGGGGGACTGGTTCTCACCCACCACCACCAACCCACCCCGACCTAATAACAGACCCACCAACGTGACATCCCCAGGGCCTAAGATAGAGATAGAGACTCCATCCATATTCCCAGCCCCTCCCCAAAGACAGCAGAGAGACCTGAGAGATGTGTCAGAGACACCACCTGACAGAGTGACATCAGAATGAGCTCACCCCTATTGCCCTTTTAGATGAAATATTACCAGGACTATTTGAAATGTGTTTAAAAACAAGAAATAAAAGGATTTCTTGGAAAGAGAAGAAAAATTGGACACTGTGCAACCAAATGCTGTTTTTTTCCTCTGTGGACCCATGGGCAAGGATGGCATGGTGGCATAGCGACATCCCTATAGCTTTCTGTTTTCCTATTTTTCCCCATTTGATTTAGATTGTGATGAAATGGTTTTGTGCATTCCTCAGGACACTGATCCCTTAATAACACACGGCAGAATGGAGCAGCCATGCTGAACTGAACTCACTTAGCTAACCCTTTGATTGCAGCTAACTTGACAAGCTTAAGACGGTGTGTGTGTGTGTGTGTGTGTGTGTGTGTGTGTGTGTGTGTGTGTGTTCTATCCTCTCGAGCACCACAATGATGAGTCCAGTATGAGTGGTTGTAGTGAGGTGACCACTACACGATCTGACTCCGAGGCTGTTTGGCCGGTCATTAAAGAGAGAGAACGAGAGAGAGAGAGAGAGAGAGAGTGAGAGAGGGCTAATGACAGTGTGAGAGGAGGTGCCTGCTTTACTGCTCATTAAAAAGAGTCTGCGCTTTTAATGGGGGGTATAAACGAGCGTGCGGTTTTAACGGTCATTCAATTATTGGGAGGAGAAGAAGAGGCCATTTTCTGATCCCTCTGATCCGAGCGTAGTCCTCCTCCCACACCCACACCTCCAACCTCAAATTAGACCCACTTACTGAAACCTCTTAGCAGGAATAAAGTGGTCGGACTGTTTGGTTCAAGTTGCCCTTACTCTCTTTTCTACTTGAATAAGAGTACCCTCCTAAAAGCTAGTCCTCTCAACAGTGGCTTTTTTGGGGGGGGGGAGGTTGAGAGGTCAGGCGACTAGAGACAGTGTTTTGTTTCTGATGGCTGCGGAGCCGTCGCAGGGTTGGCGTGCGTGTGCTGCTTGTGTGTGTGTGTGTGTGTGTGTGCGTGTGTGTGTTTTGCCCCTCCTTGGTTACCTCTGCGTATTAGACTCCCTTTAGACGCTTTGCATACTACCTCCTTTGCAATAAAAGCTTGTTTTGTTTTTTGTACGGCCAGGTATGAAGTGAGGACCAAAGCCATGCTTGTATACTGTATATACGATATAAGTAGAGGCTTCACTGTAACCATATGTGTAATGTTTTTCTCAAAGTTGCATTCACCCTCATAAAACGCCTCCTGGATTCATAGCCATGCCTATGACTATTGGATTACCTGTTCGTTAGGGCAGACACCAAAAAAACATTTTGCAACGGAAAACAAAAATGAGCATTTCCGATTGGACAAATCCACTGTTTCAGTCCACTTTCTTCCGTTGGGTGCCTAATGAACACAACCCAGGTGAGGTGAAGCTCTAATAAGTTAGCAGTTCTTGTTTTGGTGCATGGATGTCAACACGTTCGTTCAGACAAGCAGACTATTGGTCAGACAGTCTTTTTGAGCAAACGTTGTATACACGCAAGGCCACATGCACTGTACAAGACACCGCAAATGTCAAAGTGTGAGACAGATAGAAGTGAATAATTATCAGCTGTTTAGATTTAAAACAAAAAAAATTGGGGGGGGATTCAAAGATATGGAATTATTGTCATGGGATATAATACTGTCTACTTTGAGACCTCGGTAGTAGTTTTTACATGAACACAAGATGAAACGATTTCTGTGTCAGTTACTTTGTATGGTTGGTTGAATACGTATACAACAGTGTGTTTGCGTATACCTACACATACTGTATGTGTATATTAAACATGAGGATAGTCAAATACTTGAAACGGATAATATAGCCTATCAAGTAGTGTCCTTAATAAATTAGTGCCCTTAAATACTGTTGTACAGAATGACCCTTTAAGATGAACTCCTAAAATACACATTTGTACCCTTTAAGATGAACTCCTAAAATACACATTTGTACTCCTAAGTGTGACTAAGCAGATATGAACAGACCACGCGGGAGTGAGAGAGTGAGTATTTGAGCGTGTGTGTATGTAGGTGTGTGTGTGTGTATTTTTAATCTTACCAAACCCGTTACAGCGTTAGATACCAAATGGCATTTCCGGTGCACTTAGACTAGGTTACTGCTTTAACCCGTTTAACTGTCTTCATTTCATTCAGTCTTTGATTGGTAAAGGTGGTCCAGTTCAATGTCACCTCTGGTTTTTAATCATTATTTTTCTATTATTATAGATATCCATGATTTATTTAATATCATTTGCTATGTGTTTTTTTTTTTAGGCGTTTGGTTTGTATTACACTGCTTAGTTCAGTTTTCGAATGGAAAATGATAGGCGCATAAATCTTTTTCATAAAGAGTGTGTTTTTAGTCTCTCTCTCTTTGCTAAAAAGTAGGACTTCTTCAGTTGATAGCCATGGTTACCATCCCAAAGAACGTGGTGGAAGTCATTATTTCTATTTGGTTGGGGTTTTAACAATGCCTCCAAGTTGTGTGTGTGTGTGTGTGTGTGTGTGTGTTGGCTTTTTATTTGTAATTAACTACATTGTAATTTTTCCGTAGATGACATTATTTGGAATGTATTTGGTTGACATCTGTATTTATTAGTTACAATGATCAGAGCAGAAGCAGACAGGAGTTGTTTTATTTGATTATTTTCAGATTTGTTTTTATACTTGGTTTTCACTGTCCCCGATGTGAAAGCTCTACCTCGTCTGAGACCTTCTCAGTTCTGTTAAAGTTTTGTACATCGTTGCAGAAAATGTAAAGTCATCATGTCCACATTAAATACACAAATATGGCACCGTTCAACCGGTTTCATCAGTCTCCCTTGCTTGCATGTGATAGAATGAGCAGCATCCTGTTTGGATCTGCAGATGAAATACTCTAGGCTCCTGATGCAGTAGGGGAGAGTGGGGTAAGTTGTGCCATTTTTTTTTTACATTCAGGATCACTCCGTCAAAGGAAATATAGTATTCTTTCTAACAAAAATATCTACATATATTTCAGGATGTTGTGTATCTCTGGAAATAATCAGAATTCATGTTACCGTTACAGTTTTGAAAACATAGCTTGAACAATAAAGTGGTCTCTTGGCACAGTTTACTTAAATTAAGGTACCTATACATTTTTTTTGACTGAATTAAATATTCCCACTACCTTAAACCATGTCTATGTTTATTTCCCAAATTCAATTCATTCACTTTTTTGTCTTTTAATCATTTTAAGCATATTTTAACACAGGCTTAACACCTAACAAACACTTTTTTTAAACACTTTGAACATCGTTCCAGCGATAAAGCCTTGCATTACACCTGGGGGAAAAAACACTTACATTTGCTCAACTTGCCATTGGCTCAACTTAGCCAATGGCCATTGGCTCAACTTACCCCAAGGCAAACATTTTGGGGCGGCAGGTAGCCTAGTGATTAGAGCGTTGGGCCAGTAACCGAAAGGTTGCTAGATTGAATCCCAGAGCTGACAAGGTAAGAATCTTTCATTCCGCCCCTGAACAAAGCAGTTTACCCACTGTTCCTAGGCCGTCATTGTAAATAAGAATTTGTTCTTAACTGACTTGCCTAGTTAAATAAAGGTTAAGAAATAAACACATTTTGACTATATTAGCCCACACAGCTACAGGGATGCACTTTCATGCTAGATTTAGGACCTCATTTTGAAGCTTTTAGAGACTCCAACGGATGTATTAAACAATATAAAACAGATCTACTTTGGTTTAGATACAAGCATCATGAAACTTCTAACACAATAAATTAATTTGACTTGGTGAAAATAGTTTTTTTGGACCTAACTTGCTTATCACTTTTTCCATGTGGTTGCTTCCTTTACCAATTCCATGAAATGATTACCTCTAACCAAAATGGTTGGTCAAATCATACATTTTGTGTATGGTTTCTTCGAAACAAGGGCTACTCAACTTACCCCTTTAGCTCAATTTATCCCTCTCCCTACAGGTCCAGAGAAGTACTGGGTCATGTTCATTTGGCACCAAATGGAAGAAAATAGGGAAGGACAGCCTGAACTTGTCCAATAACAAACACTTGTTTGTGTTTACTGTTACATAAGGTTCTAAAATGTTTTTTGTTGTTGTTGTTTAGTGCCTTAATGAACACGACCTTGTTCTACACTATTCTACTATTCTTATAATTCAGAGAACTGACTTTCAACTTGTAGTAACATGCTATTTTCATTAGGCATTAACCATTTTCAGATGCAAGTATGGTAGACCAGGAGGGACAAAAATACATTTTTAGGGGTTGACCATAATTTTTTTATGAACCACATGTGACACTTGAAATTAGATGCTTACTGACACCTATGATTATTTTTACTTATTTATTTTATTTTACATTTATTTAACCAGGTAGGCAAGTTGAGAACAAGTTCTCATTTACAATTGCGACCTGGCCAAGATAAAGCAAAGCAGTTCGACACATACACAGAGTTACAACACAGAGTTACACATGGAGTAAAACAAACATACAGTCAATAATACAGTAGAAAAATAAGTCTATATACAATGTGAGCAAATGATGTGATTTAAGGGAGGTAACAGCAAAAAAGGCCATGGTGGCAAAGTAAATACAATATAGCAAGTAAAACACTGGAATGGTAGATTTGTAGTGGAAGAAAGTGCAAAGTAGAAATAGAAATAATGGGGTGCAAAGGAGCTAAATAAATAAATAAATACAGTAGTGGAAGAGGTAGTTGTTTGGGCTAAATTATAGATGGGCTATGTACAGGTGCAGTGATCTTTGAGCTGCTCTGACAGCTGGTGCTTAAAGCTAGTGAGGGAGATAAGTGTTTCCAGTTTCAGAATTTTTTGTAGTTCGTTCCAGTCATTGGCAGCAGAGAACTGGAAGGAGAGATGGCCAAAGGAGGAATTGGCTTTGGGGGTGACCAGAGAGATATACCTGCTGGAGCGCGTGCTACAGGTGGGTGCTGCTATGGTGACCAGTGAGCTGAGATAAGGGGGGACTTTACCTAGCAGGGTCTTGTAGATGACCTGGAGCCAGTGGGTTTGGCGACGAGTATGAAGCGAGGGCCAGCCAACGAGAGCGTACAGGTCGCAGTGGTGGGTAGTATATGGGGCTTTGGTGACAAAACAGATGGCACTGTGATAGACTGCATCCAGTTTATTGAGTAGGGTATTGGAGGCTATTTTGTAAATGACATCGCCGAAGTCGAGGATCGGTAGGATGGTCAGTTTTACGAGGGTATGTTTGGCAGCATGAGTGAAGGAAGGATGCTTTGTTGCGAAATAGGAAGCCAATTCTAGATTTAACTTTGGATTGGAGATGTTTGATTTGAGTCTGGAAGGAGAGCTTACAGTCAAATCAGACACCTAGGTATTTGTAGTTTCCACATATTCTAAGTAAGAACCGTCCAGAGTAGTGATGCTGGACGGGTGTGCAGGTACGGGCAGCAATCGGTTGAAGAGAATGCATTTAGTTTTACTTGTATTTAAGAGCAGTTGGAGGCTACGGAAGGAGAGTTGTATGGCATTGAAGCTCGTCTGGAGGGTTGTTAACACAGTGTCCAAAGAAGGGCCAGAAGTATTCAGAATGGTGTCGTCTGCGTAGAGGTGGATCAGAGACACACCAGCAGCAAGAGCGACATCATTGATGTATACAGAGAAAAGAGTTGGCCCAAGAATTTAACCCTGTGGCACCCCCATAGAGACTACCAGAGGCCCGGACAACAGGCCATCCGATTTGACACATTGAACTCTATCAGAGAAGTAGTTGGTGAACCAGGCGAGGCAATCATTTGAGAAACCAAGGCTATTGAGTCTGCCGATGAGGATGTGGTGATTGACAGAGTCGAAAGCCTTGGCCAGGTCAATGAATACGGCAGCACAGTATTGTTTCTTATCGATGGCGGTTACGATATCGTTTAGGACCTTGAGCGTGGCTGAGGTGCACCCATGACCAGCTCTGAAACCAGATTGCATAGCGGAGAAGGTGTGGTGGGATTCGAAATGGTCGGTAATCTGTTTGTTGACTTGGCTTTCGAAAGACCTTAGAAAGGCAGGGTAGGATAGATACAGGTCTGTAGCAGTTTGGGTCAAGAGTGTCCCCTCCTTTGAAGAGTGGGATGACAGCAGCTGCTTTCCAATCTTTTGGAATCTCAGACCACACGAAAGAGAGGTTGAACAGGCTAGTAATAGGGGTTGCAACAATTTCGGCAGATAATTTTAGAAAGAAAGGGTCCAGATTATCTAGCCCGGCTGATTTGTAGGGGTCCAGATTTAGCAGCTCTTTCAGAACATCAGCTGACTGGATTTGGGAGAAGGAGAAATGGGGAAGGCTTGGGCGAGTTGCTGTGGGGGGTGCAGTGCTGTTGACTGCGATAGGGGTAGCCAGGTGGAAAGCATGGCCAGCTGTAGAAAAATGCTTATTGAATTCTCAATTATAGTGGATTTATCAGAGGTGACAAGAGTTTCCTATCCTCAGCGCAGTGTGTAGCTGGGAGGTGTTCTTATTCTCCATGGACTTTACAGTGTCCCAGAACTTTTTTGAGTTTGTGTTGCAGGAAGCAAATTTCTGCTTGGAAAAGCTAGCCTTGGCTTTTCTAACTGCCTGTGTATATTGGTTTCTAACTTCCCTAAAAAGTTGCATTTCACGGGGGCTGTTCGACGCTAATGCAGAGCGCCACAGGATGTTTTTGTGTTGGTTAAGGACAGTCAGGTCTGGAGAGAACCAAGGGCTATATCTGTTCCTGGTTCTAAATTTCTTGAATGGGGCATGCTTATTTAAGATGGTGAGGAAGGCATTTAAAAAATAAATAATAATAAAATAATAAATAAAAAATAAATAAAAATAACCAGGCATCCTCTACTGATGGGATGAGGTTAATATCCTTCCAGGATACCCGGGCCTGGTCGATTAGAAAGGCTTGCTCGCTGAAATGTTTCAGAGAGCGTTTGACAGTGATGAGTGGAGGTCGTTTGACCGCTGACCCATTACGGATGCAGGCAATGAGGCAGTGATCGCTGAGATCTTGGTTGAAAACAGCAGAGGTGTATTTAGAGGGCAAGTTGGTTAGGATGACATCTATGAGGGTGCCCGTGTTTACGGCTTTGGGGTGGTACCTGGTAGGTTCATTGATAATTTGTGTGAGATTGAGGGCATCAAGCTTAGATTGTAGGATGGCTGGGGTGTTAAGCATGTCCCAGTTTAGGTCACCTAGCAGCACGAGCTCTGAAGATAATTGGGGGGCAATCAGTTCACATATGGTGTCCAGAGCACAGCTGGGGGCAGAGGGTGGTCTTTAGCAGGCGGCAACGGTGAGAGACTTGTTTTTAGAGAGATGAATTTTTAAAAGTAGAAGTTCGAATTGTTTGGGTACATACCTGGATAGTAGGACAGAACTCTGCAGTAGATTGCAACACCGCCCCCTTTGGCAGTTCTATCTTGTCTGAAAATGTTGTAGTTAGGGATGAGGATTTCAGAGTTTTTGGTGGACTTCCTAAGCCAGGATTCAGACACGGCTAGGACATCCGGGTTGGCAGAGTGTGCTAAAGCAGTGAATAAAACAAACTTAGGGAGAAGGCTTCTAATGTTAACATGCATGAAACCAAGGCTATTACGGTTACAGAAGTCATCAAAAGAGAGCGCCTGGGGAATAGGAGTGGAGCTAGGCACTGCAGGGCCTGGATTCACCTCTACATCACCAGAGGAACAGAGGAGGAGTAGGATAAGGGTATGGCTAAAAGCTATGAGAATTGGTCGTCTATGATGCCCAGAATAGAGAGTAAAAGGAGAAGGTTTCTGGGGGCGATAAAATAGCTTCAGGTTATAATGTACAGACAAAGGTATGGTAGGATGTGAATACAGTGGAGGTAAACCTAGGCATTGAGTGATGATGAGAGAGATATTGTCTCTAGAAACATCATTGAAACCAGAAGATGTCATAGCATGTGTGGGTGGTGGAACTGAAAGGTTGGATAAGGTATAATGAGCAGGGCTAGAGGCTCTACAGTGAAATAAGCCAATAAACACTAACCAGAACAGCAATGGACAAGGCATATTGACATTAAGGAGAGGCATGCTTAGCCGAGTGATCATAAGGGTCCCATGGGATTCAGACAGCTAGCCGGGCCATAGGTAGCAAGCTGGCAGAAGATGGAGGAAGGTCTGTTTTTAGCCACCTCGTGCGTTTCCATCTGTAGATTAGTGGGGTTCCGTGTGGTGGGGGGACCAGTCCAATTGGCAAAATAGTTATAGTTATAGTGGCCCAAGAAAATTGTTCGATAGACCTATTCAGATAGCAGCCGATAAGACAGCTAACGATAAGCAGCCGTAGATGGGTGTTCAGGTTACGTCGCGACGGAGGGGCCAGTTGGATAACTCCCTCGGGCAGATAACGTCGGTAGTCCAGTCGTGAAGGCCCGATGGGGCTCCGCATCGGCAATAAAACGGGTCCCGATAGGTGATTGTTGCCCAGGAGTGGCTGATGGAACTCTTCAGCTGGCTAGCTCTGGAATAATTGATGTTAGCTCCGGGACCGACGTGAGCCAATAGTCACTCGGGTAGCAGCTAGCTAGCTGCAAGATCCCGGTGTAAATGTCCAGAGCCTGCGGTAGAAATCCGGGGATATGGAGAGAAAATAGGTCCGGTATGCTCTGGTCTGAGTCGCGCTGTACAAAACTGGCGATAGCTTTTCGAGCTAAGGGATAGCTGATGACCGCCAACCGTGGCTAGCTGAACTCCAACGTTAGCCAGTGAACTGGCCAACCTCTGGCTAGCTTCTATTGTAGGTTTCAGATTTGAGGTAAATAATACTTTTTTTATTTTTATTGGTGAGGCGGGTTGCAGGAGAGTGTTTTGAGGTTGAGTTTTTAGAAAAAAATATATAACAAGATATGCGAAGAAAAGATGTAAATATATACATGGGACACGACAAGACGAAGGACAAAGACGTCTGACTGCTACGCCATCTTGGCTGTTTTTTTTTTAAAGGCCCAGTCCAGTCAAAATTCATTTCCCTGTGTTTTGTATCGTATTGTATAACAGCTGATGAAACTAACTAAAAGTGTGAAAAATGTTGATCAGTGTTATTTCCTGATAGTTGCTGTTTGAAAATACAATCTACTCAGGATCTTCTAATCAGCAGGTTTGCTTGGGTGGAAGTTTCAGCTTGCCTGGGGACATCACCAGGTGGTAAATTGGTGTTTCAAACTTCTCTGCCAGTAACAGCTAGTTTTCCCCTGCCCACTCAGACCACTCCCAGAATAGTTTTTTGCTAAAAAGCTATTTTTGTCCATTTTAATCAAAAACGAATACAGTAGAGGTACTTAATACCCAGAAATTATTTGATAAAAAAATGGCTACATTTGGCCTTTTAATGTGGAAAAATTGCTTGAGCTTGTTTCTATTTCTGATGTTCTGCCTAGTTAAGGCAAAGGCCACTTGAGGCAATGTTCAAAAATGGACTCCCAGTCTCCCACCCACATATTGCAGAGACACAATGACTGCCTAGGACTTGACAGTACTGCTGCTCACTTTACCAGTCCTTTTCATGTACTAGCCTGTGACTGTGTGCTTTGAGACCTGACTGACTGAAGGACTGACTGGCTGAGTGGTGAGTGACAGGTTTTCCCGGAGAACATGGCACATGACGTTAATGCCAGCGAGGCCTGCAGGCCGGTGGAAAGACAGAGAGACAGCAGCTGCCTGTCACTCTCCCCCTCATCAGTCACTGAGAGCGGCCGCCCAACATGACGGCCATGCAGGCAGCACTCACTGAGAAACCTGTTCCCTGACATCTCTGCTTTCTGTCTTACTGACGGGAGAGAGAGAGAGGAAAGAGGATCAACCTTCAGGCAGCAGACTCCATTTTGATGACGGATATGATATGTGCCTTCTGAATAGATTTATCCATTTGAACTTGAATAAACTTGTGAAATGCAGTTTTTGCAGTTTAGAGTACTCCAGGGATCATCAACTAGATTCAGCCGCTGGGAGATTTTCTCCTGAGTGGATAGTCGGGGGGCCGAAACATCATTACAAATAATTAGTAGATTGAAAATTGATCTCAAGAAGCCCAAACATATAATATTTGACAAAAACATAATCATTTCAAACCTTGCTTACATTGTTTGCGATCACGTGTCTATATTATGTGTTAAAAATGTAAGGTCTTTTATGTCCAACCATGAAAAAGAAATAAAAACTTGAGGGGCCAAATAAAACCACCTGTGGATAAAACTCATTAGGCCTATATTTTATAAATGTTTGTGATCATACATCTGCTTTCACCCCCCAGAGAGACACAAAATATCAAGCGTCCCTTTACAATACACAGCTCAGACCTTCGTGGTAGTATTACGTGTATAGTATACCTCACAGCTCACACTCACAGCCACAGGACACATCTCCAGTGCTCTTTGCTGTTGTTCTACTGCGTAAACATGTCTGTATCTATCGCCTCCTCAGACTAGCTCTCCTATGTGTCTCTTGTCTCTGTACGGCCCTCTGTTGTGTCTGTGTCAGGGGGCATGATCTGAGCCTGCCACCAGAGTGCAGCATTCTGCTCTAATAGTCACTAAACTACCATCTTCGGGAGGACAAGGGCCACATCAAACACCAACCCTGACCAAATGGCACTTGTACCGTGTGGGGGTGTGTGAGTGGGGGAGGGGGTCGAAATAAACTTTAAAAACACACACACACACACACTCGCGTACACAGAACAGTAGAACTCTGCTCGGCAAATCCAGGCAAAAGGCCAAACACATTTACAACACTTCAAGTGTCAGCGACACGAGAATGCCCTCTCCGCCGAGAAATATGTAAATATTGCGTTAATCAAAGGGTTCCGGAATCGCCAAATGCCACAGAAAAGGTTATGACCTGGAGCCTGTGGTAATAGGAGAGTGAAGGCGGGTTGGGGGGAGGTCGAGAAGGAGAGGGTGTCGGAGTGACAGCTTCCACAGGCACTCCTCCTGCCTGAGGAGGACCTTCACATGGTGACCTCTGCCTCCTGTGCCTCACCGCGCCTCCTGCACTCCACCAACACTGACAGTAATGAATAGAAAGGGGCTGTATATGAACCACACGAAGAAAGGGAAAGAAATAGAGAGAGAGAGGGCTGCAGAGCCCTCTGTGCACAATGCATAGGAGGACTGTGTGGACTTCGCTTTGAGTGGAGGTCATCTGTCACTCATTTAAAATAACATGTCATGTTTGTTGTTTTATTTTTCATGGATGGATGTTTAAGGGTTCATTCATCAAGCACACAAATATGGAATTGTGAATAGAGATGATAATTAATTATTTCTTAAAGGTATATCAGTCTGTTTAATAGTTTTACCCCAAACCAAAGCCATATATAAGCAACAACTATATACGGCCCTGCCGTAAAACTCTGCAGGGTACTAAATTCTGAGACAGAATCAGGAAATACATACATTCCAGTCATGTAATTTCCTCTTAGGTGGGATTAATTCTTTTTTACGTTGACGTGATTGGTCTTAAATACCCCTGGAACCTTAAAGCCAAAAAGGAAGAGAAGCCTGAGTGGAATTATTTAAGGGAATGATATTCTCGTGATGACACGCTCAAGAAAATAACCTTGAGCCAGCGAACAATGAGCAATCAGCCGCCAAAAAAACGTATGTGTTTTTTAACACTACGTGTCAACATCAACGGTTTACCGCTCTGGTTCGTTTTATATCACTCCTTGCAAGAATTAAGTTGGATCTTAAGTATGCAAATGAGAACCTATTCTGTGCTCCCCCACCACCCTCTGTATGATTCCCTGGACAGACCATGGCATTTAACATCTCCTTCACTAATTTGTGCTTAATAGCCAAAAAAGTGATTAGAATTAACATTAATGACATTTCATATGTCTTCCCCTCCACATTCATGTCCCCCTATTCTGCTGATACTTAACCAGCTAATGCTTGTGGCTGCTTCTTCTTACAGCTTAAATTTAATGGAACACTTTTGGCAGAAATCCTTCAGTCGCTTTTACTTTTTCTCTCTCTCTCTCCATAACAGCCACCCTGCTTCTTTTGAGGAGTAACAACAAGAAAGGAGAAGAGAAAGACTTAAAGCGAGAGATTGTGGATTGTAGTAAACCCCTTTAAGTTTAGAATCTATTCTATAGGTCACAAACTCTTTACCAATTGACATCAGCATCACCAGAGATTAAGGGGGGGGGGGGGGGGGGGGGGGGCTTTCTCTTGTCTCTTCTGGGCACATCTCTAATTTTAGCTCCCACTCCCCCTCTTTAAACAAATGCTGTCCGATACCCTTCATCTTCAAACTCCAACCCTGTGGCATGCCTATAGTCTTCCTCTCAACGCCAAATCACAGAAAGGACAACGTGGATATAATATCAGAGGAGGAATGCTACCATGTGTTCCTACTCATTCTTAGGACTGCACAGAAAGAAGAAAAACATGGACATTGAGCACTGAACAGCCAGTCCCTTCCTGTGGCTTGGCAGTCCCATGTGTTCTTTGTGTGTAAACCAAACGTGCAGATGAACACATCAGCATTGGCTCGGTGACTGAGTGTCAGAGAAGGAGACAGCGAGGACAGCAGCTGAGCTCATCTCCTCTTGTTCCATCTAATCGCTCTAACTGGTCACTCTCCCCTGGGGGAGGGAGAAGAGGAGAGGTGGAGGGGTGATACGGGGGGACGGGGGAGAGATGGTGGTGGGTGCTCATGGGTAATGGCAGGGGCACTGGCGCTGATGGACAGCCCAATCTCCCGCCTGGACAGGCTCAAGAGAGACGTGTCACTCTCCTTAGGCACCCCAGGCCGGCCGAACGGCTACAGTGCTAAATGCATATTGGCAAACTGTCCGTGCCAATGCCATTAGCCAGCAGACTTAAATTCCCCTGTAATTTTCCATGGGCCCCTCGTTATTGGCACCTGTGACGGGTTAAGTATTTGAGTCCAGGTTCAGCTTTAATGGATGACTGCATGGTGGTGGGGAGCAGGGGAGCAGCTCACGATTTCACCCCCCAACCACTCTCTGTCTGCACGTCCCAATGAGACAATCACTGACTCTACCCAGCATCCTTCATTACACCAACAGGAGAGATCTAATGGAGGAAACCATGGGAGAAACAGAGGAGATCCGGACTGGACAACCCCCTGTTTCTTCTTGACTCTCTGGAACCAACTGTCTCCTCTCAACACTGAACAAAAATATCAACGAAAAATGTAAAGTGAGCTAAAATGTAAGATCCCAGAAATGTTCCATAAGCACAAAATGCTTATTTCTCTCAAATGGTGTGCACAAATTTGTTTACATCTCTGTTAGTGGATATTTCTCCTTTGCCAAGAAGCTGATTAAACAGCCTGATCATTACACAGGTGCACCTTGTGCTGTGGACAATAAAAGGCCACTCTAAAATGTGCATTTTTTTCAAACAACAGAACGCCACAGATGTCTCAAATTTTGAGGGAGTGTGCAATTAGCATGCTGACTGCAGAAATATCCATCAGAGCTGTTGCCAGAGAATTGAATGTTAATTTCTTTACCAAAAGCCACCTCCAACATCATTTTACAGAATTTGGCAATACGTCCAACCGACCTCACAACCACAGAGCACGTGTATGGTGTCGTGTGGGTGAGCAGTTTGCTGATGTCAACGTTGTGAACAGAGTGCCCCATTGTGGCAGTGGGGTTATGGAATGGGTGGGCATAAGCTACGGACACTGAACACAATTGCATTTTATCGATGGCAATTTCAATGCAGAGATACAGTGAGATACCCATTGTCGTGCCATTCATCTGCCATGACCTCATGTTTCAGCATGATAAAGCATGGCCCCGGGTTGCAAGGATCTGTACACAATTCCTGGAGGCTGAAATGTCCCAGTTCATCCATGGCCTGCATACTCACCAGACATGTCACCCATTGAGTATGTTTGGGATGCTCTGGATCGATGTGTACGACAGCGCGCTACAGTTCCCGACAATATCCAGAAACTTCGCACAGCCATTTGAAGAGGAATGGACAACATTCCACAGGCCACAATCAACAGCCTGATTAACTCTATGTGAATGATATGTGTTGCGCTGCATGAGGCAAACGGTGTTCACACCAGATACTGACTGGTTTTCTGATCCACACCCCTACCTTTTTGTGAGATCCATAGATTAGGGCCTAATGAATTCACTTCAGTTGACTAATTTCCTTATATGAACTGTAACTCAGTCAAATCTTTGAAATTGTTGCATGTTGCGTTTATATTTTTGTTCAGTATATTACCAATATCAAGTAGGCAAAACTGGTTGCAAAGCATCAATTTGGTGTCTTTTATGACGTTATGGCCAAGTTGTATACTATCATCACATCCTAAGCTAAACTTCATCACTGTCAGATAAACTTGTCTGTTTCTGGTCTGCTTGTGTTGATGTCCTGCAGTATCTAGCTTGCTAAATCAGCCCTTGCCTAAGCCATGGATGGAGATGTGCATTTGGATTTGTGGTTTTGACTTAGTTCTCTGTACAGGCCAATGATTATGACTGCGATTCTGATTTAACCATAAATTCATATGTTGTGCCACTGGCCTGAGACGATTGAAGTTCAATATGTAGCCTAGATGTTGCCTAGATGTAGTCAAAACAATTGTTTTACTTTCACAAGCACGCACACACTTGCTGGCATGTGGCAAACACACACACAGATAGACAAAGACACACACCCACACACATACAGAGAGAGAGAAATCAGTACCATGGACAGCCACATGCTACTTTGCAACATTGATTGGACTAAATTGTTTTTGGTATTTTTAAATTCAATGTATTAAACTAAGCATACTGTATAGCCTTGTTGATTTGATGATGTTCAAATGTTTAAACTGAAATGGTGCTGGAATTTCTGAGGATTACTCCTGATGTCTTTGTGCTGACTTGCGGTTACTACATGGTTCTAAATCAGTAGTTGTTTAGTAAACTGTCGAAAACATTAACTCCTTGACCCTGCTGCAGGTCATATAACTGTTTGTTACTTGGAATATTTGCTTTGTGGACTTTGCTCTCCGGTTTTGAGATGAAACGAATGTACGTGCGGTTGAATCTCTTTGTTGTCACGGCCTTATTGTACAGTGGCTTGCAAAAATATTCACCCCCCTTGGCATTTTTACTATTTTGTTGCCTTACAACCTGGAATTAAAATATATTTTTGGGAGGTTTGTATCATTTCATTTACACAACATGCCTACCACTTTGAAGATGCAAACTATGTTTTATTGTGAAACAAACAAGAAATAAGACAAAAAATACAGAAAACTTGAGCGTGTATAACTATTCACCCCCCCAAAGTCAATACTTTGTAGAGCCACCTTTTGCAGAAATTACAGCTGCAAGTCTCTTGGGGTATGCCTCTATAAGCTTGGCACATCTAGCCACTGGGATTTTTGCCCATTCTTCAAGGCAAAACTGCTCCAGCTCCTTCAAGTTGGATGGGTTCTGCTGGTGTACAGCAATCTTTAAGTCATACAACAGATTCTCAATTGGATTGAGGTCTGGGCATTGACTAGGCCACTCCAAGACATTTAAATGTTTCCCCTTAAACCACTCGAGTGTTGCTTTAGCAGTATGCTTAGGGTCATTGTCCTGCTGGAAGGTGAACCTCCATCCCAGTCTAAAATCTCTGGAAGACTGAAACAGGTTTCCCTCAAGAATATCCCTGTATTTAGCGCCATCCATCATTCCTTCAATTCTGACCAGTTTCCCAGTCCCTGTCGATGAAAGACATCCCCATAGCATGATGCTACCACCACCATGCTTCACTGTGGGAATGGTGTTCTCGGGGTGATGAGAGGTGTTGGGTTTGTGCCAGACATAGTGTTTTCCTTGATGGCCAAAAAGCTCAATTTTAGTCTCATCTGACCAGAGTACCTTCTTCCATATGTTTGGAGAGTCTACCACAGGCCTTTTTGCAAACACAAAATGTGTTTGCTTATTTTTGTCAAGGGTGTGTACGGGAGGCGAAGTCAGGTGCAGGAAAGCAGAGTGTAGTGAACAGGCGCACTTTAATTCTGTTCCACAAAATACAGCACATAAAAACAATAACGTGCCAAAAACACAGAGCATGGCAAAAGTAAAGTGCCCGACAATAATCCACATCACAAACAAACAATTACATAGAAAGACATGGAGGGGAACAGAGGACTATATACATGCAGTAATTATGGAATGAAATCCAGGTGTGTAATGGAACAAGACAAAACCAATGGAATATGAGAAATGGAGCGGCGATGGCTAGAAAGCGTGTGACGTCGATCGCCGAACGCCGCCCGAACAAGGAGAGGAGCCGACTTTGGTGGAAGTCGTGACAGTGCCCTTGACGCGCGGCTCCAGCGGAGCGCCGACACCGGCCTCGGGTACGACCCGGAGGGCGAGGCGCAGGGCGATCCGGCCGGCGACGGTGAAACTCCCGCAGCAGTTCGGGGTCCAAGACATCCTCCGGACCGTACCCCTCCCACTCCACGAGGTACTGACGGCCCCCTGCCCGACGCCTCAAATCCAGGATGGAATGAACGGAGTACACCGGGGCCCCCTCGATGTCCAGAGGGGGCGGAGGGAAATCCCGCACCTCAGATTCCTGGAGCGGACCAGCCACTACAGGCCTGAGGAGAGACACATGGAACGAGGGGTTAATACGGTAATCAGAGGGAAGCTGTAATCTGTAACACACCTCGTTCACCCTCCTCAGGATTTTGAATGGCCCCACAAACCGCGGACCCAGCTTCCGGCAGAGCAGGCGGAGGGGCAGGCTTCGGGTCGAGAGCCAGACCCGGTCCCTCGGTGCGAACACTGGGGTCTCACTGCGGTGACGGTCCGCGCTGTTCTTCTGGCGAAGCGTAGCTCGCTGGAGGTGAACATGGGCGGCCTCCCATGTCTCCTCCGCGCGCCCGAATCAGTCGTCAACCGCAAGAGCCTCGGTCTGACCCTGATGCCATGGCGCCAGAACCGGCTGGTACCCCAATATGCACTGAAAGGGGGAGAGGTTAGTAGAGGAGTGGCAAAGCGAGTTCTGTGCCATCTCGGCCCAGGGCACGAACGCCGCCCACTCCCCCGGCCAGGGTCCTGGCAATAGGACCGCAGAAACCTGCCCACATCCTGGTTGACTCTCTCTACCTGCCCGTTACTCTCGGGGTGAAAACCCGAGGTTAGGCTGATCGAGACACCCAGACGTTCCATGAACGCCTTCCAAACGCTCGATGTGAATTGGGGACCTCGACCACTGCAACCGTACGGGACCCCCCTTCAGCAGTGAGGTAATGGGAGCAGCCACCTGGCCAAAACCCCAGATAAATCTCCGTTAGTAATTGGCAAAACCTAAAAATCCCTGCACCTCCTTTACCATGGTGGGAGTCGGCCAATTACACACGGCTACAATGCGGTCACTCTCCATCTCCACCCATGATGTGGAAATACGATACCCTAGGAAGGAGACAACCTGCTGAAAGAACAGGCATTTCTCGGCCTTGACGTACAGGTCATGCTCCAACAGTCGTCCAAGTACCTTGCGTACCAAGGACATATGCTCGGCGCGTGTAGCGGAGTATATCAGAATGTCATCGATATACACCACTACACCCTGCCCGTGCAGGTCCCTGAAAATCTCATCTACAAAGGATTGGAAAACTGATGGAGCATTCATCAACCCGTACAGCATGACTAAGTACTCATAATGCCCTGAGGTGGTACTAAACGCTGTCTTCCACTCATCCCCCTCCCGGATACGCACCAGGTTATACGCACTCCTGAGATCCAGTTTCGTGAAGAAGCGCGCCCCAATCATTGATTCAATCGACCGTGGCGATAAGAGGTAGCGGGTAACTGTACCTCACTGTGATTTGATTTAGACCTCTATAATCAATGCACGGGCGTAGACCTCCATCCTTCTTCTTCACAAATAAGAAACTCGAGGAGGCGGGTGAAGTGGATGACCGAATGTACCCCTGACGCAGGGATTCAGAGACATATGTCTCCATAGGCCACCGTCTCCGCTTGCGACAGGGGGTACACGTGACTCCTGAGAAGCGCAGCGTCTACCAGGAGATTTATCGCACAATCCCCCCGTCGATGAGGTGGTAATTGAGTCGCCTTCTTTTTACAGAAGGCGAGAGCCAAATCGGCATATTCTGGGGGGATGCGCACGGTGTAGCCTGGTCTAGACTTTCCACCGTGGTAGCACCAACGGAAACCCCTACACACCTCCCCGAGCACTCTCGCGACCACCCCGTGAGAGCCCTCTGTTGCCAGGAGATAGTGGGGTTATGCTGAGCTAACCAGGGAAGGCCTAGTACCACGGGAAACGCAGGAGAGTCAATGAGGAAGAGACTGATTCTCTCCTCGTGACCCCCCTGCGTCTCCATGCCCAAGGAGATTGTGACTTCCCTGATTAGCCCGGACCCTAATGGTCGACTATCTAGAGCGTGAACCGGGAAAGGTCTAACTACAGGAATAATGGGGATCCCTAAACTAAGGGCTAACGCTCTGTTGATAAAATTCCCAGCTGTGCCTGAATCGACGAGCGCCTTATGCTGGGAATGCGGGGAAAAATCAGGAAAACAAACAGGTACAAACAGGTGGTCAACAGAGGACTCTGGATGAGTGTGGTGCAGACTCACCTGGGGTGACACCAGAGTGCCCTGCCTGTTGCCTCTACTCCCAGAGGAACCGACACGGCACCGACCAGCAGTGTGCCTTCTGCGGCCACAGATGGTGCACGTGATGGCTCCTCCTCCAGTTTCCCTACGCGCAGCCCCTCCCAACTCCATGGGCACCGGAGCGGGGGTGCTGGAAGATGGCACCGACAGAGCCCCCTCTGGACATCCGCGGGTGACCAGCAAGTTATCCAACCGGATGGACAAATCCACCAGTTGGTCAAAGGAGTTGGTGGCATCCCTGCAGGCCAGCTCACGTCGGACGTCCTCGCGTAGGCTGCACCAATAGTGGTCGATGAGGGCCCTGTCGTTCCAGCCTGCTCCGGCGGCCAAGGTCCGGAATTCCAGGGCGAATTCCATGGCGCTCCTCATCCCCTGCCTCAAATGAAAGAGCCGTTCCTCCGCCGCTCTACCTTCGGGTGGATGGTCGAAGACGGCCCGGAAGCGACGGGTGAACTCCCCGAAGTGGTCCAATGCCGTGTCTTCTTCTCCCCACACGGCGTTGGGCCACCCCAGAGCTCTCCCCGAGAGGCATGAGACGAGGGCAGACACTCTCTCCCTTTCCGAGGGAGCTGGGTGCACAGTGGCTAGGTAGAGGTCCAGTTGTAACAGGAATCCCTGGCACTGTGCTGCCGTCCCATCATATTCCCTGGGAAGGGAGAAATGTATCCCACTGGGACTGGGTCCGGACGGGACAGGTAGAGGTAACCCCGGTTGCGCTGGTCGAGGCACTGAGGAGACTTCCTGTCTCTCCCAGCGGTCCATAGTCTGGACAACGCGATCCGTCATGGTACCAAGATGATGTAACATAGCAGAATGTTCCTGGACGCGCTCCTCGACTCCTCTAACCGGGGTCCCTGCTCCTGCTGACTCCATAGTTTGGTGTGTAATTCTGTCAAGGGTGTGTACAGGAGGCGAAGTCAGGTGCAGGAGAGCAGAGTGTAGTGAACAGGCGCACTTTAAATCCGTTAAATAAATAAAATCAAATAAAAAACTGAAAAATTGTCTGTGCAAAATTATTCAGCCCCTTTACTTTCAGTGCAGCAAACTCTCTCCAGAAGTTCAGTGAGGATCTCTGAATGATCCAATGTTGACCTAAATGACTAATGATGATAAATAGAATCCACCTGTGTGTAATCAAGTCTCCGTATAAATGCACCTGCTCTGTGATAGTCTCAGAGGTCCGTTTAAAGCGCAGAGAGCATCATGAAGAACAAGGAACACACCAGGCAGGTCCGAGATACTGTTGTGGAGAAGTTTAAAGCCGGATTTGGATACAAAAAGATTTCCCAAGCTTTAAACATCCCAAGGAGCACTGTGCAAGCGATAATATTGAAATGGAAGGAGTATCAGACCACTGCAAATCTACGAAGACCCGGCCGTCCCTCTAAACTTTCAGCTCATACAAGGAGAAGACTGATCAGAGATGCAGCCAAGAGGCCCATGATCACTCTGGATGAACTGCAGAGATCTACAGCTGAGGTGGGAGACTCTGTCCATAGGACAACAATCAGTCGTATACTGCACAAATCTGGCCTTTATGGAAGAGTGGCAAGAAGAAAGCCATTTCTTAAAGATATCCATAAAAAGTGTAGTTTAAAGTTTGCCACTAGCCACCTGGGAGACACACCAAACATGTGGAAGAAGGTGCTCTGGTCAGATGAAACCAAAATCGAACTTTTTGGCAACAATGCAAAACGTTATGTTTGGCGTAAAAGCAACACAGCTCATCACCCTAAACACACCATCCCCACTGTCAAACATGGTGGTGGCAGCATCATGGTTTGGGCCTGCTTTTCTTCAGCAGGGGCAGGGAAGATGGTTAAAAATGATGGGAAGATGGATGGAGCCAAATACAGGACCATTCTGGAAGAAAACCTGATGGAGTCTGCAAAGGACCTGAGACTGGGACGGAGATTTGTCTTCCAACAAGACAATGATCCAAAACATAAAGCAAAATCTACAATGGAATGGTTCACAAAGAAACATATCCAGGTGTTAGAATGGCCAAGTCAAAGTCCAGACCTGAATCCAATCGAGAATGTGTGGAAAGAACTGAAAACTGCTGTTCACAAACGCTCTCCATCCAACCTCACTGAGCTCGAGCTGTTTTGCAAGGAGGAATGGGCAAAAATGTCAGTCTCTCGATGTGCAAAACTGATAGAGACATACCCCAAGCGACTTACAGCTGTAATCGCAGCAAAAGGTGGCGTAACAAAGTATTAACTTAAGGGGGCTGAATAATTTTGCACGCCCAATTTTTCAGTTTTTTATTTGTTAAAAAAGTTTGAAATATCCAATAAATTTCGTTCCACTTCATGATTGTGTCCCAGTTGTTGTTGATTCTTCACAAAAAATTACAGTTTTATATCTTTATGTTTGAAGCCTGAAATGTGGCAAAAGGTCGAAAAGTTCAAGGGGGCCGAATACTTTCGCAAGGCACTGTACATGCAGTAATTATGGAATGAAAACCAGGTGTGTAATGGAACAAGACAAAACCAATGGAATATGAGAAATGGAGCAGCGATGGCTAGAAAGCCGGTGACGTCGATCGCCGAACGCCGCCCTAACAAAGAGAGGAGCCGACTTCGGTGGAATTCGTGACAATTTTTTTCTTTAAGCAATGTTTTTTTTTCTGGCCACTCCGACGTAAAGCCCAACTCTGTGGAGTGCACAGCTTAAAGTGGTCCTATGGACAGATACTCCAAGCTGTGGAGGTTTGCAGCTCCTTCAAGGTTATCTTTGGTCTCTTTGTTGCCTCTCTGATTAATATCCTCCTTGCCTGGTCCGTGAGTTTTGGTGGGCTTCCCTCTCTTGGCAGGTTTGTTGTGGTGCCATATTCTTTAAAAAAATGTATAATGGATTTAATGGCTGTTCAAAATGTCAACAAAAAAAATGTATAACCCAACCCTGATCTGTACTTCTCCACAACTTTGTCCCTGACCTGTTTGGAGAGCTCCTTGGTCTTCATGGTGCTGCTTGCTTGGTGGTGCCCCTTGCTTAGTGGTGTTGCAGACTCTGGGGCAGGGTGTATATATACTGAGATCATATGTGAGATCATGTGACACTTAGATTGCACACAGGTGGACTTTATTTAACAAATTATGTGACTTCTGAAGGTAATTGGTTGCACCAGATCTTATTCAGGGACTTCAAAGCAAAGGGGGTGAATACATATGCACGCACCACTTTTCCATTTTATTTTTATTTTTTGAAACTAGTTATTTTTTTCATTTCACTTCACCAATTTGGACTATTTTGTGTATGTCCATTACATGAAATCCAAATAAAAATACATTTAAATTACAGGTTGTAATGCAACAAAATAGGAAAAACGCCAAGTGGGATGAATACTTTTGCAAGGCACTGTATATCACGGTGGCGTATGAACGAATGGGTTATAGAGCAACATAAGTTGTAATATGGCTTTTTTACTGGCTTGGCTTCACCGGTGATTTGACAAAATGCAATGTCTTCCCTATGAGTTGTCTTTATCTGCTTAACAGATACCAATTGGTTATAATCTGGTTACAAGATGTCTTCATAACCTGAAATCCAATTTACATCCATGTTGCCTGCTGTGTAGGGACTAGGAATAGAACTGTCCCTGGGTTAGTGATTAGTGAAAGATCAAATACACTCCCACCAATGATTGCCTGGCAATAGAGACAATATGACATCGTTATTTACAGAGTCTTATCAAAGGCTAAAATACATTTTGAATGGCATATCATCAACTATAAGGCAGGTCTATTGGGAGTTGTGGTTCTATAGACGTTTGAAACTAAACAGATTTATCTTTCTCCCCCCCACTCTCTCTCTTTGCCCCATTCCTATGACATTGCCCACAGTGTGCTGCTTTGCGCCAGGGGAGTAGGCTTTGTCAGGGCTAAGATAAACAAACCACAGAGGTAAATAAATATATAAATAAACAAGAGCAATTTAGGTCTATTGTAATTTGTATAGCATTTGACAACCTTGCTGGAAAGTTTCACCCCAGAAATGCTAAGTACTCCCAGCAGGAGTCAGTCAGGGAGAAGGGGCTCTTTGGTTTTTAATGTATTCCTAGGCTGCCGAGAGGCCTCCAAAACGGCAGAGATGTGGAGACGACATACACACGCATATCTAAAGCTAGGCACTGAAGGAGTGTTGCTAATGGGCCTGTTTTTAATGAGCCAAGGAAGAGGAAGGGAGGAGTGACCCGACGAAGGTGTGAATCTCTCTCTCTCTCACACACACACACACACACACACACACACACACACGCGCTTATGCTCACACACACACACACACACACACACACACACACACACACACACACACACACACACACACACACACACACACACACACACACACACACACACACACACACACACACACACACACACACACACGTGCACACAGACACACACACGCTGTATACATAGATCTATCTCTGCACTGAAAATGATACTTTGCTAGTGTGCATATTTTATATGTATCTGATGCTTATGCTCACACATACACACACACACACACACGCGCGTGCACACAGACACACACACACGCGCGTGCACACAGACACACACACGCTGTATACATAGATCTATCTCTGCACTGAAAATGATACTTTGCTAGTGTGCATATTTTATATGTATGTGGTCGGCAACAAAACTGTGTATGTCATATTCACATGTTTTTTTCCCCCGGACTGTGTCAATGACTGTAAGGTTCATTGAAGGCCTATCTGTTAAATATCCATTCTGTGAGAAAACAGAAAAGAGAAACATTACAAACTACTCCAAAATAAATTGTGGTACTGTATTTCAAAAATATGCCACCTTCATCATCATCAGCCAACAAGATCTCATAGTTTCCCTTTGAAACTCAACGTGTTATGAAAGAACGTCTATTTCTGCTGCATTAATTCCACGTGGTTGCAGGGTTAAAACCTAAACAACTCAAAGGTTTACCATTTAGGCATTCATTCCGAGTGGTTAAGGTTATAGTTTGGGGAAGGCTAAAAATAAAATAATAAAAAATGATACGCTATTACCATCAAGTATCATCAAGTATTCTGACGGCTTGCTAGAGCACTGTAAAATGTGGTGGCGCAGTGTTCTAAGCAGCACGTTCTGGTGCTGAGCATCACGAGTTCGCCCCCAGTGCTGGGTGATGGTTTTTCTTTTTTTTGTGAGAGCCGAGAGAATATATCTTTTCAAACGTCTGAAATCGAAGTGTATTGCTGGTGATCAGGCTGCACTGTTGGCACAGCACTGCCATTCAAGCTACAAGTTGCAGAAGATGCTTCTATTTCTTTCAACTTACCATTCCCATTAGTCCAACACATATCCCAAGACGATGACACCCATTTCACTGGTGTTCAGTCATTTTAGCTCCATTCATTTTCCAGGTATGAGACAGATGAGCTCAACAAGGTGCAGTTCCTCAGATGACCAAAAGATGGCACACTATGGTAAGCGAGTAGCCTGTAGCCTACAGTATACTACTGGTAGGACTGAGCCATGTGCTACTGTTGCTGTTACCGCTCTATAGTTACAACAGAGGGACTGGAAAAAACCTTCTCTGTTTCCTCTACTGGGAGATTACTGGGGTCTGTTCAGAACGGTGCAACACTACAGCACGTTCAGATAGAAATGTATTACGTAGAACCAACCCGATTGTCTGCCATGTTAGCTCTATTCATTCCACTTCTATCTGCAACATTCTGACAGAACTTTCGGATGGACGTGTATTGTGTTGAACAAAACCGATTGTCTGCCATGTAGAATAGGGGGACATGTCAGTTCTATTCGTTCCGATTCTATCTGAAACTTTCTGAACGTTTCACCTTTTTGAACACACCGCTGGTTAGGTTTCATAGAGGAAGAGCAAGAGAAGCACTTGATGTGAATAGATGTAATGTGTACATGTAATATCCTTGCCCCTGTTGTTTAACAAGCTTGGCCGTTTACACAGTGATGGACTGGAGGATATACTACCATGGCATTTAGGGTACTCTTCATCTAGACACTGGCACATTTCATCTAGAGATAATATAGTGTCATGTTAGGGGAGTATAAACATTCAAATTTTTTACCTTTATTTAACTAGGCAAGTCAGTTAAGAACAAATTCTTATTTTCAATGATGGCCTAGGAACAGTGGGTTAACTGCCTTGTTCATGGGCAGAATGACAGATTTGTACCTTGTCAGCTCAGGGATTCCGAACTTGCAACCTTTCGGTTACTAGTCCAACGCTCTAACCACTAGGCTACGCTGCCGCCCCAAATGTCACTGTCTTATTCATCATTCATTGAAGTGAATTGTCAGTGTCTCTAATTGAGTTATTCTTATCAACCCCAAACAGAAGAAAATGTAATTCTTTCATTTAAGGTAATATTGTACAGTGCTAGTATCTTGTAATTCTGATGTACTGTTCGTATCACATGATAAATAACATTGTTTTATTATTATACATGTATCAAAAAGCACATTCTCCTTTTAAATGGGTTTTTCTTCCATTGTCCAATTTATTTTGTTGTCTAAGCACGGCTTCTGTTGATTGCAGTTGATTCTTTTTTCCTTTTTAGACAGCCACTTGTATTTGCAGATAGGGATGATTGGAATTTCCCCATTAAGTTGGGTTAATTGCATACGGACTTGGGATTTGGGAATCATTACATTATCACTGACAGAAATATAATCTGTGGAACGTGAGCTCCTTTTGCTGTGTCGGTACGTCCACTGTAAAGATTTACAACAGTGGTGCTATCTTCTTAACACATCAGTTAGCAATAAAACCAATGCAAAAACATCTCATTTTTATTATATTCCTATAATTCAATCTAATTTCATAATTTGAATGAACCTTCGTTTTTAGAATTAACCGATGTTGGCTATAAATATACAGTACTATCCTTTATAAACCTTCGTAAATGAAGACTCTCTTATTTTGTGTTTTTGAATGCTGCCACAGTGTATCTAAGCAATGGGTTTGAGATGGGTACACTGATTGTTTCCCACAGCCAGACTACAGCTATTCTGTCCCCAGTACACCTCCATAGCTCAGGTCCCTGCCTTAACTTACTCTACTCAAATACACAGCTCTCCTTTCCAGACTGACACACACGCAAGCACGCACTCACACACACACACAAACATGAGACTGCTGAAAATCAATGTGACAGGTTTCAGTCTTCCCTCAGCATCTCCCAGATTCTCTTCTGACATCTGATCCATTACCTCCCCCCTCCACACATGCACATGCACTGAAACACACAAGCGTACACGCACACTCACACACACATACACGCATGCATGCGCACATACACAAACACAAATGCACACGTATAAACACACACACAGGGACACACACACACACTCCCCCTGGTCGTTCTAAGCCCCTATGAGCCATATGAAATGTACTCTGTGCAGGAGAAACCAGATACTGCTCGCTGTGTCACATCGCGTTTGCCAGAAAGCGTCAGGGCCAGGCCTGTTTGACTGCCAGGCATTCTGACAGTGTCAGTCATCTGCTCAGAGAACCCAGTGTGTACCCACAAGCAGTACAGAGACAGAGAGACAGGGAGCTGAGAGCCCTCCACTAGTTACATGGACTGTGTGTGTGTGTGTGTGTGTGCGTGTGCAGTACTAGTCAAAAGTTTTTATTATTTGTACTATTTTTTACACTGTAAAATAAAAGTGGAGACATCGAAACTATGAAATAACACATATGGAATCATGTAGTAACCCAAAAATGTTAAACAAATCAGAGTAGCCACCCTTTACCTTGATGACAGCTTTGCACACTCTTGGCATTCTCTCAACCAGCTTCACCTGGAATACTTTTCCAACAGTCTTGAAGGAGTTCCCACATATGCTGAGCACTTGTTGGCAGCTTTTCCTTCACTCTGCGGTCCAACTCATCCCAAACCATCTCAATTGGGTTGAGGTCAGGTGATTGTGGAGGCCAGGTCATCTGATGCAGCACTCCATCACTCTCCTTCTTTGTAAAATATCCCTTACACAGCGTGGAGGTGTTTTGGGTCATTGTCCTGTTGAATAACAAATGATAGTCCCACTAAGTGTAAAATTGATGGGATGGCGTATCGCTGCAGAATTCTGTGGTAGCCATGCTGGTTAAGTGTGCCTTGAATTCTACATAAATCACTGACAGTGTCACCAGCAAAGCACCCCCACACCATCACACCTCCTCCTCCATGCTTCACGGTGGGGAACACACATGCGGAGATCATCTGTTCACCTACTCTGCATTTCACAACGACACGGCGGTTGGAACCAAAAATCTCAAATTTGGACTCATCAGACCAAAGGACAGATTTCCACCAGTCTAATGTCCATTGCTCATGTTTCTTGGCCCAAGCAAGTCTCTTCTTCTTATTGGTGTCCTTCAGTAATGGTTTCTTTGTAGCAATTCGATCATGAAGGCCTGATTCACGCAGTCTCCTCTGAACAGTTGATATCGAGATGTGTCTGTTACTTGAACTCTGTGAAGCATGTATTTGGGCTGTAATCTGAGGTGCAGTTAACTCTAATGAACTTAACCTCTGCAGCAGTGGCAACTCTGGGTCTTCCATTCCTGTGGCGGTCCTCATGAGAGCCAGTTTCATCATAGCGCTTGATGGTTTTTGCGACTGCACTTGAACAAACTTTCAAAGCTCTTGAAGTGTTCCGTATTGACTGACCTTCATGTCTTAAAGTAATGATGGACTGTTGTTTCCCTTTGCTTATTTAAGCAGATCTTGCCATAATATGGAGTTGGTATTTCACCAAATAGGGCTATCTTCTTTATACCACCCCGACCTTGTCACAACACAACTGATTGGCTCAAAAGCATTAAGGCATACCTGTTAATTGAAATGCATTCCAGGTGACTACCTCATGAAGCTGGTTGAAAGAATGCCAAGAGTGTGCAAAGCTGTCATCAAAGCAAAGGGTGGCTACTTTGAAGAATCTCAAATGTATAATATATTTAAATATGTTTAACACTTTTTTTGGTTACTACATGATTCCATATGTGTTATTTCATAGTTTTGATGTCTTCACTATTATTCTACAATGTAGAAAAATATAAAAAATATAGAAAAACCCTTGAATGACTAGCTGTGTCCACACTTTTGACTGGTACTGTAACTGTGTGTGTACATATTTATTTGTATGCGTGAGTGTGTGTGTGTGTGTGTGTGTGTGTATATGCCGTCGAGTCCTTACTGCTGTGATTGTGTGTGTGTGTGTGTGTGTGTGTGTGTGTGTGTGTGTGTGTGCGCGTGTGCGCGTGTGTGCGTGTGTGCGGGCGCACGTGCGTGTGTGCGTGTGTGTGTTTGTGCGTGTGTGTGTGTGTTAGGGGTGGGGACTTTTACAGATTGAGGCTGATTGAGGTGCTTGTCCCGTCAAGTTTGATGGGTAGACGCTCATTTTTATTTCATTGTATGTTTATTTATTTCTGAAGCTCAGATGGAGAGCGTGTGCAATATGTTGGCCCAGAGGAGTAGAGAGTATGACACACACATGCACAAACACACACATGCGCACGCACACACACACACGTGCACACACCAAATGTGATGGCAACCTGGTTTGTCAGCCTTTCAGACAGCACTCAGCAAGGTGAGGTCCCACGTGGCCCTGCAGATATCTGAGACAGGGGGACAGGAGACCTGGATACCAACACCTCCTGTACCCTCACCCCATGCCTGCCTCTTACACGCAGAGCAGCCAGCCTCTGAAGGGCCTGGCGGACTGAAGGTGATGGACAGAGAATCTCCACTGGGAACTCAAGAAGAGAAGTGTGACCCTACGATGTCCCTCTCTCTCTCTCTCTCTCTCTCTCTCTCTCTCTCTCTCTCTCTCTGGGAATCATTACATTATCACTGACAGAAATATAATCTGTGGAACGTGAGCTCCTTTTGCTATGTCGGTACGTCTACTGTAAAGATTTACAACAGTGGTGCTATCTTCTTAACACATCAGTTAGCAATAAAACCAATGCAAAACATCTCATTTTTATTATATTCCTATAATTCAATCTAATTTCATAATTTGAATGAACCTTCATTTTTAGAATTAACTATAAATATACAGTACTATCCTTTATAAACCTTCGTAAATGAAGACTCTCTTATTTTGTGTTTTTGAATGCTGCCACAGTGTATCTAAGCAATGGGTTTGAGATGGGTACACTGATTGTTTCCCACAGCCTGACTACAGCTATTCTGTCCCCAGTACACCTCCATGCACGCACACACGCACGCACACACACACACACACAAACATGAGACTGCTGAAAATCAACGTGACAGGTTTCAGTCTTCCCTCAGCATACATATCCCATCCCAGATGCTCTCTCTCTCTCTCTCTCTCTCTCTCTCTCTCTCTCTCTCTCTCTCTCAGGGCAAAGTCTGTCTGTCTGTCTGTCCATCCGTCCGTCCGTCAGTCAAAGCGCCAAGAGGGGGGAGTTCTTCTATCTATCTGTTGAAGAGATTTGATTAATAAACAAATCTATTAACATTGCAGCAGACATTTCACAAAAAGGTTCATTTTAGGAATCACAATCTCCCTTTTGTTAATAATGTCCATTAATCACGGGAGGATGTCACTTAACGCAAGGTTAATGAAACATTGTTAATGCCCCGCTAATCTATTCCGAGTCAGAAAACCCTTAGAACTGTAATGCGTAACCCCTAAACTATTTCCTGGAGAATTTGAAGTGGCTGATTGATGGGTGTAGGACAAGGGATGTCCATTATTTTTAAGTGGAAACACAAAGGCAGCATGTGGGGGTCAACCTGGGCAGAACTCAGAAAGCTTTACCTGTCCAAGGCCGTAATGAACCAATGCAAAGATATATGAGAAACACTTTGGAGAAGAATTTAAGTAGGACATAACAGCTTCGTAATGGATTTACTGTGGCGTTCACAACCATTCATTAACAATCAGCGATAATATCCACAGCCACCTTCCATAATGCTCTGCTTTGAGATGAGTAGACCTACAGTATATTCCATCATGCTGATAGTCTGTGATTTATACATGACTTACATGACTGAGGCCAGGATTCAATCCAGACGACGGAAGAACCATACGGTTGCATTGCCTTTAAATGGAGAATTACCCGAAAAGGAGCAACAGGATCGAATCCCGGCCTAAGGGGAAGGAAGTGATCAGGTTGGCATGTGATATAGTCTGTGTTTAGGTCTCAGAGATATGACAACAGTCATATTAACCTGTGTTTGGGGCATAAGCCCTTTACTCCAATAATTGTTCTTCTGCTCCCGAAGCCGGTATATATTCACAAAGATTCTCAGAGTATTGCTGTTGTAGGATCAGTTTTGCATTTTAGATCATATTGATTAGGATTATATGGATAGGGGGAACCTGATCCTAGATCAGCACTACTTTGAGATGCTCTGTGAATATGGGCCCTGAACTCAAACCCCTACTTCAACTTAGACAAGAGTATTGTCACAGTTTGTGTGACATGGTGTTAGCATGTAGTGCTAACTGCTTAGTGTTACATTAAGGGGGACGTTTGTTGTAATCTGGCTTGCTGTCTAGTTGCAGCTCAGCTGCTCAGCTCCAAGGCGTTTGGAGAAGTGGATGACTGTTTGTTTGATTGTTTGATGACAATGTGAGGCTTGCATCTCTATCCCTTTCGTCTGCGTCTCTGAAGAGCCATGACATTAGATGTTTGATGTAGGTGTGTCGGTCTGATGTACAAATACAAACCCTACCAGAGAGACCAGACAGCTTTTTTTTACACAGCGTTTGTTGTTTTTTCTGTTGTTTCGAGAATCTAGTCGAGTTTTCCCTTCCGTTCTTTGAAAGTTTGCATTGTTTTTAATCATATATTTGCCCAAATTGAATTGTTTAAAAAATATTAATCATTTGGGGTGAATAACTTTTTTGTAATAAATGTTTTCCATTGGAAAACCTCTTGGTTTTCAATAAGATGTTGGTGTGTGACGTTGTGATGCAGTCTGTGCGTGTGTGTGTGTGTGTGTGTGTGTGTGTGTGTGTGTGTGTGTGTGTGTGTGTGTGTGTGTGTGTGTGTGTGTGTGTGTGTGTGTGTGTGTGTGTGTGATACAGAGGGGACGAGGTAGAACAGATTCTGGTCAATAGGGCCTCTAATAAACCAGGAGTTCATTTCTACCCTGCTCTCCCCCTGGCCAGGGGCCACTCCATATACAAGTCAAATCGGCTTTTTGCCTCCCAAAGCTCTGTGATTTATGACCCGCTTCCATTGACCAGACCAGCTAGTTTTCATTTTTGTTAAATCATGCTGGCCCCTAAATGAAACTATCGATTTACAGTCAACTTACTGAGGATTTAATTTGTATTTGGAAAATTAAAGCAGGTAAAGCGTTATAATTTCACACTACAATGGAAATACCAGTATAATCCCCCACCAGCTTGGCATCCGCATACGCTGAAGCATCACACTACTACACTGCCTCCCCCTCTCTCCTCTCTTGTTCTCTTTGTGTAGCCATTAATGAATTTTGGATTGGGAGACGAGGGATTTATTGGCCTGGGAGTCATAGTTGGACTCTCCCAGAGTTATTGGCCTCTGTCCAGACCTGTGGAGAGCTGTGGCGCATGAGCACTGGACCGTCGCCCTCTAAGGGTGCTTAGTCCCTCCTTGACCTTGACTTGCACTGCCGCCTCCACCGCCCCCCTCCTCGTCCCCGGGAATCTTCTCTGGAATCCCCACCTCTTCCCTGGGATGAGATGGACAGCGTGGCAGCCTCACCTCCCCTCATCCTGGCCCCGCTGAACACTCTCTTCACCAAGCCCTTCATTAACTCCCCACCCTCAACCCTCCTCTCACTGGCATTGAAAAGGCACTGTCTTTAAACCTGTCCTCATCCAGCGCCCTTGCGTTGAGGTTTCAATAGGGGCCCTGCGGGGGTGGGAGGGTGGATCGTTCTCTCGCCCCCTCGCTAGCGGTTTATATTATATTTAGTCATAATAATCACAGCTATCTGTGGCCCGGCTCCCCCCACTCCTCTCCCTTTTTTTTTTTTGAGTCTCCCACTCGCAGGCTGGTAGGATGGGAGGGCTGTCTCCGTCGCCTCCACACCTCAGCAGGGCTGTGTGGTGTCGCTCACAGGCCCATAAAGGAGAGGGAGGAGCGGAAGGACGTGAAGCTCTAGGGTGTCATTAACTCCTTTCTCCTGCCCAGGAGGAAACAGCGGGTTGACTAGCATGAGCCTGACCCCCCCTCCTCACCCTTTCTCACCCCTCACACAAGCCCCTCGTGCCCCCCCCCCCCCCCCCCCCCCCCCCAAACTCCTCCATAAGTGTTTATTAACATGTCGTTGACTTCACCAGGGCCTTTAAGCTAAAGCTGCTGGTGCTACCCGCTCCACCCAGATACCCACCATCCTCACTCACACAGTTGACGCTTGTACTGTTATCAGCATAGACCTGCAGAATATTGGAAACTTCACCTTCCCCCCCGCTTCTTCCCTTTCTTTTTGTTTTCTTTTGTTCAGTGGTGATAACTCAGCTGACACCAGCAAATTTAAACGGCTAACGTAAAGGCAAATGTCACTGTGCACTATTTAAAAGACCTGTCTCGCTTACCCTTTTTGAAAAAATGTATCTAGAAAGAGGTTCACCAAACATTTCTGTGAGGAAAACATTTAAAAAAAATAAACAGCTTTTTTTTTTGTGACATCAAAAGCTGCAGCAGCCTCATCCCAAAAATAGAGTGGAGGGCTCCGGTCAGCGTCTTGAGAAGTGGGGGAAGGTTTTCTGAGAGATTCTGTAAGTGCTGTGGGGACAAGAGGCAGCTGGCGGCGAGGGAAGGGAAGGGTGGATGGATCCTAGATGGTCCGGGACAGTTCAGTTCTTGACTGTGTGGAGGTCCCTGAGGGAGGGGCGGAAAGGGTTGGGGGTGGGGGGGGGCCGTGGAGCACCATGTCTTTCTCCTCCCATAAACATCATGAGGGGTGATGGCTTTAAAAGGCGCTGAATGACATCTGTGAATGGAGGAACGCTAGTGATTAATCACCACGGTGATTCTCATGGAAATCAACCCTGTCGAGAGAGAGAGAGAAGGGAGGGAGAGAGAGAGGGGGGGGGGTTCACAACCGTGTGAAACCCATCTCTGGCAAATACTGGGGAGCCTGATTGCTCACAAGGGGATTTTTATGTTATTCAAAAAAGAAGTTCTGTGAGCACAATGGGCTCCTCCCCTGCAAATGCGTTACAATGTATTTTCAATCTATAGCTTATAGATTAGAGAGACAATTCTGATCGTTCCGTATATTAATGTCACATTCAGAGCGTGAGCAAATTACGTGGTTTGGCTCAGTTACTAATCGTATGCCATTCATGGAGCCAACACTATAGAATTAGAAAAGCAGAGAAAATGAGTCACAGGCTCATATACTGGTATCATGCTGTGGTCCTTTGTGGCTCAGATAGTTAGCACGTGGGGCCAGCAACGTGAAGGCTGTGGGTTTGATTCCTGCAGGGATCACATGCTTACACAAAACAGTTATCATTTACTGTAAGTGCAAATGCATATTTCACTGTGCTGTAAGTGCTTTTGGATAAAAGTATCCGCTAAAGCATATGTTTACTAAATATATATTCAGTATATATTTAGTATAGGCAGAAATATGGAACACTTGAGACCCTTACTGTCACTCCATGTTCCCATCAGGTGAATTAGCTGATGTGTTGTTGCGGTTAGGGGGGGATACAGGCTGCAAGTGGGATGATAGTGCTGGATGTAGTGTCACTGCCTCAGATTTCCCTGTGGGGCGGTCCTGCCTGCTATGCTTCTGGTTCCGTATTGTCCTCTAACAGGTCATTCAGATAGACTGATCTCAATGACAAATATTGTTTTTCCACAGACAGAGATGGATCTGTGAGCAGAATTCTTCAAATATATCTCCGGCTGCCATTCCTGAGCAATGTAGGAATTCATACCGGTACCTCTTCGTGACAATGCCTCCAAAAGTTACGGCTGACACAGTGAAATGAATGAAAGTTAAATAGAATTTGGAGTGTTTGTCAGAGGTTGAGTTTATGCAGTTCCGCGTTACGACCTTCCTGAACCAATAAGTCTATGCCAGCATTAAAAGCAAATAGCCAAACAGAAAAAGATGGTTGGAGGAAATTTGCAAAAGTGAGAAATTGATTTTGTCTGGCTCTGGAGAGTACTTCATTCTTGGTCACAGCAGTAGGAGGGTTTAGAGACATGTTTTACTAACGGGAAGTGCAAAGGCACCGAAGCAAAACTATTTTTTAACGGTGCCTGGAAAAATCGATTTCTCCTGTACTTCAATATTTTGTGTGGGTGCGCAGATGACACAATACTTTTCAGTCGCACGTCACCTACCTCATGGCCACCTTTCTGATTTAAAGCTACAGCAGAGCATCATGCTACCCATGTCATTATCAAAGTAGTATGGGCCGCAGAGAGTGATGGTTTACGGGATGTTGGATTGGCTGGTACTGTCGTACTTTTACCAAAATAATTCTAACCATTATTGAAGTGTCAACAACGCACAGGTCCTTAATCCCTAACTATAAACCTAATAATTTGTTAACATGTCCGAACATCAACTTACCCTACCCAAACTTACCCTACCAATACTCTTAATCAGAGGATGATGATGATGATGATGCGGGTGATGACGATGATGTGGAGGAGCAGGAGCAGGAGGAGGAAGAGGAGGAGGAAGATTATGATAACAATGACATATGCAATGATGAAGGAGAGGATAATGAAAACGATGAGGATGGTGGTGATACCAATCATAATGATCATAATTATTCTGATTAGTATAAGGATGTTATCATTTGAGACATTATCATAACATGCTGAAAACGATACTGCTTTCACTTGAGCTGTCACCGTTTCTGTCCACCTCAGCAACAACCTCGGTTTTATGAGGGAATAAGGAGAGGAAAATGTGAATAAGCGAATTTGGAAAGTCTGACTCCTCGGCTGCACTAATTTAGTGTGTGAGCTAAGTGGGTGCTTTTTATGTGAACACCATTGTGTTCCTAACTATGCAGCAAACAATCGCTGTTCGGAGGCAAAGAATGACACAATGTGAACAATAGAACAATGAACGCCTTTTTTCTCTGTTGCTGCCTGGAGGAAAAGATCCTAACAAAACAAAACTGGGCTGGTATAATTGTTTTCTAAAGCTTTTGATTCAGGGATGTTAAATATGGCTGAAAAAATAGACGAGACAAGATGCTAGAACATACAAAAGAATGGTCTATTTGCCTGTGAAAAGCATACTCTCTGAAAACAGGCTTCTTAAACCTCAAACAGAGGTGGAATGAATCTGAGTTCACATAGATACGCACAAACACAAACATACACACAAACACATACATACATACACACACCGACATGCACACAATGCACGCATAGACACACAAACATGCATGTGCACACACACATGCACGCGTATGCACACACACACACACACACACACACACACACACACACACACACACACACACACACACACACACACGCAGGGTTCCACACATTTCAGACATTCCTGGGTGATGCCATGTGTGTTAGTGTGTATGTTGACAGGGATCAGTGATGTGTGGGAAACCTTTCAGCCCTCCTCCCCATCCACAGCCATGCCATTGACAGTGTGAGACCTGCCACTGTGCTCCCTAACCACTATCTATCACTGGGAGCATGCAAAAGTCAATGCTACAGTGGACACACATATGCGCAAACACACACGCATGCACAGACACACACACACACACACACACACACACACACACACACACTTACACACGTGTGCATAAACGTACACACACATGTGCATCGTAAACATACACACACTCACACATACACACACACACACACACACACAGCCATAGAAAGCAGACACACCTTATACAATTAAACAAGCAACTTGCTATTTATGTAGATCATGTGATGTTAATACAAACCAGTGAGAACACCTTAAACCTCACCCATCATACAGTGAATTCAGAAAGCATCCGTACCCCATGACTTATTCCACATTTTGTTGTGAACTCAAAATTGATTAAATATATATTTTTGGTAAGCAACTCCAGTATAGATTTGGCCTTGTGTTTTAGGTTGTTGTTCTGCTGAAAGGTGAATTCATCTCCCAGTGTCTGGTGGAAAAAAGACTGAACCAGGTTTTCCTCTACGGTTTTGCTCCATTCCAATTTTAGCCCTATTCCATAAATTGTTTATCCTGAAAAACTCCCCAGTCCTTAATCTGTAAATTAACCTATGATATCAAGCCACACCCGGCCATGATTACAGACACCTGTGTGTCCTTTGAAACTATATAAACTAGTGACCCGCACTGCTTGTCATTATACCCTGATGAAGAAAGCTTGTCTGTCGAAACGTTGGTTATCAAATTATTGCATCTGAGCTCCTTGAGTGTGTGGCTCTCCTTTTCTTTTTTAAGTGTTGTACTCCGCTAGCTAGCACCTCATCTAAACAGGTGTGCGTTTCTTTTTGACTCCAGATACAACCACACCCATAACATGATGCAGCCACCACTATGCTTGAAAATATGGAGAGTAGTACTCAGTAATGTATTGGATTGGATTTGCCCCGAACATAACACTTTGTATTCAGGACAAAAAGTTAATTGTTTTGCCACAATTTTTGCAGTATCGCTATAGTGCCTTACTGCAAACAGGATGCATGTTTTGGAATATTTTTATTCTGTACAGGCTTTCTTCTTTTCACTCTGTCATTTAAGTTAATATTGTGGAGTAACTACAACATTGTTCATCCATCCTCAGTTTTCTCTTATCACAGCCATTAAACTCTGCACAGTAACTGTTTTAAAGTCACCATTGGCCTCGTCGTGAAATCCCTGAGCAGTTTCCTTCCTCTCTGGCAACTGAGTAAGGAAGGACACCTGTATATCTTTGCAGTGACTGAGTCCATGCAACTTATTATGTGACTTGTTTAGCAAATTGTTACTCCTGAACATAATTTAGGCTTGTCATAACAAAGGGGTTGAAAACTTATTGACTTAAGCTTTTAATTTGTATTAATTTGACAAAATAAAATTCCACTTTGACATTATGAGGTATTGTGTGTTGGCCAGTGAAACAGCATCCCAATTTAATACATTTTATATTCAGGCTGTAAAACAACAACATTTGGAAAAAGGCACCCTATATCCTCCATCACATGTTCATGGTAGATCAAACACAGTTCCTCCCTAGTGTCTGCCCACTGGGTACATACTGGTTGAATCAACGTTGTTTCCACGTCAAATCAACAGAATTACATTGAATTGGCATCTGTGCCCAGTGGGTGGGCCTGGTATCCACCTACTAGCATGTCTCTCTCTCGCTCACTCTCTTGGATGATCCTACAATCGCTCTCTCAGCCAATCATAAACAGCGAGCACTCTAGGGTGTTGTTACACATACACAAATACACATCATATACTTAACATACACACGCACACACACACACACACACACACACACACACACACACACACACACACACACACACACACACACACACACACACACACACACACACACACACACACACACACACACACACACACAATCACTTTCAAACACTATTTCAAAAACATCCTTTAGTTGCTCTTGTCATGTCTATTTGTGATATACAGTACAATACAACACAATATCTGAGACACACACCCTGACATCCTATACAATAACAGCACACAAAGTAATTCACACCCTGTACTTTTCCATTAGGGTCTTGCTCTAAATGGCCCCACTACCCATTTCAACCCTTATAACACATACAGCTGATAATAGCAGACATGAATCTGTGTCTCTCTGCACTAAACAGATGCTGGCTGTCCATAAATCAAATCACCTCCATTTTGTTTGAGAACAAAAAAGCAGTGTGTTTCAGCGGGCCTGGTAGTAATCCCATTGCCTCGCGTTGTGTTTTGTTCCTTTGCTCTTTCCTTTTCTCTCTTTCCTCTCTTCTCTCTGTCACGCTCCCGCTACTCCAGACGCAGTACAATAGGGGCAGCGAGGTGATGAATATTTGTGTCCGGCATGGCGTTAAGATTTCATTAATCACGCAAAAGACTACTGAGAAGCAGCATACCTGGTCCTAGCTAGCAGGCCTTGCACCAAGCTCTGGGTATACATAAGCCTTACAGACCATTTGCAGACCAACCATATGCTTTTTGTTGTCGTTGTCTTCTCCTCTCGTTCTCTCTCTCACCCCCTTTCTATCTGTCCTTCTCTGTCGTGGCATGATGGAGTGACAGATGAAAAGAGACAGAAAGGAGGGGATGATAAGGAGGTAAAATGTGTAACATTTACTCATTCTTTTCATTATTGTCTTTCGCCCTGGGAGAAAAAGGGAAGGAAGGAAGGAAGGAAGGAAGGAAGGAAGGAAGGAAGGAAGGAAGGAAGGAAGGAAGGAAGGAAGGAAGGAAGGAAGGAAGGAAGGAAGGAAGGAAGGAAGGAAGGAAGGAAGGAAGGAGGGAGGAAGAGAGGGAAGGAGTGAAAACAAATGGGTGGAGTACAAGGACACCTGGGCCGCCAGGGCCTCGTTCACAAACCACTCAGCCTTGATAGGATTCACCAGCTGCCATGGATACACACCAGTCGTTCACTCTCTCTCTCTCTCTCTCCCGCCCTTACTCTCCCTCACACTCACTTTCTGCCTGTCACTC
The DNA here is from genome assembly GCF_965601325.2 of Salmo salar. Lineage (NCBI taxonomy): Eukaryota > Metazoa > Chordata > Actinopteri > Salmoniformes > Salmonidae > Salmo > Salmo salar. Next base: position 52,970,429 of record NC_138295.1, read on the forward strand.
AATTTCATCTCTGTTTCTCTGTCTGTGTGTACCCTCCCTCCCTCTCTTTCTTCCTGTCTGTAGCCCAGAGCGGTGATGGATAGACATGTGCTGGCATGCAGAAGAACCTATTTGGACTGGTGTGTCAGCCCATCTTTATCAAATGTTGTACAGGTATATTCTCTTGTTATGCTTCATTACTCTGGAATGGCGTGCCTGAAATGTTTGACTGCTCTGTCTTCTTCTCAGACCCCTCTGCCTCACCACTCCCTCTTTCTCTCTCTCTCTCGCTCTCTGTGCTCCTCCTCGCTTGCCCCGTTCTCATTTAGCTGCTGTGGTTCCCTATGTGTGAGCTATGCTGGAGCTACGTGGCCCTCTCTCCGTGGTTAGGGGAGCATGGCACTGCCTGGGGGACAGATATTGATTCCACTGCCTGGCTAACAATGTTAACAATGCTAACAATGCCCCGCCCTCCCCTGCCAAACAGCTGCCATGCCACTGCTGATCAATGTAGGCCCTGCCAATCAGAACTCCTGAGAGGGCCTTGGTCCCTGACAATGACCTCAGGATGACACACAACAGAGAGACATGTCAGGGCATATTGTAGGACAAAAATATGTGTCACCTTACAAGACAGATTCAATGACCATTCGGCATATAACCGATCAAGTGAGCTCGGTATTTCTTTTTTTACCATGTGTAGTTCCAAGATTGTGGAATGTTGCATATATTATTTTTCACCCAAGATTGAACCTTTGGTCACCTTTTATGAAGTGTGTCTCAGAAAACAACTCTGTGTCTGTCCAGTTTCATTTTACAGTATATCTGGGCTGCACACCTTGACTGCAAAGCCCCAGTGTGTATGTGTAGCTGAATGTATCAAGCCAGAGGAAGTGGAGATCAATAGTAAATCCTCTTGAGCTGGTGGATATTTCTACAGATAGGAGGGGAGTAGAGGGTATGGTCTTAACCAATCAATGGGGAGTACAGACACACATCCCTTGGACTTGATGGAAGTTTGGACTGGTATGAGATATGACTCAGGCCGGTGCTATAAACCAACTGGAGTAAGTTCGAGTGTAGACAATAACTTAAATATGGAATAAACAAACATAAAACAAATGTACACGGGTGTCACTGTAGCCTACTCTACATGGGTCATCACATACTGTGGAATGAGTCATCGTTTTTTTCAGCCTCTATTAAAGACGTACTCCGGAACTTTGGCAAATAGTAAGTATTTTTAAAACCTCCCGCTTTGGGATGGATGTGTCAATGATTAGTTCATACATGTATTATCTATGAGAAGAATGATTGTGTTACCTCAATTAGCCACAAAATCCCTAGTTTGAAAGTGAATGTTTACTGGAAGCTGTGAAGTGCCATTTTCCCTACATTTTCCCTCACGTGGGCCAGTCCTCCAGCAATTCCAGTTCCAGGCAATTAGCTTCCCTACAGGACTCCAATAGGACTGGTTCCAAAATCAGATATTGTTTTTCTTTTGGATTCTTGTATTGGAATCCCATAGGAGTCCAACGCGTTTCTTTTTCCATTTTTGGCGACCTCCAAATAAAAATGCATCACTCCAAAATGTAGCTGGTTGTCCTCTAATGAGTGATGTAACAATATTTCCAGTTTCCATGTGGTTTTTGAGATGTCCCTAGTCAAAATAATCCTATAGGATTGTGATAAGAACGATCCTATTAGAAACTCTTGGAACCTATCCTATATGATTGTCTCCTATAAGACCTATCCTATAGGATTTTGATCTATATGAGTGGTTCCCAAAACTTTTTTTTTTGGGGGGGGGGTGATTCTTGTATTGGAATCCTACAGGATCCTATAGGATACAATCCTATAAGTTAGAAACCCATAGAGTCCAGCAGGACTGGTTCCAAAGTCTGATAACATGGTAAAATGGCACCGGAGAAGAAGGCAGACATTTTACGTGCCCCCAACTGAATGTGTTTTTTGTTCATTTATTTGCGTTATTTCGTACATAATGTTGCTGCTACCATCTATTATGACTGAAAAGAACTTCTGTACATCAGGACTGCGATTGCTCACCACGGACTGGCAGAATCCTTTTTTTTCCTTTAACGAGTCTGACAAGATTGACGCGAACAATATACTCCTTTCTCGGGAACAGGCCCAGATCACCATGATTTGCATGAAGAGGAGGCGGAGAAAAAGGGGCCGGAGGGCGGGCTGCCTTCTGAGACTTCGTAGGCCATCGAATAAACCCCCACTTCCTTCCATTCCACTAGCAAACATGCAATCTTTGGACAATAAAATAGATGACCTACACGGAATATTAAACTACAAATGGGACATTCAAAACTGTAATATCTTATGCTTCACGGAGACTAGGCTGAACGACGACACTATCAACATACAGCTGGCTGGTTATACGCTGCACCGGCAGGATAGAACAGCGGTGTCTGGTAAGACAAGGGGCGGCGGACAATGTATTTTTGTAAACAACAGCTGGTGCACGATATCTAAGGAAGTCTCGAGCTATTGCTCGCCTGAGGTAGAGTATCTTATGATAAACTGTAGACCACACTACCTACCTAGAGAGTTTTCATCTGTATTTTTTTGTAGCTGTTCACATACCACCACAGTCAGAGGCTGGCACTAACACAGCATTGAATGAGCTGTAATCCGCCATAAGCAAACAAGAAAACGCCCACCCCTAGAGGCGGCACTCCTAGTAGTCGGGGACTTTAACTTAAATCCGTTTTACCAAATTTCTATCAGCATGTTAAAGGTGCAACCAGAGGGAAAAAAAACTATGGACAACCTTTACTCCACACACAGAGACACATACAAAGCTCTCCCTCACCATCCATTTGGCAAATCTGACCATAATTATATCCTCCTAATTCCTGCTTACAAGCCAAAAATTAAAGCAGGAAGCAACAGTGACTAGATCAATACAATTGTGCTCAGATGAAGCAGATGCTAAGCCACAGGACTGTTTTACTAGCACAGACTGGAATATGTTCCGGGATTCCTCCGATGGCAAACTATTACGGTCTACAAGGGGAAGCACAGTCAAGAGCTGATGAGCTAAACTAATTCTATACTCGCTTCGAAGCAAATAACACTGAAACATGCATGAGAGCACCAGCTGTTCTAGAAGACTGTGTGATCAAGCTCTCCGCAGCCGATGTGAGTAAGGCGATTAAACAGATCAACATTCACAAGGCCGCAGGGACAGACGGATTACCAGGGAGCATGTGATCATGAGTGCTGACCAACTGGCAAGTGTCTTCACTGACATTTTTAACCTCTTTGTGACTGAGTGCGTAATATCTACATGTTTCAAGCAGACCACCACTGTCCCTGTGCCTAAGAATGCAAAGGTAACCTGCCTAAATGTAACCAATCTCAATCGCACTCCACACTGCCCTTTCCCACCCGGACAAAAGGAACACCTATGTGAGAATGCTGTTCATTGACTACAGCTCAGCATTCAACACCATAGAGCCCACAAAGCTTATCACTAAGCTAAGGACCCTGGGACTAAACACCTCCATCTGCAACTGGATCCTGGACTTCCTGATGGGCCAGCCCCAGGTGGTAAGGGTAGGCAACAACACATCTGCCACGCTGATCGTCAACACTGGGGCCCCTCAGGGGTGCGTGATTAGTCCCCTCCTGTACTCCCTGTTCACCCTCGACTGCATGGCCAAGCACGACTTCAACACCAACATTAAGTTTGCTGACGACACAACAGTGATAGGCCTGACCACCGACAACAATGAGAAAACCTATAGGGAGGAGGTCAGAGAATTGGCAGTGTGGTGCCAGGACAACAAACTCTCCCTCAATGTGAGCAATACAAAGGAGATGATCGTGGACTACAGGAAAAGCAGGGCCGAACAGCGGGTCGAGAGTTTCACGAAAACACCTTTCCCTCAGTGATATATTGGGCCGTACGCATTACCCTCTGTAGGACCTTAAGGTTGGATGCCAAATAGTTGCCATACCAGACGGTGATGCAACCGGTCAGGATGCTCTCGATGGTGCAGCTGTAGAACTGTTTGAGGATCTGGGGACACATGCCAAATCTTTTCAGTCTCCTGTGGCCAAGCTTCCTGTCAACCAGGACCTATATACTAGGCAGTGTCAGAGGAAGGCCCAAAAAATTGTTGAAGACTCCAGTCTTCTCTGCTACAGCACGGCACGCGGTACCAAAGCACCAAGTCTACGTCCAAAAGGCTCCTTAACAACTTCAACCCCATGGTATAAGACTGCTGAACAATTAATCAAATGGCCACCAGGACTATTTACATTGGCCCCCCCGCACTGTTTATTATCTGTTCATAGTCACTTTACCCCTACCTATATGTACAAATTACCTCAACTTACCTGTACCCCTGCACATTGACTCAGTACCGGTACCCCCTGTATAAAGCCTCGTTATTGTTATGTAATTTTCTTGTGTTCTTTTTTTTTTTTTACATTAGTTATTTAGTAAATATTTTCTTAACTCTATTTCTTGAACTGCATTGTTGGTTAAGGGCTTGTAAGTAAGTATTTCACGGTAAGGTCTACACCTTTTGTATTCCGCGCATGTGAAAAATAACATTTGGTTTTATTTTATTTTGACTAGGGTTCAGCCCCTTGCCATTTGTGATAGCTAGTAAGATGCACACACAGCAGAGCAAGCGAGAGAGCAATGACTTGTGCACATAGAGTACATTTGGAAAGGATTCACACCCCCTTCCTTTTTCCTTCATTTTGAAACGTTACAGCCTTATTCTAAAATGGATGAAATAAAATAAAATCCTCAACAATTTACACACGATACCCCATAATAACAAAGTGACAACTGTTTTTTAGAAATGTTTGCTAGTTGAACAATAAAACAGAAATACCTGATTTACATAATTCAGACCATTTGCTATGAGACTCGAAATTGAGCTCAGGTGCATCCTGTTTCCGTTGATCATCCTTGAGATGTTTCTACAACATGATTGGAGTCCACCTGTGGTAAATTCAATTGATTGGACATGATTTGGAAAAGCACACACCTGTCTATATAATGTCCCACAGTAGACAGTGCATGTCAGAGCAAAGACCAAGCCATGAGGTCAAAGGAATTGTCCGAAGAGCACCGAGACTGGATTGTGTCGAGGCACAGATCTTGGCAATCGGGGGAGAAGGGCCTTGGTCAGGGAGGTGACCAAGAACCTGATGGCTACTCTGACAGAGCTCCAGAGTTCCTCTGTGGAGATGGGAGAACCTTTCAGAAGGACAACCATCTCTGCAGAACTCCACCAAGCAGGCCTTTATGTTAGAGTGGTCAGACGAAAGCCACTCCTCAGTAAAAGGCACATGATAGCCCGCTTAGAGTTTGCCAAAAGGCTCCTAAATGACTCTCAGACCATGAGAGACAAGATTCTCAGGTCTGATGAAAACAAGATTGAACTCTTTGGCCTGAATGCCAAGCATCACGTCTGGAGGAATCCTGGCACCATCTCTACGGTGGAGCATGGTGGTGGCAGCATCATGCTGTGGGGATGTTGTTCAGCAGCAGAGACAGGGAGTCTAGTCAGGATCGAGGAAAAGATGAATGGAGCACAGAGAGATCCTTGAGGAAAACCTGCTCCTGAGAACTCAGGAACTCAGACTGGGTCGAAGGTTCACCTTCCAACAGGACAACGACCCTAAGCACACAGCCAAGACAATGCAGGAATGGCTTCGGAACAAGTCTCTGAATGTCCTTGAGTGGCCCAGCCAGAGCCCGGACTTGAAGCGATCAAAAATCTCTGGAGAGACGTGAAAAAAGCTGTGTAGCAACACTCCCCATGCAACCTGACAGAGCTTGAGAGAATCTGCAGAGACGAACAGGAGAAACTCCCCAAATACAGGTGTGCCAAGCTTGTAGCGTCATACCCAAGATGATTCGAGGCTGTAATCACTGCCAAAGGTGCTTCAACAAAGTACTGAGTAAAAGGTCTGAATACTTATGTAAATGTAATATTTCTGTATTTTTGTTTACATTTGCAAACATTTCTTAACCTGTTTTTGCTTTGACATTATGGGGTATATTGTGTAGATTGATGAGGGAAAATAACAAGTTCATCAATTTTAGAATAAGGCTGTAACGTAACAAAAGTCTAAATACTTTCCGAATGCACTGTATTTGACGTAGTAAGCAAGACATCCCTGGGAGAATCTCAATTTCATTTCCTTGACTCCTTGCGTCCACTCTCCTCACCTCCTTCTCAAAACTCATTGGAGGAGAAGGTCAGAGGGGAGGGACCTCTAACTTTTTTTATCCAATGGTTTTTGAGAAGGAAGCGAGGAGAGACGATGTGAGGAGTCTGGGAAATGGAATTGAGATTCTCCCACTTGTATGTTCCTATTCCGCTCCATTTGGATCTGTATGTATGGTTACGTCATGGGCAGTGCCTTTTCAAAGGAGCCAGAATGGCCCTATAATCTATGACAGAAGGGGGCACTATGGGATTCAAAGCGAAACTATGGAAAACATAGCAGCCATAACTTTCTGGGTTAATTATGTTTGGAGTAAATGTCAGTGCACCCCAGACGTCTGGGACTCAACGGCCTCCTCATAATACCAGCTTTTGTCATTCTATCAAACAAAATCACATTTGGACCAAAATATTTAGAGAACGAGCATGTTGGGGATTCGCTCCATGCTGTGCAGTAAATTAGCAGGGAAATGTAAACTAGGAACCCCTTTGTGACATGCGCAGTAAACATGCTGTAAATTGGATTGTCAGTGGTTGAATTCTTTTTCATGGTTGAGACGTTCTAGAGATGAGTGTAGGGCGTTTTTAAAGGGAGTGGTTGAGTTGATGGTTGTGGTAGAAGAGTTTCTGAATTGAAGTGAAACAAAAAGGATGGTCCATGCGTCTGTGATAATTATGATTACGCTCTGTTTTGCATAATCACCATAAAGATAAAAAATCGGAAGAATAAGGACAGCGCTTTATCAAAATGATGCGATCTTCAAGAGAGGATGTTATCAATATATCTGTTTCACATCCAGATTTCCTTTTCATGTTTAGCACATTTAACCTTCTTTGTCTGTTTCTCAAATGAAATTGCAGTATGAAAAAACAGACTCATATTAGCATGAAAAGATGGCTATTTTCTGGAACAAATAGCAATCCTTGAACTCGACATCATTAAAGAGAACGCCATCATTTCCTTTTATTAGGATGGACTGTGTGCAGACACATATTGCAGCTGTAAGGTGTAGCAGCAGCAGCGTCGACAGCAGCAGGAGACTCATTTAAAACCTCCCTAATCTACAAGATGATAGCTGTAGCATTTAGAGAGTTTAGACTGACTCCCTCTCTCTGAAAATGCATGTTAGGAGGTTTTGTCATTCAGCGATGAGAACAATATATGATTTCCCCCAATTTCCCGCAGAATCTAGCTATTTGGCAACATAACACCTGAGACATGTCCTGTTCTATCATACATCCTCTATTACCTCAACAGGTCTGAAAATGGCCTTGCTATTTTGTAATGTGTATCGGCCTACTGTATGGAGAGAATATATCTATTCTCTGCTCTCCTGTATCCATGGTCCATGGGCAGGAGTCTGAAAGACTATTCGTTGGAAGAATGGACATAAAATCCTCACAAGGTGCTTTGTAATAAAAAATAACAATGTTATGAAACGCAGTGAAACATAGAGAAAGGGCCGGGAAATATCCATCAAATGAACACGTCAGTGGCTTTGATTGTAATCTTTTCCGGCCCTGCCGCGGCTCTCTCTGCCACACGGAGAAGCAGGCAAACGCGATTTATCAATGCAAACCTAATAGCATCAATATGAATCTAACTAAAAATCAATATTTCATTACCAAATTGTTAGCGAGAATGAAGAAAAATGGCCACCGTCAGTGCGTTCTCCAGCGTAGGAGCATCTGGAGTTCAATGTGACAAGATGAGCAATGCGTGACTCGGGGCTCCAGGAAGGACACCACGAGGACAGGACTCAGTCTGTGCACACTTTGAACTCTCTTTTTCTCTCTTCTTCCTCCCTCTCGCTCTCTCTATTCCTCCTCCTCTCTCTCTCTCTGCCCCTTTCTGTTTCTCGCTCTCCCACAGTTTCAGTTATCACATTATTCTCTGACAATTTCATTGTTTTCAATGCAATTTTCCATCCTTTCATATCTCACTCTCTCGCCATTTCCTCTGTCAATCTGTGTGTGTGTGTGTCAGTTTGGTTTCAGTCTAGGACCACACAGTTTTTCAACACTCTTCTTCACTTAATGGAAAACTCAAACATGGAGGCACTCAATCTCCCACCACCTATTTCAATTATTTTTTTCTTCTTTGAAGACAAGTCAGTAGATTTTTATTAAAATCTCTCCCTCTCTCTCTCTCTCTCTCCCAGTAGATATTTCTCCCAAGGCTCATCATGTTCCCCTAAGCAGCTCAGCATGGCTTCCTCGGTAATGAGAGAGAGATGGGTTGCTGTGGTGAGGATATATCTACCTGGACTAGATCACACCTCCCACAGACCTTCACTTTATTTGTATTCGTTGTGTATTTATTAGCAGGAGTTGTGATTGTGGCACTTTTTCAGGTAAGTAATGATGTACCCCTCTTGCTTGTGCAGCAGCCCCATTTCGCAATTAAGAACAAACACTTTTTCCCCTTCTCTGCATCAATATACACTCCAGCTCCTAGCTACCTTTTCCTTTTTTCTCCACCCGCTCAACCAGACATAAAACACAGTAAATGTAAACCCAGGCTACTCCAATTTGTATGATTTGTTACCTTTCATATGGTATATATTAATTTCTGGATGTCGATCATCCATTTCGTATGATATGTTACGAATTACAATTCGTATGATATGTTACGAATTGCAATTTGTGCAATATATTACAAATTTGCAAAATATATAATATGTTACGAATTCCAATTTGTTGTAGCTAATGTTAGCTAGGTGGCTAATATTAGCTCGGCTAGGGGTTAGGGGTTAAGGTTAGGGTTAATGGAAGGATTAGCTAACATGCTAAGTAGGTGCAAATTAGTTTAAAAGTAGTAAGTAGTGGCTAATTAGCTAAAATGCTAAAGTTGTCCAGGATGAGATTCGAACACGCAACAGGAGCATGTTATACGCCCACCCATCCACCCCGATCAACCACCCTACTTTCATTTTTGCCTTAAGTAAACTTGTGTCTTCTGTAACCCACCAAACTGAACATATCATACTAAAGTACGTCTAGTGTATGTGACCGGGCTGCCCACTGGACATTTGGTCTCCTCAATGTCACTCTCTCATTTATGTCTCCCCTGGCATGCGGTGGTCATTTCTGAGAAGCTAATTTCTCGGGCTAGAGTGGACAGGTCCACTCCTCAGAATGAAAAGGAGAAGGGGTGATTGTAAAACGTATCATTACGGTGTCAAAACAGCACACCACACAATGACTCCATCCTTTAATGATGTTTTGGGGAGAAGGGATTCATCCTGTAATTTATGACTAGTGAGATAAGTATGCTGAGAAGTGTTTTGTGTGCTTCGAACCGCAATGAAGGATATCATACATGGGGAGAAGAGAAGCACTAATGTGAATGCTAATATCACTTGTGACTTACAGCAAATCAACCCATGCCGCTCTAGATAAAATGTGCCTGTTTCCTTTGCTTGAAGATTAACCCGTGATGTTCTTTTATTGATGTTTACATATTCCCGAGCGTGAGTGTGGGAACGAACGAGAGTGGGGGAGATGTTCTTACACAAACACATTGTACGTGACAAAACGATACACTATCTACTCGTGTCAGGTACACCTTTTCACAGTTCCCAAACACAAAGCAGATAAAAAGTTTGTCTCTGTATTCAGCGGAAGCAAAAATCGGGTCTGGAAAATGAGGCTAACAAGACTTAATGAATCAATTAGACCAGATAATGCATAATACATAGGTAATCCTGAGTTGGATGGAGTGATAGATAATACATATCATTCATTATTTATTTAATGACATTTGCTTGGTTGCAGGTTTTGGAGCCAGGAGTCCAGTTTTAAAGAGCATGATGAGAATAGCGATTATCTGGTTGATTCTGTCCAATACGACCGGTACACTGCCAATTAAAAAAATATGGGAGAATTGGTGCAAAACTGCACTTTCGAGATATAATGTACGTCAAATAACTACTGCCTGCAGAGAACAGGCAATCTTATCCAATTCATGTGTAGTGAAAATGTCTGGGGCGCTTATCTGTGGGTCTACTTGAAAAGAGTGAAATATCTTTAGCATCTTTAGCATGTACATACCTACTATGTTCTGGTCATAACACCCTCAGCAGGTTGGGTGATCAGACCATAGAAATCTACATAGCTACTCAGTAAAAATATTATGGCCCAAATCTGGCCCACATCTACAAGGTTACTGCTTTCCACTTGGTCCAATTACCACTTTTGGTACACTATACAGGTAATTCGTACTGTATTCAGACCCCTTGACTTGTTCTAAAATGGATTAAATCGTTTTTCTCCCTCATCAATCTACACACAATACCCCATAATGACAAAGCAAAAGCAGGTTTTTAGAAACAATATTTGTTTTACTGAAATATAACATTTCCATAAGTATTCAGGCTCTTTACTCAGTACTTTTGAAAGCGATTACAGCCTCGAGTCTTCTTGGCACTATTGTATTTGGGGAGTTTCTTCTATTCTTCTCTGCAGATCCTCTCAAACTCTGTCAGGTTGGATGGGGAGCGTAGCTGCACAGCTATTTTCAGGTCTCTCCAGAGATGTTAGATTGGGCTCAAGTCCAAGCTCTGCTTGGGCCACTCAAGGACATTCAGAGACTTGTCCCCAAGCCACTCCTGTGTTGTCTTGGCTGTGTGTTTAGGGTCGTTGTCCTGTTGAAAGGTAAACCATTATCCCAGTCTGAGGTCCTGAGCACTCTGGAGCAGGTTTTCATCAAAGATCTCTCTGTACTTTGCTCCGTTCATCTTTCCCTTGATCCTGACTAGTCTCCCAGCCCCTGCTGCTGAAAAACATCCCCACAGCAGGATGCTACTGTATTTCTATTTGTCACATGCGTCGAATACAACAGGTGTAGACCTTACGGTGAAATGTTTACTTACAAGCCCTTAACATACAATGCAGTTTTAAGAAAATACCTAAAAAAAAGTAAGAGATAAGAATAACAAATAATGAAAGAGCAGCAGTAAATAACAATAGCAGGGCTATATACAGAGGGTACCGGTACAGAGTCAATGTGCGGGGCCACCAGTGTCAAGGTAATTGAGGTAATATGTACATGTAGGTAGAGTTATTAAAGTGACTATGCATAGATAATAACAGGGAGTAGCAGCAGCAGCAGCATAGAAGGGGGGGGGGGGCAATGCAAAAAGTCTGGGTAGCAATTTGATTAGATGTTCAGGAGTCTTATGGCTTGGGGGTAGAAGCTGTTTAGAAGCCTCTTGGACCTAGACTTGGAGCTCCGGTACTGCTTGCCATGCAGTAGCAGAGAGAACAGTCTATGACTAGGTTGGCTGGAGTCTTTGACAATTTTTAGTGCCTTCCTCTGACACCGCCTGGATAGAGGTCCTGGATGGCTGGAAGCTAGGCCCGGTGATGTACTGGGCCGTCTGCATTACCCTCTGTAGTGCCACGCGGTCGGAGGCCGAGCAGTTGCCATACCAGGCCGTGATGCAACCCGTCAGGATGCTCTCGATGGGGCAGCAGTAAAACCTTTTGAGGATCTGAGGACCCATACCAAATCTTTTCAATCTCCTGAGGGGGAATAGGTTTTGTCGTGCCCTTTTCACGACTGTCTTGGTGTGCTTGGACCATTTTAGTTTGTTGGTGATATGGATGCCAAGGAACTTGAAGCTCTCAACCTGCTCCACTACAGCCCCGTCGATGAGAATGGGAGCATGGTCGGTCCTCCTTTTCCTGTAGTCCACAATCATCTCCTTTGTCTTGATCACGTTGAGGGAGAGGTTGTTGTCCTTGCACCACACGATCAGGTCTCTGACCTCCTCCCTATAGACTGTCTCATCGTTGTCGGTGATCAGGCCTACCACTATTGTGTAAACAGCAAACTTAATGATGGTGTTCGAGTCATGCCTGGCCGTGCAGTCTTGAGTGAACAGGGAGTACAGGAGGGGACTGAGCATGCACCCATGAGGGGTCCCCGTGTTGAGGATCAGCGTGGCGGATGTGTTGTACCCTTACCACCTGGGGGCAGCCCATCAGGAGGTCTAGGATTCAGTTGCAGAGGGATGTGTTTAGTCCCAGGGTCCTTAGCTTAATGATGAGCTTTGAGGGCACTATGGTGTTGAACGCTGAGCTGTAGTCAATGAATAGCATTCTCTCATAGGTATTCCTTTTGTCCAGGTGTGAAAGGACATTGTTGAGTGCAATAGAGATTGCATCATCTGTGGATCTGTTGGGGTGGTATGCAAATTGGAGTGGGTCTAGGGTTTCTGGGATAATGGTGTCGATGTGAGCCATGACCAGCCTATCAAAGCATTTCATGGCTACCGACTTGAGTGCTACGGGTCGGTAGTCATTTAGGCAGGTTACCTTAGTGTTCTTGGGCACAGGGCCAATGGTGGTCTGCTTGGTATTACAGACTCAGACAGGGAGAGGTTGAAAATGTCAGTGAAGACACTTGCCAGTTGGTCAGCGCATGCTCGGAGTACACGTCCTGGTAATCCATCTGGCCCTGCGGCCTTGTGAATTTTGACCTGTTTACAGGTCTTACATCGGCTGCGGAGAGTGTGATCACACAGTCGCCCTAAACAGCTGATGCTCTCATCCATGTTTCAGTGTTACTTGCCTCGAAGCGAGCATAGAAGTAGTTTAGCTCATCTGGTATGCTTGTGTCACTGGGCAGCTCTCGGCTGTGCTTCCCTTTGTAGTCTGTAATAGTTTGCAAGCCCTGCCACACCTACGTGCGTCGAAACCGGTGTAGTACGATTCGATCTTAGTCCTGTATTGATGCTTTGCCTGTTTGATGGTTCGTCGGAGGGCATAGCGGGATTTCTTATATGCTTCCGGGTTAAAGTCCCGCTCCTTGAAAGCAGCAGCTCTACCATTTAGCTCAGTGCGAATGTTGCCTGTAATCCATGGCTTCTGGTTGGGGTATGTACGTACAGTCACTGTGGGGAAGACGTCATTGATGCACTTATTGATGTAGCCATGACTGATGTACTGCTCAATGCCTTCGGAAGAATCCCAGAACATATTCAAATCTGTGTAAGTAAAACAGTCCCGCAGCTTAGCATCTGCTTCATCTGACCACTTTTTTTATAGACCGAGTCCCTGGTGCTTCCTGCTTTCATTTTTCCTTGTTAGCAGTAATCAGAAGGATAGAATTATGATCAGATTTGCCAAATGGAGGGCGAGGGAGAGCTTTGTACGCGTCTCTGTGTGTGGAGTAAAGGTGGTCTAGAGTTTTTTCCCTCTGGTTGCACATTTAACAAGCTGATAGAAATTAGGTAAAACTGATTTAAGTTTCCCTGCATTAACGTCCCCGGCCACTAGGAGCGCCGCCTCTGGATGAGCGGTTTCCTGTTTGCTTATGGCGGTATACAGATCATTGAGTGCGGGTTTAGTGCCAGCATCGGTCTGTGGTGGTATGTAGACATCTTCGAAAAATACAGATGAAAACTCTCCAGGTAGATAGTGTGGTCTACAGCTTATCATGAGATACTCTATCTCAGGCGAGCAAAACCTTGAGACTTCCTTAGATATCGTGCACCAGCTGTAAATATGTAACAGAAATACTTACAAATCCATTATGACTGATACTCTAAACTGTTCTCTACTAAACTGTTCTCTACTAATCTGTTCTCTACTAAAATCTATGCAACATGGAAGCAGTGTAACCTCACTGGACATGGAACATCTAATTGAGTCATTCCACTAGCAGCAGTATCCCCACCCCCTTTTCTCATTTTATTTCCCATGTAACCGATTTACAGGTTTTAATCAGGCGTACAGCAAGAGACCAATTAATCGTGGAATAAATTTGCGAACATAGTCAGGACCTGAACACTCAACAATGGAAATAGCGGCTCAGATCTGGGGGCGGATGGTGTGACATGGGCAATGTACTGTAAGTACTGTACGTGGCTGGAGGGTCCTTCAAATCAAATGGTATTGGTCGCATACACATATTTAGCAGATGTTATTGTGGGTGTAGCGAAATGCTTTTGTTCCTAGCTCCATTAGTGCAATAATATCTAACAATTCACAACAATACACAGAGATCTAAAAATAAAAGATGAGCCCATACAAAGATCCATACATAGGCATTGATCGGTGAAAAGTAAAGACAATTTGACTTGATTGAAATCCTGGCTCTTTTACATGGGTACAATAAATCAAACTACCTCCTACTGTATGTGAAAGACAAATCATGTTCCTTTTCAAGTAATCAAAGAATATTTTGATATTTTGGTATTTAGTTGCTTCATCTCATTGTAACAATATTCAAACAAATCCATGTCTTTATTGGCATTTCCCAGTTTCAAGACAGAGCTGTCAACCACCATATCAGCATAAAATGAATTTTAAAACCTCACCATTTACCTGCGGTGTCCAACCAGTCAAGCACTGGTGTGCCTATACACTTTAGGGCCCGAGGGGGTTGGGGGTCTCTTGGGTCTTTATCACCAGCACATCCGAAGGGTCTTGGGGGAAAAAGGCAGGCCGTTTGATGGGCGAGGCAGAATTTAGCATACACTAAGGTAGTATGACTAATGTGGGGAATGGGCCATTTCCATAGTAGAGAGAGGAGAGGCTGACTGCGGTCCCTCCCAAAGGTATGTTTGCCTGACGAAGGGATCAGTCGGCTGGCTGTCCTCAGGGCTCTCTCTCTCTCTCTCTCTCTCTCTCTCTCTCTCTCTCTCTCTCTCTCTCTCTCTCTCTCTCTCTCTCTCTCTCTCTCTCTCTCTCTCTCTCTCTCTCCCTCTCTCTCTCTCCCCCTCTCCATTTCCATGCTCCATTTTAGATCAAGGCCTTTCTAATATTCCCACATTATCCTAGAAGGCAATCTGAGATTGGAATTTGATACACTTTGAGGGACACAACGCTGTACGTATATAGCCATCCCCACCCCCATGTAAATTGTTTGTGCTTTATTGTTACAAGTCAACTAAACAATTCAATGAATATGAATCTATGAAATTATTAAGTAACTGTATTTCAAGACTGTATAATTTGTATGGTTCAGTCACGTCATACTATGTTGATTGATGTTTTTTTCTCAATGGTGTCAAACTATAGCAAGCCTATTAAAGGGATAGTTCAGCTAAATGACATGCATAGATATTTGTATCCTGAAACCTTGAAAGTAGTCACTCCTTGTCCATAGACTCCTTTCAAGGTTAAGGAAACAAATCAGTATTTGGAAACAAATGAATTTTTCTATTGATTCGTTCCATAATCTTCTGCGTTCCGTTCCACTCTTCCGACCAGCAAAATAAAGTTCTGAGCCGCTTCAAACCCCAAAAAGTAACGGTTTATATCGTTCCTTTCTGTTCCTTTTTAAACCTCGGAAATCTGCATTTTTGTTACATTTTGCCTGACATTAATTTACTTCACCAATCAGTGCAATAGAGCAACTTCCTATGGAGCAGGCAAGCTATTTACGTACATTGGACAGGCAAGTGTAGGGCGCAAGATACTACTGAAATTTTACGAGTGGGGAGAGAGCGAGAGAGGGTGGAGGAGGAGGCTTGGTTTGAAGTGCCCACAGAATTATACTTAGGAGGAGCGGCATCTATGAAGGAACATTGAATGTCTTTGAACTTCAGAGAGTTGGTTTAACGTTGGACCGGAGCTTGCTAGCTAGCTAACTAACTTGTATGTGCATACAAATAAAAACACATCTTACCTTTTTGTAGTTAATACATTCATAACTATAACATCCTTAACTAGCATTGAAAAAGTTAATCCATTAAAAATATCTCTCTGTAATTTCTGAATCACGCTTGTAATGTCAGTAGGATACAGTAGACTATGCTTTGGAGGGGGAGGGGCAGGTAGCTTACACGCACACATTGGCAAAGATCTTCAGCTGGCAGGCAGGCAGGCAGACACTGGAACTCTGAGTGACAGAGTGAGGGCTTTGCATATTTGCTTTGTTGAGTTTTTTGTGGGACTGGAAAAATATGCCTGGAATATAAAAGAACGTTATTGCTAGTTCACATGCTTTCTTTACTGTTCTGGAACAGTATAGATCACTTTCGTTCCCGGTTCTGATTCTGTTCCTCTAAATGTTTTGTTATTTTCCGGTTTTCGGTTCCAACCCCTGAAACAAATATGTAATTTCGCTGAACTGTTCCTTTAATAGATCAAAGAACAATGTAATGATAAAGACTTAAACAGAGGGAGTGGACAATCCATTGCAAGGACCCTAAAAAATTAACAAGAAGAACAGTACGTATTTTGAACAACTTAGAACGAGAGAGAGAGACCATTGGAAAACAAGAGGAAGGGACAGCAACAAGACAATAAAACTCAGCATTTTCCTCCCATTGGACCTCCACTCTTTGGTGCCATTCTGCTGTTGTTTTAATTAGATGTGGGTATGGGAGGAAGGGTACAGGTGAGATGGATGACAAGTGAGATGTACTGTAGGTATGATAGGGCCCCCCTGTATGTCTGTGGCAGACAGTAGCTGCAAGCAGACGGCAGATTGAAAAGCTTATACAGATCCTTGTGAGTTTGTCAAGCCACACCGAGAGAGAAGTGTCGGAAGCCATCTCAATCTGACCAAACTGCACCGCTTTATCACAGCTAGAGGTTGAATGGGAACAGGAAGATGTCTTCACATGAGCTATCCTTGCAGATTATGACACAAGACTAGAAAAGTCAACACAATACCATGTAAAAGGTAGGGGAATGGGGGTAAAGGAGAGTATGAACAATCTATGGAATGACATATAGATCTCTATGGTGTATTATAGGATCTCTATGGTACAATCCACCACTGAAGTGTACTTCCTGTATGGTGAGAAGGCTAGGGCTGGCAGACTGTGTGGGGTAGAGGGGTGGGTTGTTGAGAGGCAGGCAGGGGCTATGTGGCGACAGGAGGCTATGTTTGGCAGAGAGGAAATGGAAGCGCGGGTGAAGCCTCCTTGACCTGCCACGCTGAGTACGTAAGTGTAAGGGCGGCCCTGGCTGGGCTTGGGGGCTCTCTCCTTGTCCAGACATGGCAGCTCAATTGGCAGGGGCCTCACCCCAGGGTTGGAGGGCCCCCACTCTACACTGGCACTGGAGTTCTAGGGTACATCCTGATTTGCAGAGTGTGCATGCCTGTGAGTGTCTGTGTGTGTGTGTGTATATGTTTATGTGCTTCTGTGTGTGTTTGCACACTTCTGTGTGTGTTTGTTTAGTGCTCAAATGACGAACACGGTACTAATGCCTGTTGGCAGATGGAGACCTCCACCACCCCTCCCTAACAGTGGAGAAACATGGAGACGAGTGTTTCAGGAGAGGCTCAACACACTGACCCTACTGCCATATCCCAGAGGCCCTCTCACCCCACTGTCGTATCAGAGGGGCCTTACCAACCCTCTGGAGTGGCCTCCACTAGTAGAAAGGCCATGAGGGGCCCCTCTCTTCTGCCCCCAAGGGACACCTCTCTTTTACCTGGCATGTGTGTGACAAAGGGGGGCACCTGGAGTCACCAGAAAGCAGAGTGTGGCTGGACAGGACAGAAGAGTGAACAGGCTAGGCTACATGCTCATGTTCCCCAAATTGACATGAAAAACACTGTTCCTGAGAGCTTCTTTGACCTCTTTTCACTGAAAGCAAGAAATCCCTACATCCAGTAACATGTTTGACGTTTTAATGTGCGCATTTAACGACCCACCGCGCCACATTTAAAAATGAATGACCTTGTCTTTAGAAGAACTACAGCGAAGCAATTTGTACCTCTGATTTCCTTCTTCTATTTTCCCAAAGCCCTGTACATTTCCGTTTGCCTCTCGGTACACACGACGTCCATGACACGTTTATAATTGTAACTCTAAATCAGTATTTTTCTGTGGAGGCAGAGGAGGGTACGGAATTGGCATTCCTCACCTCTGTGTGCCAGCGAGCTTTCCTCTCCTCTGTCAAGTGAGAGTTTGACAAAAGCAGGAGAGTAGAGCCAAGTGTTCTTTTTCCAATCCCACAATCCCTCACTTAGCCCTGGTCTCTGATGAGGAGGAGAAGGCGTGATGTGTGTTTTGGATTAGTGTGCCACAGCACAATACATCTTTGCTGAACCAATGCAAAGCAGATGGCACCGTGTGTCTCTGCGAGGAGACAGAGAGAAAGAAAAACACGCCTACTCCAACATTCTCATCCTCCGGCATGCACGCTCACTCACGAAGGGAGCGTACATTACATGACATGCACTGTAGTGTGTTGAGTGGAAAGGTGTCTGGAATGACGAACCTCACTCATGTAAGGCAGGAGAATAGCAGGAGAAAAAGTGACAAGAAAATATTGATGGAAAGTCAATTCAATTCCACGCTTGAGAGAGAGAGAGAGAGAGAGAGAGAGAGAGACAGAAATGCCTGTAATGTGTATTTGATGATTTAGTGGCATGCCCGACATTCTTTTGCTCAAGCCCATCAAAAAGAGGGGCCACGGTAGGAGTACAGGGAGGTGAAAGGATTATATTCTGCCTCTACCTTTTCATGTCTAACTGGCCTCTCTCTGTAAGGCCAGCCTGCTCTGGCCCTCCCTGTCTTGGGTAGTTATGGATCCTTTTCAAAAGCTTGCGTGTTTTCCACCATGAAGAACAAGAATAGCCAGGGGCTAGCTATTCTGCACAGCACAACATTACCAAGATGGCCGGAGACGATCCCGCGGTGAGACTGATTTGATCTTCAGGAAGAGACGTGTAGAAATCCACAGTGACCATCGTGGAGATCAGACAACTCTTTGAGACAGCAGGGGTCTAGCTATTGGATTCAGGGCAAATACACACAATTCTGTTTCTATTTCTCGATGAGTTATTTTTTGCTCATTATAATATTCAACCTGACATCATGTCCAGTCGGCCTTGCGTAACCCAAGTGAGGAATCATGGGATACACGTTTAAAAATAACAAGAAGAGAGGCCGCATCCGTAATTATGATGATAGGTGACAGTGGTAGCGAGCCAGACGTCATTGCAAATGACAGTGGCCTGTGTGTTTATATTTGTATACAGCAGCAAAATACTGCGGGAAGTAAAAAGTGCTCCTTTAAAGCACAATAAATATTTCCCAGAGACATAAATCTTCCCTGACACTAACTAGTTCCCTTTACATCTAATACATTTTCCGCTCATTTGACTGTGTCTTGTGATTAATGAACTTAAAGTCTCTTATAATCCCGAGACTTGATTACTCGCAGCATCTCGGGAAGCCGAGATTACGTTATGAAGAGCCTTTACCGGCGATAATATCAACATCAAGTTGCACTTCTCTTATCACCGTACCTCCAAACGTTTCAGTCCCACTGCGCTACATTGAGAATCTACAACACAACTGATTGCGAGGCCGAATTGAACCACACGCACTTCAGCACTCGCTCTCTTCTCCTTTCATCTTGCCTGCAAATGGAGGGAAAGCATCACTTAACATTGCAGCTCACCAGACAATTACCTGAGTACCTGTTCGCACTGCAATTACAAGCCCAAGACAAATAATTAGTCTGACAAATGACTGCCGGGCACGTCGCCCTTTTTGTGGTTGAGCCGTGTAATTTGGAGCCAGAGCAGAGGATGCTGGCACTGTGGCGTTAATTAGCGATTGGCGCACTGTAACTTTACACCTGCAGTGTGTAAAGTGGAGTGTGTGTGTTTGTGAGAATGTGCACATGTTTGTCTGTGCCTGTGTGTGTTCTTGTGAGAATATACGCTGAGTGTACAAAACATTAAGAACACATCAAGAAAGCTACGATCCCTTATTGATGTCACCTGTTAAATCCACTTCAATCAGTGTAGCGGAAGGGAGGAGACAGGTTAAACAAGGATTTTTAAGCCTTCAGACATTTGAGACATGGATTGTGTGCGCCATTCAGAGGGTGAATGGGCTAAACAAAATATTGAAGTGCCTTTGAACGGGGTATGGTAGTGGCGCACCAGTTTGTATCAAGAACTGCTCAACAACGTATGTATCAAGAATGGTCCACCACCCAAAGGACATCCAGCCAACTTGACACAACTGTGGGAAACACTGGAGTCAACATGGGCCAGCATCCCTGTGGAACGCTTTCAACACCTTGTAGAGTCCATGCCCTGATTCATTGAGACTGTTCTGAGGGGAACAGGAGGTGCAACTCAACATTAGGAAAGTGTTCTTAATGTTTTGTACATGTAAATGGAAGTGGGAGTCTGTGTGTGTGTGTGTGTGTGTGTGTGTGTGTGTAGGGGCGGGAGTGTGGGCATGTGTCAGGGTAGGGTGGTCTCGCACACACACCCTACCTGGTTTCAGGGACTCCAGGGCCAGTGGAAGCCCACCAGGCGCTGACAACATATCGGAACTATCCTTCACTCATTTCAGATTGCCAGTGCTGACAGTGGATTGTCAAATGGGGCCATACCTTCAGGTACATCCATCATTAAACAGGTGCCATAACTGGAGAGGAGAACTAGCTTAGTACTAGCTTGTACTGAGCATTATTTGCTCTTTTCTCTGACTTACCGTAGCAGAGTAATGCAGCCTGACATAAAAGAGAAGGGAGGATTTAGACTAACAGAACAGGTACAGATGATATACAATATAGTCTAGACCATGGCAATGTTAACTAGTATCTCATGAAACATACTGTACCCACAGCATTCCTCCTAACTAAACATGATTTATTTAATTGTCTTTCATTGACATTCGCACGCACTCACTCACTCACTCACTCACTCACTCACTCACTCACTCACACACACACACACACACACACACACACACACACACACACACACACACACACACACACACACACACACACACACACACACACACACACACACGGCTCAGCATTCATATTATGTATACACATAAAGACAGTAAACAAACAGTTTCTCCACATGTTTTGGGGGGTTCACCTGGGGCCTCTTTAAGAACATTGGCTCTCTGTAGTAAATCAAGCGCAGGTGTTCCTCCTCCACCAGGGAGAATGGATTTTCTCCAGGAGCAGAGAAGAGACCTGACCTCTGTTGGGGATTAAGTGCCGGTAAAGCGTGTGTGTGTGTGTGTGTGTGTGTGTGTGTGTGTGTGTGTGTGTGTGTGTGTGTGTGTGTGTGGTGTGTGGTGTGTGGTGTGTGTGCGCATGCGTGCGCATGTGTGTGTCCTCCCTGTGGGTTCCCCAGTTTGGGAGGCTGTGTCTGACTCCCCACAGTGAGTCACCGAGAGCCTGCGGCCCTAGAGCACAGACCACCAACCTCTACCTCAGGGAGCAACACACATCAGCATACAGCAGCAGCAACAGCTCCAGACGACAAGCCTTCCCTCCCTCCCTGAGACTGTTACACAGATGTGGAACCAAGCAAAACAACAATATTCCTTAATTAGGTTACTTTTTTATCTCTCAATCTATGGAGAAATGATCTCATTATCTGAGGTGTAAATACAGTGGTTGCATATGTTCTGATTATAATGAGATCATGTTATGTTCTGTAATAAGGTAAAATAGCGATGGAGATAATGGCGAAATATGAATTTATTCAATCAAATGGACAGAATTCTGTTCAATGAAAGCTTTTCAGTCATTTATTTATTTACCAATGCGAGGACATGTAAGGACACACATTAGGGAATAATAATAACAATAATATAATAATACCCTGGGTAACACTTTATAATAACTTTCATGAATAAACATTATAAATACTTATAAATGTTTACAAACAATTACATACTTATTTATTACTAGTTTATTTAAGCAATAAGGCACAAGGAGATGTGGTATAAGGCCAATATACCATGACTAAGGGCTGTTCTTACGCACAACACAATGCAGAGTGCCTGGATACAGCCCTTAGCCGTGGTATATTGGTCATATACCACAAACCCCCGAGGTGCCTTATTGCTATTATAAACTGGTTACCAACGTAATTAGAGCAGTAAAAATAAATGTTTTGTCCTACCCGTGGTATACGGTCTGATATACCACAGCTGTCAGCCAATCAGCACTCAGGGCTCGAACCACCCAGTTTATAATAGTATTTAATGAATTCTTATATATGAAAGTTGTTATAGATAATATTTTAAGTGCATAACAGTTATTGCTTACTCATTAAGATGTTTTTATAAAGTGTTACCAGACCCTTTTATTGGATATTAGTACCTTGTTATCAGATCAGTCTATTTCTGTCTCTCAACAGCTATGATCTCACACTTCAAAGTTGTGCAAATGAAACGTTTTGGACTTCTGACAAAATCACACCGGTTTCTCATCAACTCCTCTACTTTTGTTTCACACAACAGAAAATAACACACCCACATGTGAAAAAGTCCACCCACATCCATCAAAACTCGCTCCAATCTACCAACAGTATTGTGTAATAGAAGTGAGTCTCCTATTGGAGTGTGGGCAAGATAGCATCGATCATTTCACACAAGGTTAAACAATGAGTGAGTTTGAAAGCATATAGAACAAAGTAATCAGTTAAGTTTACTTTTACATTACTATAGTAGGTTTCCCTACCAGTTACCAATCTTAATATCTTCATAAAACGTATATATGTGACATCACTATTGATAAATGCATTGGCGATGTCTACAATATTAAAAACACTGACAGATTTTGTACATTGAACGCAATGTATTGACTTAGGCATCAACAATGGTGATGCCATCGATTGCTTAAACCTCAAAATGTGACGCATATAAGCTGATACCAGGCTGGACAGCCCTTAAACAACCCACATAGAGTAGAGGCCTAGTAGTCTTCAGCATGACATTATTGAACGTCTGGCATGATAAAATACAACCTCATACTGCCGTGACCAGTCTCTATCGTAATGGTGCTATCTCGTCGCACACAGGGGGATGAGAAAATACTGTGGTCAACCCTAAAACAACCTCAAATAAACATTCTGGTCAGCTTCAGGTAGATGTAGAGAGAGGAGTTATATTAGAAACCCAAGTCAACCAATTCACCTCCATCACCTTTTCCTAAGCAGGAGTATTTTTATAAACATTTCACACCGTTAGATGCATCTGGGTGAGATTCAGGTGATCAAGGGGAAGAAACAAAGGCACTAATAACCCAATGAGAGGGGGAGGTAAAAACACATGACGAAAGAGAGAGGAAGAGGAAATAAAGGTCAAGGTAAAATGGAGGAGAGATTTAAAATGGTCATCCAATCAGGTATTGCCATCAGCTATTAAGCGTCCTGCAGTGGACATCCACACAAATCCAGGTCGGACGGAGTCTCACAAAACCTCCTTATCGCACCTGTCCACCTGTCCCATCTTCCGGCTGGCGTGGCGGGTGATTACATCTTAAGTGTTACTGCCCAACCGACAGCACTGGTGCAAAAGCAACATAAAGTCGGCCATTAAAAAGTATATTTATTGTTTGTGAAACAGAAGACGACAGCAAAGAGGATTGCTACTTCCTTGAACCTGTATGGATATGGGAGCTCAAGTGAGCGATGTAGGGGAGGTGAGAGAAGGTTACTGATTCAGGTTGGAACAGATTCCAAAGAGAGATCCTGAATGATGTGTCAATATGGATAGAGTCAATCAAAACAAACACTTACACCCTTATGCACACTGATGCACAGACACATACACCCTTATGCACACTGATGCACAAACACTTACACCCTTATGCACACGGATGCACTCTAATGCCTGAGCAATTCTTCGCTGTTCAGTATCGATGTTGTCTTTAGAATGCAAAGGTATGTAAGAACGACATTCATGTTTTTCACATCATCCAAGTGAATGGATTTCATATAATTGGATTCAACATATAATTGGATAACTTTAGAGGTGTAGACATATAGTATAATGGACAGATTATTTGTGGCAACATAGATGTTCCCTCTCCACTGTTTTATTTTCCATTGCATACAACCACAGCACACTATTCTGAGGCCACACAATATTGTTCTTCCTTTCTTGCGTCCCTCAAAGTGTCTGTACGGGCTTCGCCTTGCTTAGCGCCGTGGGCGTAAAGGGCGCTGAAGTCAACGGGTGTCGTGCTACTTTAACCACCCGTCCCTGAGCCCTCGCACGACCCTCTCACGCTTTACACAACTTATCGACGGGGGAAGTAGTTCCACGTGTTTCACCAGACAAGCCTCGTCCTCCTCCTCCCCTCTCCTCTACAGTGGTGGAATCCATGGGAGCAGAACAAGGTCAAGCCTACATAATGACCCTAACGAGTCAAGATGCGCTGGATTGGATTATTTCAAACAGTTTGCAGAGCTTCCGTTTTGACAAAAAATATCCCCGAGCAAGCGAGTGATGGTCATTCCGTGGCTGCTTCTGACATGGCAAAAACAATGTGTTGATTTGGATTTCACGTTCAGCCGCTCGCCACGTCCACACGGCTTACTCAGAGAGATATGTCATTCCGGGGGTTAGGCTAATTTCATCCGGGCCATTTTAGATGATGTCAGGGGAAGTGGGAGAAAATGGAGCTGACCTCCCATGCCCTGAGCTGCTACAGTGCGTTAGAGATGCACCGCACCAAATCAGAGTCAATCTGCCACGGATTATTCCCCCAACGTCCACTTCATTACGAGGCGTCTTAGAATCCGGGTGCACCGTCCCATGACACAT
Organism: Salmo salar; assembly: GCF_965601325.2. Taxonomy (NCBI): domain Eukaryota; kingdom Metazoa; phylum Chordata; class Actinopteri; order Salmoniformes; family Salmonidae; genus Salmo; species Salmo salar. The sequence continues at coordinate 52,995,159 of NC_138295.1, forward strand.
CACCAGCAGCCCCTTCTCTATCCACCAGCAGCTAACTCTGCTGGATTCCCCTTAATGCAAGGCGATGGGAAGCAATGTGAGCGTTTGGTTCAAAAATAAAACAAATCTCTTCCACTGTCACTCCTGTCTTCAGGAACCATTTGGTTAGAATGCAGACCTAATCTGCCTTGTCTTTCCCTCTAATTATCAGCTGTGTAAGAAAACCACGTCTCTTTCTCCTTACATTGGGTCTCTTTTGTCTTTCGGTTTTGCTCCTCTGTTTTTTGTTCTCTCCACTGTCTTTTGATTTCACCGGATTGAAGAAGAACAGCCCTGATTGTCTCGCCTGAGGTAAGATTTCATAGGTGTACATATCAAAGTCTATAAATAGATAAGAGCTTATGAAAGGGGAAAGTGAGAGGGGGGGGGGGGGGGGGGGGGGGGGTGTGTGTGTGTGTGTGTGTGTGTGTGTGTGTGTGTGTGTGTGTGTGTGTGTGTGTGTGTGTGTGTGTGTGTGTGTGTGTGCGCGGGTGTGTGCGTGCGCGTGTGTGTGTGCGCGCGTATGTGTGTGCGCGGGGGGTGTGTGTGTGCGGGGGGTGTGCGGTGTGTGTGTGCGTGTGTGTGTGTGTGTGTGTGTGTGTGTGGAGGAAGAGAGAGGCTTTCCTTCTTGCATACATAGAGAGAAAGCAACCTCCATCAAAACAAAAGGGATTATGGCATTTCAAGGGTGTTGTGTTGTGTTTGACTTATTTATTAACATAGCTCATGGGCCTGTGTTGTACCTGTTCTGAATGTCAATACCAGGGAAGGAACACGCTGCAATGAAAGATAAGTAAGAGGAACAATGAAACTACATTCAGACTTGGATATGGTGTTCTACTGAATCCTCTCTCACGACATCAAATAACTGCTGACGTGGTCGTGCTGAAAATGTGAGGCTGTTGCCAGGTATATCCGAGGCCTCCTCCGGTACATGTACTGTAGTATATAGTGGCACTATCAGGAAGACTTTGTATGGTACACTGGGGTTTTTATCAATGAGAATTACAATCCAGGTCCTATTCCAAAGCCTGGTACAACCCATTTACAGTGAGTAAACCGTCAAAACAATGATGACAGTGTGCCCAGGCTAAAATGCTGAACCGGACCGCACAGGAGCGTGCGTCATTGATTTTGTCCCCCCACACCAGATGCGATCAGGACATGCAAGTTGAAATATCAAAACGAATTCTGAACCAATTATATTAATTTGGGGACAGGTCGAAAAGCATTAAACATTTATGCCAATTTAGATAGCTAGCTTGCTGTTGCTAGGTCATTTTTCATGGGATATGAACATTGGATTGTTATTTTTTCCTGAAATGCACAAGGTCCTCTACTCTGACAATGAATCCACAGATAAAAGGGTAAACATTTATTTTCTAGTAATCTCTCCTCCTTCAGGTGTCTTCTTCTTCTTTGTACATAATATGGCGGTTGCCACCAACTTTAAAAGCTGTGGAGTGTGGACCTCAGTTCCTCTTTCAATCCAATGATTGAATAACATGTATGTGTACATTTATTTTGCAACGCTCGCGCACGCGACATGTCCGGTCTGATCAGCATGTAAGACGAAAACAGAGAAGAATTGTCAATGATTAAAGACGGAGTTGATTTGAATAAAGAGAGAGACAGAGCAGGTGCAGTGTGTACTTTTCCCGTGATGCACGTGCTGTGATTCCGGGAGAACCTATGCAATCACACTCATGCCTACTCTATCTGTGAGTAGATAAAATCAGCATATACATACAGTCGTATACAAGACCAGCGTAGATTATCATTATTGTTTCCTATTTGAAAAAGCCAGCTTCAAAAAAATATTCAAATTCTGAGACACGCTATATCACCGCTATCCAACGTCTTAGTTAACCACAGCATCTTGAACTTTAGGTTAACCAATAGTTTTTTTTCCTTTTTCTGTCATTTTTTGGGGGATTTCCACATTCCTAATTATACTTTCATTCATCAATGTTGATTAACAGGTCCTGTTGCACGCCTGCCTCATTTGACTCTCAATTAAGCTGCTTGATGCATGTTCTCATCAGGCAAGAGGCACTGGCCTGGTTTACTTGAGGCGCTATGAGTGGACACAGTAATTAGTATCCCCACCACACAGACCTGCCTCCACCTCCTTCCTCCCCTCTCCTCTCCTTCCTCCCCTCTCCTCTCCTTCCTCCCCAGCCATTTCCTCTTTTAAAGTCTCCAAAATAATGAAGATAACCAAATAAATGAAGGAAGAGAAGGAAGAACGGACGTTAATCACCTTCCATCTTGGATTTTTTTTCTGTTTGAATTATGGCGTGTAAAAAAAATCAAGACCGACC